>NW_020874417.1:17900307-18500307 GCF_003935025.1 Abrus precatorius
TAGGTGGGGGATGAAATCTCCTACATAATTGAGGCAACCTAAAAACCTTTGCAATTGGGTTTTATCAAGAATCCTGTCAGGAAATTTATCAGCAAATTCAATGGATCTACTGATAGGGATAATGGTACCTTGTGGATTTATGTCCAAGGAATCTGATATTGGTTTGAAAGAGACTAATTTTTGATTTTGAAACGGCAAGACCGTTTTGTTTAATAACATTGATAAAAACATTTATATGTTTAAAATGTTGATCAATGGATTGAGAAAAAAATTAAAACATCGTCAATGTAGACAATGACAAATTTTGAATATGGATTGAAAATGTCATTCATGATTTTTTGAAATTCAGAAGGAGCATTTTTTTAGACCAAAGGGCATAACATTTCCATTCGTAATGCCCAAAGGGAACAGTAAAGGCAGTCTTGTACCTATCATTTTCGCAAATTTGGATTTGCCAAAATCCCGATTTCATATCGAATTTTGAAAAGATCTTAGCAGAATTGAGTCTGTTAAGAAGATCTTTTTTATTGGGAATAGGATGCCTAATCCATTGAAGGGCTTGATTGAGGGGTTTGTAATTGATAACAAGTCTGGGAGTACCTCTTTCAATCTCAGCAGGTTTATTAACATAAAAAGCAGAGCAAGACCAAGGACTCTTGCTTTTCCTGATAAGATTCTTGTCTAAGAGATCTGTAATCTCTTTCTGACAATAATGGAGGAGTTCCTCATTCATCTGAATTGGTCTGGCTTTAGTGGGAATTTGGGTATCTTTGAATCCTGATTCATAAGGGAGACTGACAATATGTTTTTTCCTATTCCAGAAGGCGCTGGGTAGGTCAGAACATATAGAAGTTTGGATTTTGTTTAAAAGAGACTGGATTTTCTTTTGAAGTGAAAAATTACCTAATTGTTTTTCAATATTAGCGAAAGAAACTTCTTCTTTTAAAAAAGTTAATCTGATTAACTTTGTTTTGAATAAAATTAATATTTTTTGTAAAGGGCTTATTAGAAAATTTGAAGGTTATTTGTTTCCCTAAATGTCGAGTGGATATACCATCTTTCGAAATTTGCAAAGGGAAAAGAGCTTTTATAAAAGGTGTTCCCAAAATCATTTCATTTTTTAAATTTTTAACAAGAAGAAAGTTTGTTTCAATCTTAAGTTCTTGATTTTCAATTACAGCTTTAGAAAGCTTATAATTAATTTTCAGTTTTGAACCACTAGCAGTGCTGAGTTTTTCAGAGGTTTTTTTCAAAATATTTTGTAGGAATTAAACCTTCTAAAATACAATTTGAATCAGCACCTGTATCAAAAAGGGCCAAAGTGTCAAGAACAAAATCATCAATAATGATTCTGATGTTAATGTAAAATTTTTGTATTTTGACCTTGTTGATCAAACACATAAAAGTTTCTTCTGGATTACCAGAGTCAACCTTTACAGAATCATTATCCTCAGGAAGTTCTACTTTCTCAATGTCAGAGTCATCATCTAACTGAGAAAGAATAACTTGGTGAATTTGTTGTTGATCTTTGATTTCCCTGATTTCTTTCTTGAGATTATTTATCTCAATCTGGAGATCTTGAATAGTGGTTGGTTTAATATTAGAATTCTTTTCTAATCTTTTGAAAATATCTGTAATATCGAATTTGTTTGAAGTAAAATATTCTTTAGGTTTAGGTTTATTTTCTAAAACCTCTTTGAATTTGTTTAAAAATTCTTTTCTTTCTTGAAAATCCGAAATAGAGCTTATAGCTTCAAAAAGAAGATCTTGTTCTTTTGTCAAAACATTGATTTCTGGAGTTTCATCACTGTCAGAAGAAGAAGCTTGATCATCATTTTGAATTTGGTTGACCTCTTCTTCAGATTCTTTATTAGAATCTTCCTCTTCATCAGAGGTATTAGCCAGGAGATTATTGATTTGGTCCTCTAAAGAAGGCTCTAGATTGAGGCTACTAATCTTTTTCTTTAGCCTGCAATACTTACTAATATGACCAGGTTTACCACAATTGTAACAGGTTACGCCTGTTCTGGGTTTTTTGGGAATATTGGTAGGGAGGACATTATCCCCTTGCTTTTTAGGACTGGGTTTTCTATTGTACCTGCGCTTATAGGGCTTTTTGTAAGGTTCTACAGTTTCTTTCTTAGGGGCATGTTTCTTTCTTTTGGGAGAGCAGGATGGAAGACCAAACTGTTCGCAGAATGACCCTAATTCTTTCTTGCTCAAAGCTTTTTCTTTAGCAAGTTGTTTTTGGAGTTTATCTTTCTGGCAAACTTTAATACCGCTATGGATAATGATAGCAGTAAGTTGACCATAATCATAATTATCATAATTGATTTCTCCAGTAGAAGAATGACTTCGGAGTTTACTTCTAATAAGATCTCCGAATGCTTTAGGAAGACCATCAAGATATTTTTCTTTCCAATAGGCTTGGTTGCAATCTTCCCTAGTAAGGACCCTAGACATAAAGGTATCTTTATACCACTTGAAATGTTCTAAGGAATCACATTTGAGTTTTGAAAGTAACTCACCAGATCTTTCTCTCCAAAGAGAAGGATCACCCAGGAAATGTTGGGATATTGTGTATAATAATGTATACACAGCATCAGGGAGATGCTCATTGTCACTGACAATGGTTTTACCTTTATCATTAATTTTAACTGCAGAGAGAATGTTATCTCTGTCAGCTTCAGTGAGATAATTATCCCACCAACCTTTGAGTTGGCCAGTAAAACCAGCAACAAGAATATAGACAATGGTGTCTTCAGGCATATTTTGGTTAGTAAAATAGCCCATAGCGACAACCGACATATTTTGAAGTTTGGCAATGATATTATATTCAGATAATCCATCGATGTTCCAAATATAAATATCATTAGAATTAAAACTTTGAATAAAATCTTGTTTTTCTTCTAAAACAAGATCAGGAGCAGTAGCCCTATTATAATAAAGCTTGGAAGAATTTTTCCAATTATTGATAGGATTAATAGCTAAGACAGAGTCTGTTTCAGAACAATGTTCTGAATCAGTCTTAGAGATGGCATTGATAGTTTTGGCAAGAGACCTAGTTCTGGGTTTAGCACTAGATTCTTCAGAAGGTTGAGGAGTGTCTGGGATGGTAGTGAGGAGACTAGTAATTTTACTAAGCAACTCATTTTGATTTTCCTCATTTATTTTGGTTCTCTCTTTTTGCCTAAGTTCTAAGATTTTCTGCTTAGCTTTGGCGCTGATCTTAAAAGGTTTAAAAAGAGGTTTTTCTAGTTGTGGTTGGGAGGATGAAGAAGCAGTTTCTTCAATTTTCGTTTTGACAGGATTAACAGAGATTTTCTCTCCTAAAACCTGAAGGTATTTATTGGTATAATTGGCCTGTTCCATAAGGCCTTGGATGTCATGAGGAGTGATAGACTCATCAGCACTCTTAGACTTGAAAGGAGTGGCAGTAACAGGGTTACCGCCTTTGTCTTTCAAATTAGGCAATTGGTATTGAGATGTGGGCGGTAAATCACTTTGGACTATTTGTCCATCTTTGATTTGCCAGGTTATAACATTAGCAGAGGAGGTGCTAATAACATCTTCTTGCCAGGGATAATTAATATTATTTCGAATGGTATAAGCATGATACCAATCAAAGAATGGAATATTTTGTTTGACCTTTTCGAGAAATTGATAGAATTTCTCTTGGATAGCAGACCTGTCTTTTCCCCTATAATTTTGAAAGAACCACTCTCTTTGAGGTTTCCATTCCTCAGAGTAAAAATCTTTCCTAAGGGTTTCCTTATCTATAATGAATTTATGAGATAACATCATAAGACTCATTAAGGGAAGAGTAAGTTGGAGATTGGATACTCTGATTTTCGTCTTCTTTTTCAGAAGTCTGATAAACATTTCTAGGAATCCTAGAAGAAGTGTCTAAACCTTGAAGATTTAGAGAGGGGTCATGATTAACAGACCTAGGAATATCAGGTCTAACATAAGATCTAGAAGAAAAAGATCTCCTAGCAGAGACAAAATCAGATCGATTACTATAAGCATCGATCCTAGAGGAGAAAGAGTTTCTCCTATCAAAGGTTATTTCAACCTTTCCAGAATTGTCCTGTGAGATGTCCTGTATTTGAGGAGCAGGACGAGGAACACTAGGTGAGGCTTTATCCATCACCCATTTTTCTGGGAGAGTAACCTCATCCCATTTAATAATTCTAGGTAGAGAAACATTAGCCTTTGTCATATCAGTGATAAACAAAGTAGTTTCTCCCTTTTGAGGCTTGAGAAGGACTCTAGAGGCACAAGAATTCATGACCTTATACTGAATCCTATAGATTAATGCGGCGGGAATAGATCCCTCTTTCATGTCTAACCCATGAAAGCAAATATTAAGAAATAAGGAGTCTAGGATGTGTTCATCCATAAGACTCACAGTTTTGTTGTGAAGGTATTTGTACTTTCTTTTATGGTCATTGAGGGAGGATTGGACAGGAGATGAAATTCTTCTCCTATGCCTTTCCCTAAAGGGATATTATTTTCAACAGTCTTGATAATATAATCAGAACTGTTTTTCTTGGGTTGGTCTTCAGGAACATATAATGTATCCTGAGGAATGACTGGAATAGTCCAGTCATCCATACTTTGATTGATCTCTTCAAAACGAACTTCTTCGTCGAAGAGGTTGTGTTTGGGTGTAATTTCAGGAGAATGATTCTCCTGGTCATTAAAGAGATTGGTTTTAGTAGGAGAGGAGGAGGAGGAACTGGAGCCAGAACGAAAAGAAATACGAGAGAAAGAGCGTAAGAGTCTAGACATGATATAAAAACATCTGGCTCATTACCCTCATTTGGTTCCGTAACAATACATCTGTTAATTATTTATAACTTATTCAACTGGATCTGGTTATTTTTGGACTTTTTTTTTTTTTTTTTTTTTTTTTTTTTTTTTTAATTTATGATTTGTTTACAAAATTCTGAAAATTCTTTTACTATAGCCACCAACTTCTTATGTTCTTTTTGTTTCTTTTGAATACAGCATCGTCAAATTAGCCTTACTGCCCTTTCAACCATACGGGACTTACTGCTACAGCCCTATTCAAAAGAACGAAGAACTGCTGTACTTCCGGTAAAAGATTTTCAGATATGCAGAACTGTACAAAAGCAATATTTCAGTACCATTAGTTCGTGGCGTTGTTACAGACAGGGACGATCATTACTGATCTCACCCGAAGGGCCTGTCAGCTGTCCAGCCTATAAACCATGGTTACAGAAATTTCATAAAGGAATTTAAAGTCCAGATCCAGAAGAACATAGTTACAGACAATTAACAGTTATATTCCTACTTCCCCATCAGGCTCTGATACCAGATAACCCGAAGTGGATCAAGGAAAACAAAAATACGTAGAATAAAAGACTGAAAGGAAAGTAGGCAGTAGCAGGACTACTAAATGATATGCAGAAATTAAAAGTGCAGTATGTAAAACAGTTAATTCATAAAGAAACTAGAACGGTGGTAAAACCAACACAGATCTAGTGAAGGGAGAAGAGAAGAAAGCCGGAGCGACGGTAGTCCGAACAGGACCGGCTAAGAGGGAGAAGAGAGGAAAATAATTTGAAACAGCAAATTTTATTGAAAGATCTCAAAGAAGAAGAAGGCTTACAAGAAGTTTTTCTCTCAGAGCTTCTCTCTCTTAAATCTCTCTTGTTTTGCTAAATGAAAGGGTACCTCACAATATAGACGAGGCCTCCTTATATAGAAATTTTTAAAGTACTATTTCTACAGTTCCGGTTGGTGACTGGAACTATTCACTATAGTACCGGTTACTAAAGATCTTGGATATCAATACCGAAACAATCATCTTCATTCTGATTATCTTCAATATTGGCATCTTGGTTAGAAGTTTCTCCTTCTTCTTGGCTTTGCAATAACAGGAGAACATCTTGAAGATTTTTCTTCATTTTTTCTTTGGTGTCGCATCCTGATAAGAATGCTGCAATTTTGGATTTCTGATTAAGGAATTGAAATGTTGCTGGGTCAGCAAGATTTAATAATTTGGGATTTCTCCCAAAATATTCAGCAACTCCTTCTGGTCCGGCATGATCTGCATTGAATTGATTCCACCACTTTACAAAGGAATACCTATGCAATAGAGGGAGAGTGTCTTCATTCTCTGTCTTGCAATATCTGTATTGCCATGAGAATACCCATGCCAGGGCAAAGTCAGAGAAGTATTTAAGATCTGCTGGAATTCTTGATTCTCGCAGATATCTGCCTTTGTAGATCTTGTATCCTTCCTTGACAGGGGTGGGAAGGATTTCTTCTATTGGCCCAAAATAATCCCACCATTGGAGGAACCAATTTGGAAAGTTATAATCCTGATTCTTTTTAAAATATATTAACCAAGAATGTCGGTTAAGTTTATTTTGGAACCAGAAAGTTCTTGTCCATGCGTCAATGTAGTCCCAATAATTATATCCTACTGGATCAAATGGTTGGGAAAACTTTTTATAAGAATTTAAATTTTTTCCAAAAGCCTTTGGAGTTAAGACTTTCAGGATTTGTATTGTTGAATGGGTTGTAACTGACGGATCCTTGTGGTCCTTGTAATGCTTAATAGAAACAGAATCTGAATCCACTAAGATAAACTCATAAAACTGTCTGGTTTTATTAGCCTGATATGGTCTGAAATGAAATCCTGGTGGGAATGCTTTAGTAATTGCCTTGTATGGGTTTTTGTCCCAAAATTCAGGTTCCATTTGTATGACTGAGGAGAATTTTCCTTTGGCTACATAATGGCTTGGGTTTGAAGTTTTTTGTTTTCCCTTTTGAAGGTCAAGGGTCCCTTCTGTTTTATTGGTTATTGTTTTTTGGGTTTGGTTGAAGGTCTGGATTATAGTGTTTAGGCTTGCTAAATCTAATTCCATATCTTCTTCAGAGGCAATGTCTGCCCAGGATTTATTTGGTAGGCTACTCAAGCTTCCTTGTTGGATAGCTAAAAGCGTACTAATTGGGAGAGCATAGTCTGTTTTGGTTTGTTTGGTGGTTTTGACAACAGAATCAGTCTTTTTGGAGGATTCTTTTGGAGTTCCAGATTGCTGAGTTGATGACTCAACAACTTGGATTGCTTTTTGAGTCGATGACTCAATGGGGGTCGATGACCCAGAAGAAGAGGTTTTTGAATCTGCTGAAGCAGATTGTGGTCTTGGTTTATTTAGAGTCAGAGCTAATCTGACTTTGCCGCCTCTGGTGGTTCCTCCCCTAGAAGGGGTAACTGCCTTTCTAGGCATCTTACTTATCCTGTAAATATTCACGAGTAAGATAATCAGGAAGGGAGTTTGAAGTGCCTTTGAGATATTCTATGTCAAAATCAAAAACACTTAAAATTGCTTGCCATCTCGCAAAAATTTGTTTTGAGGCAAGATTTTTAACATCCTTTTGTAAAATTTCTTTAGCAGACTTGCAGTCTACCCTAATTAAAAATTTTTGGTTTAATAAATCAGATTGGAATTTTGAAACGCATAAAACAATTGCTAAAACTTCTTTTTTAACAGTAGAATAATTCTGTTGTGCAGAATTCCAATGTTTTGAAGTGTATGCAATGATATGCTCATGAGACTCAATTTTTTGTTTAAGAATGCCTCCATAACCTATGTCTGAAGCATCAGTTTCAACGATTTTGAAGGCTTGAGGGATGGGAAGATATAGGCAATTTATCTTCCTGACTTTGGTTTTGATTTCTTTAACGACATTAGTGTGGACGTCAGTCCAAGAGGGGGGATTCTTTTTAAGCCTATCATGTAAAGGCTTGATAATGTTATTTAGGTGGGGGATGAAATCTCCTACATAATTGAGGCAACCTAAAAACCTTTGCAATTGGGTTTTATCAAGAATCCTGTCAGGAAATTTATCAGCAAATTCTATGGATCTACTGATAGGGATAATGGTACCTTGGTGGATATTATGTCCAAGGAATCTGATATTGGTTTGAAAGAGACTAATTTTTGATTTTGAAACGGCAAGACCGTTTTGTTTAATAACATTGATAAAAACATTTATATGTTTAAAATGTTGATCAATGGATTGAGAAAAAATTAAAACATCGTCAATGTAGACAATGACAAATTTTGAATATGGATTGAAAATGTCATTCATGATTTTTTGAAATTCAGAAGGAGCATTTTTTAGACCAAAGGGCATAACATTCCATTCGTAATGCCCAAAGGGAACAGTAAAGGCAGTCTTGTACCTATCATTTTCGCAAATTTGGATTTGCCAAAATCCCGATTTCATATTGAATTTTGAAAAGATCTTAGCAGAATTGAGTCTGTTAAGAAGATCTTTTTTATTGGGAATAGGATGCCTAATCCATTGAAGGGCTTGATTGAGGGGTTTGTAATTGATAACAAGTCTGGGAGTACCTCTTTCAATCTCAGCAGGTTTATTAACATAAAAAGCAGAGCAAGACCAAGGACTCTTGCTTTTCCTGATAAGATTCTTGTCTAAGAGATCTGTAATCTCTTTCTGACAATAATGGAGGAGTTCCTCATTCATCTGAATTGGTCTGGCTTTAGTGGGAATTTGGGTATCTTTGAATCCTGATTCATAAGGGAGACTGACAATATGTTTTTTCCTATTCCAGAAGGCGCTGGGTAGGTCAGAACATATAGAAGTTTGGATTTTGTTTAAAAGAGACTGGATTTTCTTTTGAAGTGAAAAATTACCTAATTGTTTTTCAATATTAGCGAAAGAAACTTCTTCTTTTAAAAAGTTAATCTGATTAACTTTGTTTTGAATAAAATTAATATTTTTTGTAAAGGGCTTATTAGAAAATTTGAAGGTTATTTGTTTCCCTAAATGTCGAGTGGATATACCATCTTTCGAAATTTGCAAAGGGAAAAGAGCTTTTATAAAAGGTGTTCCCAAAATCATTTCATTTTTTAAATTTTTAACAAGAAGAAAGTTTGTTTCAATCTTAAGTTCTTGATTTTCAATTACAGCTTTAGAAAGCTTATAATTAATTTTCAGTTTTGAACCACTAGCAGTGCTGAGTTTTTCAGAGGTTTTTTCAAAATATTTTGTAGGAATTAAACCTTCTAAAATACAATTTGAATCAGCACCTGTATCAAAAAGGGCCAAAGTGTCAAGAACAAAATCATCAATAATGATTCTGATGTTAATGTAAAATTTTTGTATTTTGACCTTGTTGATCAAACACATAAAAGTTTCTTCTGGATTACCAGAGTCAACCTTTACAGAATCATTATCCTCAGGAAGTTCTACTTTCTCAATGTCAGAGTCATCATCTAACTGAGAAAGAATAACTTGGTGAATTTGTTGTTGATCTTTGATTTCCCTGATTTCTTTCTTGAGATTATTTATCTCAATCTGGAGATCTTGAATAGTGGTTGGTTTAATATTAGAATTCTTTTCTAATCTTTTGAAAATATCTGTAATATCGAATTTGTTTGAAGTAAAATATTCTTTAGGTTTAGGTTTATTTTCTAAAACCTCTTTGAATTTGTTTAAAAATTCTTTTCTTTCTTGAAAATCCGAAATAGAGCTTATAGCTTCAAAAAGAAGATCTTGTTCTTTTGTCAAAACATTGATTTCTGGAGTTTCATCACTGTCAGAAGAAGAAGCTTGATCATCATTTTGAATTTGGTTGACCTCTTCTTCAGATTCTTTATTAGAATCTTCCTCTTCATCAGAGGTATTAGCCAGGAGATTATTGATTTGGTCCTCTAAAGAAGGCTCTAGATTGAGGCTACTAATCTTTTTCTTTAGCCTGCAATACTTACTAATATGACCAGGTTTACCACAATTGTAACAGGTTACGCCTGTTCTGGGTTTTTTGGGAATATTGGTAGGGAGGACATTATCCCCTTGCTTTTTAGGACTGGGTTTTCTATTGTACCTGCGCTTATAGGGCTTTTTGTAAGGTTCTACAGTTTCTTTCTTAGGGGCATGTTTCTTTCTTTTGGGAGAGCAGGATGGAAGACCAAACTGTTCGCAGAATGACCCTAATTCTTTCTTGCTCAAAGCTTTTTCTTTAGCAAGTTGTTTTTGGAGTTTATCTTTCTGGCAAACTTTAATACCGCTATGGATAATGATAGCAGTAAGTTGACCATAATCATAATTATCATAATTGATTTCTCCAGTAGAAGAATGACTTCGGAGTTTACTTCTAATAAGATCTCCGAATGCTTTAGGAAGACCATCAAGATATTTTTCTTTCCAATAGGCTTGGTTGCAATCTTCCCTAGTAAGGACCCTAGACATAAAGGTATCTTTATACCACTTGAAATGTTCTAAGGAATCACATTTGAGTTTTGAAAGTAACTCACCAGATCTTTCTCTCCAAAGAGAAGGATCACCCAGGAAATGTTGGGATATTGTGTATAATAATGTATACACAGCATCAGGGAGATGCTCATTGTCACTGACAATGGTTTTACCTTTATCATTAATTTTAACTGCAGAGAGAATGTTATCTCTGTCAGCTTCAGTGAGATAATTATCCCACCAACCTTTGAGTTGGCCAGTAAAACCAGCAACAAGAATATAGACAATGGTGTCTTCAGGCATATTTTGGTTAGTAAAATAGCCCATAGCGACAACCGACATATTTTGAAGTTTGGCAATGATATTATATTCAGATAATCCATCGATGTTCCAAATATAAATATCATTAGAATTAAAACTTTGAATAAAATCTTGTTTTTCTTCTAAAACAAGATCAGGAGCAGTAGCCCTATTATAATAAAGCTTGGAAGAATTTTTCCAATTATTGATAGGATTAATAGCTAAGACAGAGTCTGTTTCAGAACAATGTTCTGAATCAGTCTTAGAGATGGCATTGATAGTTTTGGCAAGAGACCTAGTTCTGGGTTTAGCACTAGATTCTTCAGAAGGTTGAGGAGTGTCTGGGATGGTAGTGAGGAGACTAGTAATTTTACTAAGCAACTCATTTTGATTTTCCTCATTTATTTTGGTTCTCTCTTTTTGCCTAAGTTCTAAGATTTTCTGCTTAGCTTTGGCGCTGATCTTAAAAGGTTTAAAAAGAGGTTTTTCTAGTTGTGGTTGGGAGGATGAAGAAGCAGTTTCTTCAATTTTCGTTTTGACAGGATTAACAGAGATTTTCTCTCCTAAAACCTGAAGGTATTTATTGGTATAATTGGCCTGTTCCATAAGGCCTTGGATGTCATGAGGAGTGATAGACTCATCAGCACTCTTAGACTTGAAAGGAGTGGCAGTAACAGGGTTACCGCCTTTGTCTTTCAAATTAGGCAATTGGTATTGAGATGTGGGCGGTAAATCACTTTGGACTATTTGTCCATCTTTGATTTGCCAGGTTATAACATTAGCAGAGGAGGTGCTAATAACATCTTCTTGCCAGGGATAATTAATATTATTTCGAATGGTATAAGCATGATACCAATCAAAGAATGGAATATTTTGTTTGACCTTTTCGAGAAATTGATAGAATTTCTCTTGGATAGCAGACCTGTCTTTTCCCCTATAATTTTGAAAGAACCACTCTCTTTGAGGTTTCCATTCCTCAGAGTAAAAATCTTTCCTAAGGGTTTCCTTATCTATAATGAATTTATGAGATAACATCATAAGACTCATTAAGGGAAGAGTAAGTTGGAGATTGGATACTCTGATTTTCGTCTTCTTTTTCAGAAGTCTGATAAACATTTCTAGGAATCCTAGAAGAAGTGTCTAAACCTTGAAGATTTAGAGAGGGGTCATGATTAACAGACCTAGGAATATCAGGTCTAACATAAGATCTAGAAGAAAAAGATCTCCTAGCAGAGACAAAATCAGATCGATTACTATAAGCATCGATCCTAGAGGAGAAAGAGTTTCTCCTATCAAAGGTTATTTCAACCTTTCCAGAATTGTCCTGTGAGATGTCCTGTATTTGAGGAGCAGGACGAGGAACACTAGGTGAGGCTTTATCCATCACCCATTTTTCTGGGAGAGTAACCTCATCCCATTTAATAATTCTAGGTAGAGAAACATTAGCCTTTGTCATATCAGTGATAAACAAAGTAGTTTCTCCCTTTTGAGGCTTGAGAAGGACTCTAGAGGCACAAGAATTCATGACCTTATACTGAATCCTATAGATTAATGCGGCGGGAATAGATCCCTCTTTCATGTCTAACCCATGAAAGCAAATATTAAGAAATAAGGAGTCTAGGATGTGTTCATCCATAAGACTCACAGTTTTGTTGGGAAAACATTTAAAATAAATCGGTCCTTGACCGAGACTGGTTTCAACTGTTCCTATGAGAGAATCATCAAATTTATTATGACGAGTATCTCTTAGACAAATTAAGACAGCAGCATCTATGCCTATGTCTATCAAAGGTTTAATTGCTACCTGAACACATCCTATGTGAAGGTATTTGTACTTTCTTTTATGGTCATTGAGGGAGGATTTGGACAGGAGATGAAATTCTTCTCCTATGCCTTTCCCTAAAGGGATATTATTTTCAACAGTCTTGATAATATAATCAGAACTGTTTTTCTTGGGTTGGTCTTCAGGAACATATAATGTATCCTGAGGAATGACTGGAATAGTCCAGTCATCCATACTTTGATTGATCTCTTCAAAACGAACTTCTTCGTCGAAGAGGTTGTGTTTGGGTGTAATTTCAGGAGAATGATTCTCCTGGTCATTAAAGAGATTGGTTTTAGTAGGAGAGGAGGAGGAGGAACTGGAGCCAGAACGAAAAGAAATACGAGAGAAAGAGCGTAAGAGTCTAGACATGATATAAAAACATCTGGCTCATTACCCTCATTTGGTTCCGTAACAATACATCTGTTAATTATCTATAACTTATTCAACTGGATCTGGTTATTTTTGGACTTTTTTTTTTTTTTTTTTTTTTTTTTTTTTTTTTAATTTATGATTTGTTTACAAAATTCTGAAAATTCTTTTACTATAGCCACCAGCTTCTTATGTTCTTTTTGTTTCTTTTGAATACAGCATCGTCAAATTAGCCTTACTGCCCTTTCAACCATACGGGACTTACTGCTACAGCCCTATTCAAAAGAACGAAGAACTGCTGTACTTCCAGTAAAGGATTTTCAGATATGCAGAACTGTACAAAAGCAATATTTCAGTACCATTAGTTCGTGGCGTTGTTACAGACAGGGACGATCATTACTGATCTCACCCGAAGGGCCTGTCAGTTGTCCAGCCTATAAACCATGGTTACAGAAATTTCATAAAGGAATTTAAAGTCCAGATCCAGAAGAACATAGTTACAGACAATTAACAGTTATATTCCTACTTCCCCATCAGGCTCTGATACCAGATAACCCGAAGTGGATCAAGGAAAACAAAAATATGTAGAATAAAAGACTGAAAGGAAAGTAGGCAGTAGCAGGACTACTAAATGATATGCAGAAATTAAAAGTGCAGTATGTAAAACAGTTAATTCATAAAGAAACTAGAACGGTGGTAAAACCAACACAGATCTAGTGAAGGGAGAAGAGAAGAAAGCCGGAGCGACGGTAGTCCGAACAGGACCGGCTAAGAGGGAGAAGAGAGGAAAATAATTTGAAACAGCAAATTTTATTGAAAGATCTCAAAGAAGAAGAAGGCTTACAAGAAGTTTTTCTCTCAGAGCTTCTCTCTCTTAAATCTCTCTTGTTTTGCTAAATGAAAGGGTACCTCACAATATAGACGAGGCCTCCTTATATAGAAATTTTTAAAGTACTATTTCTACAGTTCCGGTTGGTGACTGGAACTATTCACTATAGTACCGGTTACTAAAGATCTTGGATATCAATACCGAAACAATCATCTTCATTCTGATTATCTTCAATATTGGCATCTTGGTTAGAAGTTTCTCCTTCTTCTTGGCTTTGCAATAACAGGAGAACATCTTGAAGATTTTTCTTCATTTTTTCTTTGGTGTCGCATCCTGATAAGAATGCTGCAATTTTGGATTTCTGATTAAGGAATTGAAATGTTGCTGGGTCAGCAAGATTTAATAATTTGGGATTTCTCCCAAAATATTCAGCAACTCCTTCTGGTCCGGCATGATCTGCATTGAATTGATTCCACCACTTTACAAAGGAATACCTATGCAATAGAGGGAGAGTGTCTTCATTCTCTGTCTTGCCATATCTGTATATATATATATATATATATATACACATTTAGATTATATAAATAACAATAATTAATAGTACCAAAATTCGGGGTGTTACAACTCTCCCCTTCTTTAAGGAATTTCGTCCCTGAAATTCAACCAAACACTCACAAACTACAAAAACAGCCTCGAGTACAATTCTCTCATTCTACTCTTTGTTTCCCATGTGACATCTCCCTCATCACTTGAGCTCCATATTACCTTCACTAATGAGATGTCCTTGCCCCTCAGTTGTTTAACACGGTGATCCGCAATCCTCACTGGGTACACATTATACGATAAGTCTTCTCTTACTTGAACCGGGTCAAGACCAATCACATAGGAAGGAATACGTGGTCACCTACCTAAAACTCCAATGGCTTCCGCCTTCTATCATAATAGCTCTTTTGCCTGTCTTGCGCAGCCTTCATTTTATCTTTGATTATTTTGATCTGCTCATTTTGCCTTTGGATCATGTCCGACGCATATAGAGTCGTCTCTCCAGTCTCATACCAACACAATGGGGTCCTGCACCTCCGCCCATACATGGCCTCAAATGGCGCCATTCCAATACTAGCATAGTAACTGTTGTTGTACGTGAATTCTACCAGCAGTAAGCACTCTTCCCAAGTCACCTGCTGCTCGAGCACATAAGGCCTCAGCAAGTCCTCTAGGGATTGGATGGTCTGCTCAGTCTGACCATCAGTCTGTGAGTGATAAGCCGAGCTCAGTTTCAACTTAGTCCCCAACGCCCGTTGCAAGCTCTCCTAAAACCTCAAGGTAAACGTCGGATCTCTATCTGACACCACACTAGTCGGCACTCCATGCAGCCTGACTATCTCCCGCACATACAACTCCGCAAGTCTTTCCAACTTATACCTCATGTTGATAGAAAGAAAGTGTGCGGCCTTGGTTAACTGATCCACTATCACCCATATGGCGTCATGGTTATTCCTGGTCTTAGGCAGCCTAGAAACAAAGTCCATTAAAATACTATCCTATTTCTACTCAGGGATCTCTAGCGGCTGTAACAACCCAAGTGGACGCTGGTATTCTACCTTTGCCTTCTGGCAAGTTAGGCATCTAGCCATATATTCGGCCATATCTCTCTCCATTCCATTCCACCAAAAACTCTTCTAAAGGTTCTGATACATTTTAGTTGTACCAGGGTGAAAAATCATCCTGCTCTTATGCGCATCTTGAAGCACCATCTGTCTCAGCTCAACCACTTGAGGAATGCACACTCGATTCCAGAACTTAATCACCCCGTTCTCATCATGGTGGAATTCCAAGTCCTTCCCTTCACCTCTCTATCTCATCATGTCTTGCAGGAAGGCATTTCCCTGCTGAGCATCTCGGACGTACACTAGAAAGTCGTTGTGAATCATCGTCGCTCTGAGATACAAACTCCCCGGTCTCACTTCCATGGCCAAATTCATGTCCCGAATTTCCTCAATCAATTCCATCTCTTTCACCATCATCACTGCCACATGCAATGATTTCCAGCTCAAAGCATCGGCTACCACATTTGCCTTGTCAGGGTGGTAAGACAATGTGAAGTCGTAGTCCTTGAGGAATTCCATCCATCTCCGCTGCTGCATATTTAGCTCCTTTTGATCAAGATATTTCAAGCTCTTATGATCACTGAACACCTCGAACCTCGCCCCATATAGGTAATGCCACCATACCTTAAGAGCGAAAACCACCGCGGCCAATTCCAGATCGTGTGTCGGGTAGTTGACTTCATGCGGGGGTAAGCATCAAAACACAACCAAGTCCTTGCCCTGATGCATCACAATACACATCAAATTTTCGCTCCGGGTTGGATAGCGCTAACACCGGCGCCGAAGTTAGCCTTATCTTCAGCTCCAAGAAACTAGCTTCACACCCCTTGGTCCACTTGAACTCCTTTCCCTTGTGGGTCAACTTCGTTAAGGGTAATGCTATCTTAGAAAATCCTTCAGTGAATTTCTTATAATAGCCTGCCAATCTGAGGAAACTGCGCACCTTTGTTGTAACATCCCTCTTTCATATTGAAATTAATTCATATTTAACACTAATATTATTAAAACATAATTAGCAAAATTTGCATACTTTGTATAAATGGTACAGTATGGGAACACGAATTAGAAAACTTGATGAATTTACAATATTTCTTCAGAAATATACAAATATATTCTTAACACAAGATTTCTCTTTTAAAATGAATGAAAATACATTAAAGATTTATATATCTATTTCATAAAACTTTATTATATCTGAGCAGTTCCTTTCCTATAACTCATTGATAAGTATGACCCTAGAACAGATCATTTATCTCCATTTCTTCTCTTTCATTACCTGAAAATAATCAGTAAAGGTGAGTATTTCTCGCCCACTAAATCTCTTTTAGTATATATTAACTAATAATAATAATTAGAGTCGTAGCCTAATACTTTATTCTAATTCATTCTCATTCAAATACATGTAGTCATACAATCATTCATCAAGCACATATAACATTTCACTCATTATACATACATTTCTATGCTGACCTGTATGTTATTATACATGTATCATATCATTTCAATTCATGTGTCGTGATACATTTGTTCCAGTAACACCCCTCGATGTACTACAACACACGTACCATAACAACACGAACTGATTTGCTACGATACATATATTATATCATACATATTCTTTACCACCTCTCATCTATATCACTTTTCATCATAATAATTGCCCCTGAGATCCCTTGAGGACTTCTAGCATAGATAGCTGCTGGTTGGCCGCAACATCACGGATACACGTGTGCTGCCTCGGCCCCTTTTAGCAAAGCTAAAGTCAGGAGTTTCATCGGGAGATGAGGATGTGGCCTGTGAATGTTTATTTTCAATATTTTATTGTGCACCCTTTTCATTGTTAACATTCACCATCCTCATTTCCCCAAGATTTCCCAAATCTTCTCCTTAACTCTATACCCCAGTGTATCGTTGTACTATCTATACTCATTCTCTTTCTCATTCTCAACATTTCTCATTTCACATTCTTTATATCAATCAACATGTCATGATTCATGAGTCACAATTTATATAAATTCATAGATTACAATATATATGATAACACACCCTTTCAATGTGCTATAATTTATATCATAATCACTCTGTTTCAAGTTGCATGGACTCATGCATTATAATCACACCTCATATTCTTTCTAAATCATATTCTCATTTCTCATTCATACATCACATGCTTTCACTTTTATTCAACACTTCATTCATTTCCATAATTCTACCAGTTCAACATGTAAAGTTGTCATACAAAGTCATATTACGTAACCAATACAATACATCAAACTTATCACAGAGATTAACATGCAATATCACACTAATAATCAGTACGATATGCTGAGAGTCGAACACCTTCGGACTCAGCCCAGCTCGTACAATCTCAATATATAGTCTCCTAACCTAAAGTTCATTATAGTATATCTTTTATTACTTAATTCATATACATCTTAAGGAACTCAGTTCTAAAATCTCTTAATATTACTTAAGCCCATATTTTCTCTAAAAATATGATATTATCAGTTTAAAATAAACTCCAAACCTCTCTTTATATCAAAATACACCTTTGTCATATGATACTATCAAAATTTACAAAACTTTACTAAGTAAGATACTCATATTTCTCGAAGAACCACTAGATCTATATATACATATATAACTACAGCTAGAAAATACTCCCCGTACCTGATAACGGTTCCTCCAAACTACTTCTCTGAGTGATCTACGGAGAGATTCCACACTATCCACAGAGAGATCTTCCAAAAGATAAGATTTTCTAAGTATTTCGAGGTCGAGATCTTGAGATGAGAAAAGAACCGAAGAAAAGGAATGAAATAGAGATCTGAGCTCCGAGAAACTTACTTAGATCCAAGAAGAACAGATGTTTGAGCTCAAATATGAAGAAGATCCAGAGTTATTGAAGGTTTTCTCTGAGAAAGGAGATAGAGAGAACGAAATATGTGATTTGGTTGAAAATGAAGATTTTAGGGCGAGAGTTCCTTAAATATCTCTTAAACTCGCGACTTTCTCGCTACAGTGAGAGGTTCTTGCTACAGCGAAAAAACCAGAAGTTTTCTTCCTTTGCTGTCTGTGATTCTAGCTACAGCGAGAGCTCCTCGCTACAGTGAGAGAGTAGCATTCTCGCTACAACAAGAGATTCTAGCTACAATGAGATTTGTCTCGCTTCCCATAGTTCACATCAATTAAAATTGCAAAAATAATAAATTACAAAATGAGGATGTTACATCTGTCACATTCGTCGGCCTCGGCCACTCAGCCACTGCTTCCACTTTTGTAGGGTCTACCATGATCCCTTCCTTCGATACGACATGTCCCAGAAATTGGATCTCTGACAACCAGAACTCACATTTGGAGAACTTTGCATACAACTGCCTCTCCCTCAGAATTTGCAAGACAATCCTCAAGTGCTCGGCATGCTCCTCCTGAGTCTTTGAATAAATTAGGATGTCGTCAATGAACACCACCATAAACTTATCCAAAAACTCATGGAAGATCCTATTCATGTAGTCCACGAACACCGCAGGCGCATTGGTCATCCCAAATGGCATCACCAAATACTCATAATGACCATACCGCATTCTGAACGCCGTTTTAGGTACATCTACATCCTTCACTCGAATTTGATGGTACCCCAACCTTAGGTCAATCTTTGAGAACACTGCTGTTCCTCTTAATTGGTCTATCAAATCATCGATCCTCGAAAGTGGATACTTGTTCTTGACTGTCACCTTATTCAGTTGCCGGTAATCCACACACATCCTCATGCTTCCATCCTTCTTCTTCACCAAGAGCACTAATGCTCCCCATGGTGACACACTCAGTCTTACAAACCGTTTCTACAATAAATCCTCTACTTGCTTCCTGACCTCTGCCAATTCCACCGATGACATCCTATAAGGCGCCACAGAAATTGGGCTTGCTCCCGGAATGAGGTCAATAGCAAACTCTATCTCCCTCTCAGGTGGCAACTCGGAAACATCTTCAGGAAACACCTCTAAGAAATTCTTTACCACTGGAATATACTCCGGATCCACCACGCTTTCGGTTTCCATTGAGAACATAACCATGAAAGCCTTGGCGTTTACCGTGTCCTCCCATACTCCCCAGCTCATAAGCCTTGGAACCTCTACCATTGTTGCACCGAAGATCAAGGTCTTCTCCCTACAGTAAACAAATCAAGTCCACCTCAAACTCCCTACCATGTACCATTATTGCACACCCCAAACACACCCGTGACATCACAACGGGCTTACTCATAGGGGTAGTCACCACAACATTACACGGCAATTCCGTCACATACAAATTCAGACTCTTCACATAGTCCACAGCTATAAAGGAGTACGTAGCACCCGAATCAAATAACACATCAAGCAATCAACCCTTAATAATGCATTTACCTCAGATCAGCTCCTCTGACTGTGAAGCCTTTGCCTCACTCATAGTAAAGACTCTACCCGGAATGCTCGTCTTCTGTCCTGTACTCGGCCCCGTACTTCCTCTTGATTTCGGCCTCTGAGCTGCACTTGCATTACCCCTTCTCGTGGCGGCCCAACACTCATTGGAAACGTGCCCTGACTTCCCACAGTTGCTACAAGTTATCCTCGGCTGTGGGCAGTCCTTCACCATGTGTGGCCCTCCACACCTGAAGCACTTAAGCGGCCCTCTGAAGGAACTCGATCTCAAACCACTTCCACTACTCCTCTCTTGAGATGAACTCCCTCAAGACTAAGAGCTGTTCGAACCCGAGTACGGTCCCCTTGAGAACCTAGGGGGTCTTCTATCTTGCCTCACTGGGTCGGCTCCCCTAGTGTCCACCGTCTTCCCTTTTGAGTTAGCTTCAAAGATTCTGCTCTTGCTCACCAGAGTGGGCAACTCCATTAGTTGAAACACACTGACTGCAGCCCGAATGTCTGACCTCAATCCATGCTCAAACTGAGCACACAGATCCTCCTCTCCATCACCATGCTGATAGTGAGGCCAGTATTTCATCAACTCTTGGAACTTAGCTGCATACTCCCCCACAGTCATATTTCCTTGCTTTAGCTCAAGGAACTCCTTAGCTTTCTGCTTCCTTAGGTCCCGAGGAAAGTAGTTCCCTAGGAAGATGGTCTTGAATGTTTCTCACTAGACATAGCCATCTTTTTGTGGCAAGGTCTGACTGACAAACCTCCACCAGTCCTTAGCCTCCCCATACAGCAAGTAGGTGGCATAGGCAACCTTGTTTTCCTCTCGGCACCCCATTGCATTAAAGATCTTCTCCACATCAGCCACCCACCTTTGGGCTCCTTCGGGATTGAATCTACCCTCAAACCTTGGAGGATCATGCCTAGTGAAGGCAGATAACCCTCTATACTCAGCCGGTTCTCCGCCTTGTTTATGCACCATGGCTTCCAGAATATGAGCCATGCATTCCATGAGGTCATTTGTGCCTCTAGCTCCTCTACCAGACATATTCAATCTAGCTACAACAAGTCAGCAATCACATTCTAGCATATTAGATCAATTTATACATTATAATTTAGGTAAACAAAATAATCAACACTTATCTTGGACGCTTCAGCCCAATACCCCAGTCCGATTCGGATGAACTGCTCTAATACCAAAATTGTAACACCTTAAATTCAATTTCAATTAAATAATAATTTCACAAATCAGATAACCAAATTTTCATAAAAGATTTTGAAATAAGTGAAAGGTTACAAATTAATATCAAATAACTGCTACAGGACTAGTTCAATTACAACATTTTCAAAATAAATTCTATGTCCTATAACAGTCCATTCGTCCCTTCACTGAGTCTGGTGCTGATCGTCTTAATTACCTAAAAAATGAATGTAAGAGTGAGTACCTTACACTACCCAAAAGCACACAGTCAGCATAGAGTCTCACCTCCAGCAAATTACCAATACATTAAGCAAATACAATCACAGGCAACATTATCGCACAACTCATGTCAATTTAACACTGATGCACTCATGGCATCGGCAACATTTCACATTCATAAGTTCAATCCAGGAACCCGTGCATACGCACACCAGCCACACTCACTGTGGCACTGTGATCACAGATTTACACTATGACTGGTCGCCGGTTACCCCCGTCTCACAGATACCACGTGGGTAGTCACAGGTTGCTCAACAAAGGTAGTGGTTAGAGGTCTAGTCAGGAAGAGAGTGTGTGGCCCGTGGTGCACCCGTTCCGCAGTCGGTGTCACCACCACTCTCTCCTCCCCAAGGTATTTCTACCATCCTCATCTTCCACATGCCCAGTGTATCACTGAACCATTCATAGCACATTATAACGGCGCCTCACGCCCTATTCACATACATTTCATTCACACACGCAATAATTAGGCTCACACATGGCACACAACCCACATTGCATTCAAATACACGGCACTAGGCCCACATTCATTTCACATTACACAACACATGGCCAACATTCATCTATATTACACGGCCCTCGGGCCCACATTTGTTCACAATATTCATTCTATCGTGCAACATCTAGTATACAATTCACATTCATCCATTTCAGGTAAACAATATTCTCAACTCACGGCACATGGCCCTCATCACGATTCTCAATCAACTTCCATTCTCTGCACATTTTCTACCTTCTAACTCAGCCACAACTCAATATTCAGCAAAATAACAACAATTCATGCACAAAGAGTAGGATAGAGTCCCCCTTACCTTGGATTGAAGACCCACACAATAAATCCACCCAGAAGTGCGTCCCCTCACGAATCTCATCCTAAACACATGGAGAAACTCCATGAGAACCCAAGGAAACCACGAAATTAGAGAAAGGGGATGAAAAACTGAAACCTTAACCATTAAAACTCACCTCCAAGCATCCCCCACACGAATTCAACCTTCAGTCAAGCTCCTGAATGGCTTTGGAGGCAACTAATCGGTGGAATAGGGCTTTGGGCATGATAGGATCGAAGAGAGAGGGAATAACCCCCTTTAAATCCCTTTCTGGTTGCGACACTCTCACTACAGCGAGATATTCTCGCTATAGCGAGGTCCGCTTGCTGCAGCGAAAATATCAGACAAAATTGTACCCTGGCAGAATCTCACTACAGTAAGACCCTCTCGCTACAGCGAGACTGCACCCCAAACTGTTGCTCTCTCGCTACAAGCGAGACATCTCTCGCTATAGCGATAAGGAAACAGTTTAAGTCCTTCTTCCTAGGGCCTTCTCGCTGCAACGAGAATCCTCTCGCTGTAGCAAGAACAGCCCAGTACCACGCTTGAGCTTAGGCACTTAGCCCATTTCAGCCCTATCCAGTCATGCATACACATATATATTGACATATTCACAACATATATATGAAAATACATACCTCCATATACTTAATACACATAAACATCATTATCAAGTAAATCAACACACGTATATATATATTTAGATTATATAAATAACAATAATTAATATTACTAAAATTAGGAGCGTTACATTCGGGACCCGTTTTATGCAAAATCAAACACTAGACTGAAGTCCCGGAGAAGAGCTTCACAAAAAAAAAAAAGGATTCATCTCAAAACCCGACTTGTAGACCGAGATATCGTTGAAAAAGTAAACTTTGGTCAGAAACACTTAGAATCTGGGGAGGTGTAACTGCTTAAAATAAGTTACGAAGGTCATATCTTTCAACTTTAGGTTCTATTTTTTACAAAATCAAACACTAGACTGAGGCCCAATAAAAGAGCTTTGAAATGAATGAAGAATCATCTCAAAACTCGATTCACAGTTAAGATATCTAAAGTGCAGCCATGTGGAACAAATTACGAGGGAAATATCTTTGTTCTGTGAGACTCATTTTTTCCTCAACCCGACACCAGCTTGAAGTCCTAGAAAAGAGCTTCGCACGTAAAATGAATAATCTCGAAACATGACTAGTAGCCAGAGATATCATTGAAACAATAAACGTTAGCCATAAATGCTTAGAATCTGGAGGGGTGCAATTGCTGGAACAAACTGCAAAGGCCGTATCTTTCAGCTGTAGGATCTATTTTCTACAAAACCAAACACTAAACTTAAGCCCTAAAAAAGATCTTTGCAATAACAAAAAAAAATCGTCTAGAAACACGACCTATAGCTTGAGATATCATTGAAACAATAAATATTGGCCGGAAATGCTCCGAATCTGGAGGGGTGCAGTCGCTCGAAACAAACTACGAAGGTGATATCTTTCAACTCTAGGATCCATTTTCTGCAAAATTAGACACCAAATTGAAGCCCCATAAAAGAGCTGCGAAATGAATCAAGAATCGCCTCAAAACTAGGCCCATAACTTTAGATATCTTCGAAATTGTAAAACAGGATTAAAGAGCATCCTCGTGGAACAAATTTCAAGGACAATATCTTTTGTTTGCAGGCCCTGTTTTCCACAAAACTGGAAACCATACTTAAGCATCAGAAAAGAGCTTCGCAAATAAAAAGAATATGGAGGGGTGCAGTTGCTTGAAACAAACTATGAAGGCCATATCTTTTGGGTTAGGGATCCATTTTTAGCAAAATCAGACACCAGATTGAATCCCAAAAAAAGAGCTTCACAACTAAAGAATGCTTGAATCTGGATATCGTCAAAATAGTAAACATTGGCAAAAATGCTTGAATCTGGAAAGGTGTAGCCTGTTGGGACAGACTACAAAGGCCATATCTTTCAACTTTGAGATCTTTTTTCTGCAAAATCGAACACCAGATTGAAGCCTAAGAAAAGAGCTTTGAAATGTATAAGGAATCACTTCGAAACTTGGCCTGTAGCTTAAGATATTGCAGAAACAGTAAAACACGGCTAAAGTATGACCGTGTGGAATAATTTTCATGAGCAATATCTTTTTGTCTGCCAGCTATGTTTTCCATCAAATTGAAAACCACACTAAAGCAGCATAAAAGAGCTTTGCAACAATAAAAGAATCGTCTTGAAACTCGACTTGTAGCCTAAGATATTGTTGAAAGAGTAAAGGTTTGCCGGAAACACTTAGAATTTAGACGAGTGTAGTCACTCAATACAAAATGTGAAAGTCTTATCTTTTGGCTCCGAGATTTTTTTTCATTAACATTAGACACTGGACTAAAGCCCCAAAAAAGAGCTTTGAAATAAATAAGGAATCAACTTAAAACTCAGCCTGCATCTCAAGATATTACTGAAACAGTAAAATGGGATTGAAGTGCATTTGTGTGGAATAAATTACATGGGCAATATCTTTTGTCTATCGACACTGAATTCCTTAAAGCTGGACACCATACTGAATCCCCCAGAAAGAGCTTTGAAATGAATCAGGAATTGCCTCAAAACTCAGCCTGCAACTCAAGGTATTGCCAAAATAATAAAATATAGCTAAAGTACAACAATTTGGAACAAATTATGCAGGTAATATCTTTTGTCTGTGGGCTCTATTTTTCACAAAATCAGACACCAGGTTGAAAAGAGTTTCATAACAAAAACAAAGCTTTTCCAACTTGACCCGTAGCGCGAGATATCATTAAAACAATAAATGTTGGCCATAAAGCCTAAAAAAAAAGCTTCGAAATGAATCATGTAATAGTCCGGCAACTTATTTGGGATTGATGACTGTCCCCACAAATCAACACAAGACTTTTGAATGTGCTTTGTCCTCACTCACACACTTCCTAAAAGGTCACCCATCCCATAATTTTCCCAAGTTACTTAACTTTGGAATTCTTAAGTGATAGGTCACCCAAAAGTAAATGCATTTTGTTGATATAAGTAGTTCTAATCAATTCCTTTAAGCTATCCTTAATTGTATACACAGTCTCTGGATCCTCTCATTCCAATGTAAGTTTGATTTATTCATGTGCCCCTTACCGCCAGAAGTTTGCCAAAAGTCGCTCCTTGTCTGTGCCCACACTGCACCGGCGATCACTTCTCGCCCTCGCCTAGCGCCTGGGTGTCACAAATCAGGAATCGCTTCAAAACTCAACCTGTAGCTCAAGATATCGCAAAAACATTAAAACAGGCCTAAAGTGCAGCTGCGTGAAACAAATTGTGGGGGAAATATCTTTCCTCAGTATTCTCCATTTTCTGCAAAATTGGACATAAGAATCATCTCGAAACTTAACCAATAACTCGATATGTTGTTGAAATAGCAAACTATAACATCTTAATCCTTAGTGCCCCTGGTTTGCTGAATTTTGACAAAATCGTTGTCAAAATTTTAAAAAATTAAATTATTAGGAATTAGTCAAAGTGACTTTAGAGTTTTATATTCATTAGATGATTTGTGATTTTCTGGAATTTTTCTAAAATTTTTAGAAAATACTCAAAATTTTTCTATTTTGTGAGTATACTGATAAAAACTTCAAACTGAATTTGAATATAGCAAATGAAGTCCAAAAAAAAAAAATTCTAAAAATCTTACAAGAGTCTAGTAATGCTAACAAGATCTCAAAAAGTAAATTTTTACAACACAATTTGATAAATTTTAAAATTCTATTTTGCAGCATATTTAATTAGCAGATAATAAATAAATTGTTTCGGGAGCAATTTGAGTAAATTAAAATTTTAATAATCATCTCATTATTATTGTAAACATTCTATTACCTTGTTTAAAAAAAAATAAATTTCCTACCTATTAAATTGTAAAAATATACATTTGGTAAAAATGTAATTCTTAAGTTTAAAAAAAAATTAATAATAATAATAATAAATTATTTGAATTTTGACTTTTATAAGGGACATAGGAGAGAAAAATACTTAAAAAATTCCTAAAACTTTCCTAAAATTTACGGGCTCTTCTTCTTCCTTTTCTCTTCCAAAAACCTTCACATTTCAAGCTAGAAATTGAGGGCAAAATCTTAGTTTTCTTGAGGAGCTTCAAGAAGTAAGTTTATTCCCCTCATCCTCCTCTACATTTGTATGGTTTCATTTTTTCAAAATGGTGTATTTTCATTTTCTCTCCTTGCTTGGCTTCACATGAATATGAATGGGAAGAGTGTTATGGTGCTTTTGTTGTTGTAATTTTACACCTAGAACACTAGAATCATGCTTAAAATGGATTATTAGAAGTGGTTAGGCTAAAAACCTAGGAACTCAAATTCGTACGTTTTAGTCCATTGAATTATGGGACTTGTGTGGACCGAATTAGGAGTTGGTGTCTTCATGAAAGTTGTATCCCTTTAAATTATTGAAATTTAGCAACTGGTTTCACATCAAACGGATATTTGTAGCTCAAGTTATGCCCATTTTACTATCAGATATTCTAGCAGTCACCTTAAAAGATTACCCTGTTCCAACAGCCACGGATTTCGAATTACTGGGACTGATATGTGTAGAATTGGGACTCTAATCCTTCATAAAGGTTGTAGGAAATTGTATTATTGAAATTTTAAAATTTAGTTCTTGTCAATAGCTTATGTGTAGCATGAGATATAGTCAAATTACTAAGGTATGTTCAGAATGTTAGTGTAGTTGAGCCCTGTTAGAAATAACCTCTGTAAACTGCAAACTTCCATTATTCTATATGGTATTTGAATTTTATTTCTTCATAAGAGTTGTAGATAAATTAGTCCTTGAAATTTAGAAATTGGTTCCATGTTAAAATGTTAAGTATATCTTGAGTAATGGCAAAAACACTGAACCTTGTGCAACCTGCTCGAAAATTTCCATGTCATAACTTGGACCAACTTTATTGTACAATCTATCTTGGATTAGACTTTGATCTCTTCATCAATATTGTAGACAATCACGAAAATTCCAAAACACTGAACTTTGTTCATGTTCTTCATTAGGATTCCTCCTACTCTAAGCGTATACCAAATAGAATAATTTTCTAAGTTGAGTGTAAGGTGAATGTGGGCTTAACATATTGCCATGATTAGATTAGAATAATGAATGAGTTTAAATTCTCATGAGATATAACCGGAGAAGGTTCTAACTAGCATTTCATTACATGTATAGATTTCGCCGGAAATCAATCTCAACCTCAAGCTTTGGAAGGAACAAGCGTGAACGTAAGAGGTAAGGGGTGGGTTATATAGTAAGGATTACATCATAAACGTATTTAACCTTACTTGTTGAAATTGTCAAATTTTGTTATGATTGATAGTTTCAATTTTATAATTTGTTTAATTTCAAGAGATGAAAAAGGTTGGTTTGCGTGTTTGATTGTAAAAGTATATGTTTGAATACTTCATTGAGCTATAAGTTGTGTTATATGATATGAATTGTCCTTGAATGAGCATTTATGTGCATGGTGGTTTTCATGGGAAAGTTTATTGAAATTAAATTGAAATGAATAAATGATGGGTGGTGAATCCTTACAAACTGTATTAGGAAGTTTTCTGATTGTAACAGGTATCTAAAAAAAAAAAAATTTTGGGAAGTCCGTATTACAAGGGAAACTTTGTCAAAATTTTTGAAAAATGTTCAGACTAAAAAAAAAAAAATTTAATCATTTTGAACAAATTTATGAATTTAGGAATACAGGACTTTTCTAAGAAAAACCCTTAGGAACTCATGCATTACTCATCTGAAAATGGTATTTTGTGCAAACTGGGGAATCAGAGACTATGGGCTCTAGGAATACGATAGGGAGGCCCTGAGGGAGGACTTGGGGATAGGAAGGGTAGTGGTTGGAAGCCCCAAAAGGCTCAGGCTCGCTACCTGTTGTCGGGGATCCCACTGTACAAACTCTCCTGTACCTGACTGTACTCTTACCGTATATCATGGTCAGTGAGCTACTAGGTTTATATTTGAGCGTGGGTCTCAATAATCCCGTGGGTGGATTTTCCATACCTAGTAGTGTCAACTCCTGGCTACCCCAGCACTGATTTGAGAAATGATCTGGGCCCGCATGCATGAACATATTAGTAAAAGGAACTAGGATCATGCATCATCATCATCATCATGTATTTGGAATGTGATTGATCTGTGAATGTTTATGATGTTTGATTTTAACAAGATGTATGAACTATGGCTCACCCTATTGTCTTTCTATTTTTTTTTATTTTCTATGTGTTTGCGATACTCGTTGGATTTGCTCGATCACTCTTTGTAGTAGAGGGAGATGGCACAGTTACCACTTCAGACGAATATGGTGATCAGGTTCCTCAGTCCAGAACCACACCGATGGCATCACGATTGGGATAATCACATTCACACATTTGCTGGCATACTTACTATAATGCTAAGGAGAGCGGCACCAGGACCCGGAGGTGGCAATGTACCTTTCACCATTAGGACTAGACTAACTCTTGATTTGGGTAATAACAATCCCTTTCAGCCCATACCACCACCAGTTTCCCCTCCAGCTGAGGAGGAGGAAATGGATATTGATGTTCCTGAGGATTATGATCCTCTAAACATCGATGAGTCTAGTGACTCAAAGATGGGCTCAGATGAGGGGGATTCATCACCCAAGTCTGAGGATATGGATTCAGAGTAGGACTGGAAGCACCTTACTTTTTGTGTACAGTGGCAAGAGTTAGTTGTAGGCATTCTTTTGTTGTACATAGGCCTATATGGTGCTGGGCAGTAGCCACTTATTTTGTTTAGTTATGCTACTCTGTAGGAAATCATTTCCGGTGTTGCTCTTATTATTTTGAAGAATTGTATCTAATATTTTTATCTGTATGTTAATTATGTTACTAGACGAAATGGTGATTGAGTTCTCTGGTGTATAGTGACGTGTAAGCAGGGAACTCATTGACCATTTGCCCTTTGGATTACTGTAAACAACTATTTAAATATTTATGAATGTTTACTTTTATTATATGCTACGATGAAATTCAGAAATTTCATATTGAAATTTGCATGTGAAAATTTATTTTGTGATTAATGATTGGAAATATCGACATTATGTATGAATGAATTATTATTGGTTTAAAAAAAAAATCACTAATTGAGGGTCTCTATAAAGTAGGGTGTTACACAAACGTTCGAAGCAAAATGCTCAGATTCTGAAGAGGTGTAACAAAAAAAAAATAGCGAGGGCAATATTTTTCGACTACAGACTCCACTTTTTGCAAAACCAGACACTAGATTGAACCAGTAAAAAAGACCTTCGCGACAAAAAAAGAATCATCTCAAAACTTGACTCATAGCCTGAGATTTCATAGAAACAGTAAATGTTGGCTGAAAACACACAGAATCTTGACGGGTGCAACTGCTTATAACAAACTATAAAGGCCATATGTTTTGACTTTGGGACCCATTTTCTACAAAATCAAACGCCAGATTGAAGCCCTAGAAAAGGCCTTCGAAATGAACAAGAAATCAGCTCAAAACTTGGCCCACAGCTCAAGATATTACTGAAATAATAAGATGAGGCTTAAGTGCAGCAGTGTGGAACAAATTGCAAGGGCATTATATTTTATTTGCATGCTCCATTTTTTGCTAAACTAGACACCAAACTAAACCCCGAGAAAAGAGCTTTATAACGGAAAAAGAACCGTCTCGAAACTCGACCCACGGCCCATGTTATCATCAAAATAGTAAATGTTGGCTAAAAACGCTGGTAATCTAGAGGGGTGCAGCAACTCGTAAAAACTATGAAGTTCATATCTTTGAGCATTGAGATCCATTTTCTACAAAATTGGACAGCGGATTGAAGACCAAATAATAGCTTCAAAATGAATTAGGAATCATCTCAAAACTCATTCCACAGCTTAAGATATCGACAAAAAAGTAAGACATGGCATAAGTACAGTTGTGTGGAAGAAATCGCGAGGGCTCTATTTTTCACTAAACTAGACACTAAACTGAAGCTCCAAAAAAGAGCTTCACAATAAAAAAATATTTGTCTCAAAACTCGACTCATAGCTAAAGATATCGTCGAAAATGTACACATTAGCCAGAAACCTAATAATCTAGAGGGGTGCAACCACTCAGAACAAACTACGAAGGTCATATCTTTTGGCTTCGGGATCCATTTTCTGCAAAATTAGACACCAGACTGAATCCCTAGAAAAGAGCTTCAAAATGAATCATGAATCACCTCAAAACATGGCTAGTAGCTCAAAATATCGCCAAAACAGTAAAATAGAGATAAAGTACAGTCTGTGAAACAATTTATGAGGGCAATATCTTTTGTCTATGGGCTCCATTTTCCACAAAACTGGACACAAAATTGAAGCCATAGAAAATATTTATGCAACAAAAAAGAATCGTCCCAAACTTGACCCATAATGTGAGATATCATTGAAACAAAAAATGCTGGTCGGAAATAGGGCTGGAATACTACTATGTGGAAGAAATTGCAAGGGCATTATCTTTTGTCTGTGGGCTCCATTTTCCATTAAACCAGACATCATATTGAAGCCCAAAAAAAGAACTTCAAAATAAATCAGGAAACACCTCAAAACTAGATTGAAGTGCAGCTATTTAAAACAAATTGCGAGGAGAATATCTTGTGTATGAGGGCTCTGTTTTTCACAAAATTGGACATCAGACTGAAAACACCGAAGAGAGCTATGTGACAAAAAAATAATTGTCTCAAAACTTAACCCGTAACTTGATATATTATTGAAACAATAAATGTTGGTTGAACACGCTCAGAATCTGGAGTGATGCAGTAGCTTGGAACAAATTGCGAAGGCAATATATTTTGTCTGCGTACTCCATTTTTTGCAAAACTAGACACTAAACTTAAGTTGCAAAAAAGACCTTCATGACAAAAAAAGAAACGTCACGAAATGCGACCCGTAGCTCGAGATATAATTGAAATAGTAAATGTTGGCAAAAAATGCTTAAAATCTAAAGAAGTGCAACTCAAGATATCGTCAAAACAGTAAAATAGGGCTAATTGACAAAAGGTATTTCACTTGCAATTTGTTCCACACTGCTGCACTTCAACCCCGTTTTACTGTTTCGGTGATATCTTAAGTTGCGAGTTGAGTTCTGAGCAGCTGCACCCATCCAGATTTTGAGCGTTTCTGACTAAAATTTACTGTTTCAACGATATCTCGGGTTAAGGGTCAAGTTTCAAGATGATTCTTTTTTCGTTGCGAATCTCTTTCTTAGGGCTTCAGTCTGGGGTACAGTTTTACGAAAAGTGGATCAGCCAGAGAAAAGATATTGCCCTTGCAATTTGTTCCACATGGCAACACTTCAACCTTGTTTTACTGTTTCAATGATATCTTGGGTAGTGGGTTGAGTTTTGAGACGATTCTTGATTTATTTTGAAGCTATTTTCAAGGGCTTTAGTCTAATGTCAGATTTATAGAAAACAGATCTCAAAGCAAAAAAGATATGGCTTTTGCATTTGGTTTCGAGCAGTTGCACCCTCCAAATTATGAGCGTTTTCAGCAAACTTCTATAGTTTCGACGATATCTTAGGCTACAGGTCAAGTTTTGAGACGATTCTTTTTTCATTGTGAAGCTATTTTTGCGACTTCAATCTGGTGTCTGATTTGGCAGAAAATGAATCCTGGAGTAGAAAGATATGACATTTGCAGTTTGTTCCGAGCAGCTGCATCCCTCCAAATTGACTTTATTGAACAATTATATATTTTTGTGCAATTTTCAACTTCCAAATTTCCTTTTACTATAAAAAAATATCATAGAAAACTAATTAAAAATCTATTAAAATATGGATTTATCACCAAGGGGGTCAATCCATCATTAGAATACACAAAGTGATAGCATAAAATTATTTATAGATTTATTCATAATTTCATTCCACTTCATTCTTTCCAATCATCCTTTCAATAGATTCATTCATCCATTCAATCACAATGAAGCCATATGACACTCTCTTTTTGTTTTTTTATTGTTGATAAATTATTGTAATCTTGTGTAATGTTGGGATATATTTTGAATTGAATGGATGAGTGTTTATTAGAATTCTGGTGTAGAGAGTTTCATTCAAGTGAGAATGAGCGCCCAAAATAACATGATTTTAGGGAAATCTTGCTCAAGCGAGAGGTGATATGGCTTAAGCAAGCAAAGATCTCGCTCAGGTGAGGACTCAGAAAAAATAGCCAACCCTTTGGACATTGTCTCGCTCAAGCGAGAATGACCCTTGCTCAGGCAAGAATGTTAGAAAATGATTGGAGAGTCCATTGTCTAGTGTTCTCACCCAGGCGAGAATCACCTCGCTTAAGTGAGAGAGCGCGGGAATGAGGGGTATTTAAGAGATTTCTAGCATGAAAATTTCGTTTCATTCTAAGTCCTATGTTCTCTTTTTATTTTCTTTGAACTTCCACTCTCCCTTCTCATAAAAACCTCCTTCAAACTTCAATTGTTCCTCAAATCTGAACTTGAATGTCTAATCTAAACGACTCCAAGTAAGTTTCTATGAGTTTGATTTTAGATTCTTCGCTCATTTCTCTTTGTTTTCCATTTCTCAAAGGGTATCATGTGATATCTAGGGAACTTCTATTGTTGAGTAATCACCTTCATCAATCTCTCTCCAAATACTTATCTCAAGGTAAGAAGAGCTCTATTTTATCATTTTATTAAAGTGTATATCTTGTGCTTATGGAAGCATTATTACATAATTATTATATGAAATTATATGTTGAATAATAGTATTTGTGAGGAAAAGCTGATGATATACATGTTTGATTGTTTGGCTTGAGTGATCATGTTGTGCTTACATGAAATACGTGATGAGTACCTAGTGTAGAGTATTATGAAAATGATGTTATACATTGAAATTATAACGCCTTAAATTTAATTTCTAAAATACATAAATTTTGCAAATATGGGAATAATAAAAAATTTTATTCAAAGGGTTCCCAATGCATAGTTTAACAAAATATTTTAAAATAAGGATGGATTACAATTTGAATCAAATAATTGCTACAGGACTTAATTAATACATTTCAGTTTTCAAAATAAATACTTTAAGTCCTATAGCAGTTCCATCCATCCCTTCACTAAGCCTGGTGCTGATCGTCTTGGTCACCTGAAAAATAAATGTAAGGGTGAGTACTCTACACTATCACACATAAGCACAAAAACTCACCTTGCACATTCCACAAATTTACTATCATAACTCAATCATGCATCAAACAGGTGCAAAACAATAAATTCAACATTTCATTCTCATTCACACACACAGGTGCGCTCACTGCACCACCAATCGTTTCACACACACACACACACACGTGCGCTCACTGTACGTTAGACTGTGGCACTGTAATCACAGATTTCTGACGCCTTCAACCTCTGAGACTTACTCAGTTTAACACTACGGATGGTTGCCGGATAGCCTCCGCCTCACGGATACATGTGTGGTCACGAGCCCCTTAGAAAAGGTGTTAGTCAAAGACCGAGTCAAGAAGAGAGCATGTGGCTTGTGGTGCACCCACACTCACCGTTGGTGTCATCATCACCCTCTCTTCCTCAAGGTATTTCTACCGCCTCTATCTTCCACACCCCTAGTGTATCGCTAAACCATTCATAGTTTTCCAACATATTCACAATCAACATCAACATGCCATTCATACATATTTCCAACCATTCAAATTATTCAACATCAAGCGATGGCATGCTAACACACAATTTCATCCACAATCTCAATCATATTACAATATTTCACTTTCACACACGACACGTTTGCCCACATGTGCATTACATGCAACACACAACATTTCTAACACGATTCCAAGTACAATCAAACCATCTCATCACACGCTTTATTCATCATCAACCACATTACATTCTATACAATTTTTTTTATCTCAATCTCACCATAATCAATTATTTTTACCCAAATATACATTTTTCTACGTCCTATCTCCATCACATTCTAATACATAGCATTACAAACGAATTCTAAATACAAAGGAGATAGGGTATAGTCCCCCCTTACCTCAAATGAAGACCCAACACAAAATAAAAGCAGAAAATGTTTCTCTCACGGTGCTTTGTCCCTAAAACTTGGGAAATCTCTCATAAGAACTCAAGAAAACGAAGAAAGGGACGTAAGACCAAAACCCTAGCTCACAAAACTTACCTCCAAACGTCTCAAACACCACCTCAACCTTCAATCTTGCTCACAAATGGCTTTGGTGGCAGTTCAATCTATGAAATAGGACTAGGAATAGAGAGAATCGGAGGAGAGATGAAAAGAAAAGAGGGGGAATGTGTTTCCCAGACTCTAAACCCCTCAAATACCTTTCTAGTCGTAACACTCTCACTGCAGCATGACTGCACCCACAAATGCACCCCTCTCTGTTGCTACAGCGAGAATGCAACAAATCCATGCTCTACGCCCAGGGCATTCTCGCAACAGCCAAAATACCCCTACAACACATACTTAGCCCATATTTAATCCTATTCAAATCATACTCAGCAATTTCAATTCAACCACAAACCAACATATACACTTATACTCACAGACTCATCTATATATATTTCTACACACATATTCACATCATCGTCATATAAATCAAACATAACAACATATGGCAGTCCATATATATTTATATTAATAAATAATATATATATATATATATATATATATATATATAGTTACAAAAATCTGGGACGTTACAGAAATTGTTGGATTTGTTATTGTATTTATTGGCTTGAAATCATAGTTTAATGCTATAAGTGAAAAGGAATTAGAGTGAAAGTGATTTATTAAGCACGATCTTGTGAAAGTGATTCTAGTGTAAATAGTTACAGAGATACACTAGGGTATAGAGTCCAGAGACGATAGAAAATCTAGGAGAAACGTAGGGTGGTGAGCAACATTCACATATATGTACACACTGTTTCTGAGAGCGAATGTATCACATAGTCTCACACTCATTTCTTGACTACACTCTTGACTATACCTTTGCTAAGGGGCCTAGTATTGTATGCGTTGTATCTGTGTGCATGGGCTAACTGGCGACTATTTACCAAGTTAAGTAAGACTTTAAGAATTGTTGGATGCATCGTATTTCTATGATCATAGTGCACTGGGAGTGCGTATTTAAGAGTGAGATTTAAGGATTCATGATAAATTATGTATTGTAACTATGTGAGAATTATTGTTATGTTGTTTTGTGGTTGAATTTATTAAGTGTTCTTGTATTCTATGCTTATAATCATATTGTGATGGTAACGTTTGATATTAAGTTATGTTTAATGATAAAATGTGTCATATGAAAATGCGGAGAAAGTGAATGTAAGGAAAAATGCTAAGACTGTGTATAGATAGTTACAGAGATAAACTAAGAGTATAAAGTCTAGAGACAATTTGGGAAATCTTATGAAAATAAGGGTTGTGATTACTATTCTTAAGTAGGTGCAGAATGATTTATTGAAAATGAGAGTATCACAGGTCACACACTAATTTTCTGACTAGACTCATGACTATACCTATGCTAAAAGGGATAAAGTTAGCACTTGTTGTATCTGTGTTGCTGCGGCTAACCAACAACTATCTATACTTATGAAAGACCTCAAGGGATCACAGGGGCAATGAATGTAGAGTTGTGAGATGTATAATTGTAATAGGTGAGTCATAACGGATTGATTGGTTATATGATCATAATACAGGCACTGTAACATCGACGAGTGTAATTATAATGTATGTATTGTAATACAATGATTAATATGATTATGACGCACATATTATGACATACTGCTTGATTCAAGGATATATAAAAGGATATGAGTCTAATGTATATTTGAAAATACTAATCATATGTTTGTTATTATGTTTGATCTGCTGTAAAATTTGTGAATACAATATATGAGTTAGTATTATCTTAGTGCATATTGTATTGTATGATATTTTTGTTTTACATGATTTATTTATAAAATCAAGGGTTTAGTAAGGCGAAGATTACTGGTCGGAGGACAAGTGTATCCATTGAGAAGTAATAAAGGTTCTTAAATTAAGTTCCCGAAATATCGTCTCACAAGGATTGATTTCTAATTACTAAGAATTTTCTAATTTAATTATTTAAGCTTCAAAGATACCAGATTAATTAAAAACAAGAATTTATAAAATCAATTATAAAATTAAGAGCAAGGAATACAATGCACGTCTTGGTTAAACTTATCGGAGAGGAAGCTAGGGCATATAGGTTTTCTCATTCAATCCTTTATGTTATTTTTCTATTTAACTCTAAATCTGATTTCCTTGTGATTACCAATCATTCATACGAATACTATTAATACCCAATGGTCATGCAATATTAATATTCTTTTATCTAAATTAATATCCCCAATAGTCATGCAAGACATCAATTTGAGAAAGCTTGAGGAACCTATGAACTTGTTAATTTAATAACGATTAGAAGAGGAAGATTGGTTTAGTCCACCTAATCCTTTGTCTCGTTTTACCTTATAGATCTATTAATTAACCAAGGTATGGTCGCCTGACAATATAATTAATTAGGATTAAGAAAGAAGCGCAATAGGATAAAATCTAATCACAAAACGTAAATCAAATTTAAATTCAAATACCAAAAATTCATAAATTCATGAACAATAGTTCCCATAGCCCTAGCTATGAACTTAGTTACTCATGCTAAAGAAAAGAACTAAAACAATCATAAAAAAATCCATAATCAAAAGAAATAGCAAACTAGAGTATGAGATGTGTTTCCGGTCTTCAAGTATGATCGCTTGAAGCTCCAAGTCTCGCTAAGCATGTGCCAAGGATCCTGTGCAAGAGAGACGAGATCAGAAGTGTATCCGAAAGCCAAAGACTAGATAAAAATGTTTCCTTTACGATGCCTAAGATATTCCCTTTTATAGGATTTGAAAACCCTAAAAACTCTTCATAATTGGGCTTCCTGTAGATGAGCATGGCTGTGCAAGGCCTTAAGCACGATCGTGCATGGGCTCGAAGCATCCTCATGCTTATTGAATGGGTCTGGGCGTGCTGACTGCTGCGAAGCTCTAATCTTCCATCAATTTTGGCCCAAAATTCACTTGCGGCCTCTTTATACCAAACTGCACAATTAATATATAAATTACTATAAAACTCAAATAAAATAAAGGTCAAATATGAATATATGGATTGTAAAAGAGGGCCTAATTATAGACTTATCAATTACTCACCCTTACTAATTATTTTCAGGAGACAAAATCAAAGAGAATGACAAGAATGTTGGTCCGTTCTAGGATCATAGCCCAGTGATACTGTGAGGAAAGACTGCTCTGTAGGATTAAAATTATTTGAAGTTTATAATATTTTATTAAGCTTCCATTTTAAATTAATAAGGTTATGTAATTGTTTTAATGTTAAATTTAGAATTTATAACACTTTGGTAAATTTTGTTGTAACCATTGATTTGAAGTGTTTTTAATATTAATAGTTAATTATTTTGATTTTAGTTTACATTCAAGTTTTAGTTAGAAATTTACTTTGTAAGAACTATTGTTGTTTATGTTTTAAGTCTATATGTATATGTGTGTGTGTGTGTATATATATATTATGACGTAAGTAAATTGTTAACATGAAAATCTTAGTTTTTGCTCGATTGATAAATTGAAAATTTCAAAACTATTTCATTTCAAAGGCTTTGATTTCTTTGAGTTTTCATGAATCTAATAATAAGAATACGAATTTTACTCTTTTTTAATTCTTTGAGCTATAAATATAAAAGGAATTTCATTAATTTTCATTCATCGATATAAATTACTATTTATATTGAATAAGAAATAAGGATGTTACAAATTAGGCACAATTAAATAAGGTCTCCATCATATATGTGAGCACTGTAAAATTAAATAATCAATCAAGAAGCAAAGAAAGTTCTAAAGGGTGCAGCAAAATTATGATCAATCACACATGAAAGAATGTAGTCTGCAAAGCTTAAATTCTTACCATTAGAACCAAGGTGATAATATCAATTAATCATGTTCATTATTCACCCTCTAAATCCATATGCACAAAATGGTAAGAACATCCTTATTTTTAAAAATAAAGTGTGACAATTATATGAAGAAGTGCATAAACAAAATATTTACTCTGAAATCAGAAACAAAGAAATGCAAAAAGGAATTTGATTTATTCATAAAAAATAATCTAATATAAAAATAAGTATGAAATAACATATTTTTTTTTATGTTTTCTTTAGTTAAGCAGGAAGTGGCCACAACTCATTACATGAATCAAGAGGTAAACCACTAGGAATTCAATTTATCAAGAATTGAAGGCATTCATATATTAAAATTCCATGAGTTCATCAATCTCCATCAAATTCATAAAATATGTGTCCCATATAGTCTCTCACATTCTCAACCAATTATCCAATTTTAACAATTAATTTCAAACATCATGCATTCTAAAACAATAATGAACATTTCCCCAATTTCCCAACTTAAGAAATTTAATAATCAGAAATGCAAGGTTGGATAGAGATTTACCTAGATTGAAGGTGAAAATGCAATGTAGAAGTGATGTAATTGATTTGATGCCCAAAAAATTTGAAATTAAATGCTTATTATTAATGGAATAAATTTAAAAAGGAGTAGAGAAATAATGCTGAAGTATCTATGTGGTTATGTTGAGGAAAATGGATGTTTCGGCAAGCCAACTCAGAAAACTCCTCTATAAGTTGACACTTTTACTCCCAAAAGTTATTACCTACAACTAGAAACTCAAATTATGCAGAAAAATGAAATCAAAAACCAGAATTTGAAAAGAAATAAAAGGAAAAGAATGTGAGTTGCCTCTCACAAAGCACTCTTTTAACTTTACTAGCTTAAAGCCTAATGATCATTAGTTATATGAGATAATTTTGATGGTAACGGTTCTAATTCCATCTTTAGAAATTTATCCTTTTTCTGACCAACTTGTAGCTCATCATTTAATTAAGAACCTAAAAGAAACAAATGTGGAGGGACTTTCAGCTGCTTGATATACTCAATAAGCTTCTCTTGCTTAGGATCCTGCATTCTTTGAGAAAATGGAAGCTTCTTGTATTTAGCTTCACCTATTGACTTAGATGCATCTTCAAATAACTGGTTTTTTTATTCTTTTTTGATATTATGTCTTGCTATTGTCCTTTGGTTGCTTTCTCTTACCTTCTCTTCTTAAAAGAGTTAATTGCTCTTCCTTATAATCCTTCTATTGCTTACCTTATCATTATTCTCTTTAAATTTATCTAATGCTTTCTTTTGCTTAAACATATTTAGGACTTGAAATTTCCACCCCACTCCTTGTGAAGACAACTTGGCTTTGCTCTATTAGATTCACAATGGTGTTGCTAGGTAATTTCTCATCATTCCTTTTTACTAATTATTCTAAAAGTTGTCCTATTTGTATCTTTATCTTCTTCATGGATGCCTCTTGATTCCTTAAAATTGATTAACTTCCATGAATTGGAGCAAAATTTCTTTAAGTTCATTCACTCCTTTTGGAAGAGTCTTTGAAGGTTGTTGTCCTCTTTAAGGTTAAGAATATGATGCTTTAAAATAAGACTGTGAAAACTAAGGACTAGAGAATGGTTGTTGAATTAATAGTATTTGAAGTAGGCATTTGTCAATTTCAATTATAATGTGGCTGACTCATGTTACCTTAATACTGTTATACATGAGGAAAGGTAGGTTGAGGTCTTTGAAAATTTCCTCTACAAGTTTCTTCTTGAAATTCTAGTGCAGCCACATTACATTTTCCAATTATATGATTTTCAACACACAAACATCACACACCAAGGAGTTTGTTTGGGCAACTCCAACTTGAAAATTATTAATTAAAGCTTCAAAAGCCTCTGCTTCATAAGCTCCTATCCTTGCAACTTGGCTCTCATTGCAATTTTGACACATGTTGTCAGGATTAAACAATAGAGCAACTCATTTTTTTATTTATTTTTCTTTGCATACAAAAAGAAAGTAAACAAAATTTAAATGAAAATAGAAATTTATATAGAAAAAAAATTTGAAATTATGCAGAAAAATGAAAAACAAAATTATGTAGAAAATAACATAAAATAATGCAGAAAACTACACAAAATACAATAAAATGTACACAAAAAAAAATATGCAGAAAAATTAGATAGTTTGTAGAATAATTAGAAAGCAAAACAACAAAACGAAATGCTCAATCTAGCTATCTCTCTGCCACTAATATTGAAAGCAAACAATCCACGATAACAATGCCAAAAATTTGTCACTACTCTAAAAGTGTTGACTAGTAAGTGTACTTGGTAATTGTAGCAAGTAATAAAATTTAGAACTATGAGTTTTGAGTATCGTTCTCAATGATTGGTCCATTCAATTACCACTTTACAAGATTAATAACTGTTTAAGCTTAACAAAATTTTGAGAAGTTTTATACATTTGAAGAATTAAAGTAATAAAATGCAGAAAATTAGAAAGTAACAACAAAATAGAGTGCAGAGTTTGGAAATGAATTGATATGTGGAATGGGGTTAGGAATGATCTCACCTCTTTATCAATTGCAAAACTAAAGTAGATCTGAACTCAGTTCCTTAATTAATTGATGATCAATTTCACTAGATTAATCAAAGTTTAATTCCTTGACTTAATGATCCTAATATTAAATTAACTATCCAAATTCTTTAGGTGTAAATCAATCAAACATTGCATTAGGCATTAGAAATTAAGAGACCACAAGATCATAAATGCTTATCCCTAAGATATCAATAACCTTGACATTCAATTCAAATATGAGAAATTAACTCAACTTCCACTGATGAAAATCCTCTTGGTTCAATTCATTTGAATAGCTAATCTAACAATTGCATTAAAGATAAAATTAAATGTTAAAAAAAAAACAAAGTCTTAAATCCAGATCCACAGTCAATTTACAATATCAAAATTGGATCCATCAATTTCTAACTAAAAAGAAATTAGAACATATTTCTAAAAGAAAAAGAGAAAGAACAAGTAGAAGAGGAGTTGCAGAATTTCTTCATAATTCTAATCTATAGCCTGATTCCTCAAGGTCCAAAGCTTAAAAGTCGCCTCCAATGTCCCTCTCTAACTCTCCTAAGGTGTAGAAATAAAAAAAATGAGAAAATATCCTAAAAATTCTAAGTTTCTGGCTTTTATAACATTCATGTGCTTTTAACGTTATCACTTTTTGTGAGAAAAGGAGTAATGCACAGGGCATTTCTGCTGACAGCATCTTGGAATACTTACTTTTTACACAAAAAGGAGCAATGTGCATGGCCTTTCACCCTAAAACTCTTCAGCATTGCTACTTTTTGCCTGGAAAGTGATGTTAGGCTCTATTGTTGTCACTTTTGATACTAAAAATGACCATGCACACCATGTACTTCTTCAATTAACCTTCAAAGTGATGACTTTTGGCTTCGAAAGTGGCTATGCCTAGTTCTTAATTGAATTCTAGACCTCTAAAGTGTTCACTTTTTTGTGCCAAAAGAGACAATGCTCAGCCCAGTTGACCTTTTAATGTCTCTAACTCATATGTTTTTGCTTAAAATTTCTTGCAAAATTAATTCAACAACAAAATTACTTCAAAATTTTAATAAATCCAAACAATTTGAATTACTAAAAATAAAAATTAACTTTATTAAACAATTATATATTTTTGTGCAGTTTTTAACTTCCAAATTACCTCTTTCTATAAAAAACAACATAGAAAACTAATTAAAAATCTATTAAAATCTGGATTTATCAAATAACAACAATAAGAACTTGAGGGGACATTGGACACATGATGTGGACACTTCATAGAAGAGTATTAAGTCAAAGCCCATGAAGGAGTACATCTCTTAGGATGATGATGACAATGCTTAGTTTCCTTTTACTTTAATGTATTAGTGAAAATACTCTTAGGGTCTCTATATGTTGTATTTTGGATGAATTGGTGTTTGGATCTCCTATTAAAGACCCCCTTATTCCACCTTATTTTGGATTATGTTTTATTACCTTGTTTGGATATATTATTGTACTCTTAAATTATGTCACCTTTATGCTAATATTATGTTTATTTTTATAAGATGTCCCCTGTATTTGATTTTTTAGTGGGATTGATTCCCTATTGATATGGCCCATATATGTAAATGTGGTTTTGGAAGAATTAATTGATTTATAATACGTAAATGACTAGGTTACGTGATAGGCAAATATCTTCTTTTCTTTTAATAATGGATAGAAAGTTGATGTCAACAAATTTTATGCCATATCTTGTGTAATAATTAAAAGATAGTTTGGTAGAAAAAATAGGGACATACATTATGTATATGTGAATATGTATGTATAGGACTGAATGATAGTTTGATTGTTGATCTACTTGTATTTTAGAAGGATTATGCATGACTATGTCTAGTATGCATGTTCTAAATCTAGAACATCACAACATTGAGTGGTATCAAAGCAAGGACTGTCAGTATGGTATGGTTCGATAATGAACCAGGCGGAAGTTGGTGAGCATGTGACATTTTCGGTACTGATGAGGATAGGGAGTGATTGCTAGTGCAATAAGGCACAGACAAGGAGCAACTCTTAGCAGGCTTCTAATGAAAGAGACACATGAATGAATAGAATATACACCAGAATGAGAGGTATAATACTACACAATTAATGATAGCTTAAAGAAATTAATTACTACTACATATACAAACAAAATGCTAGATTCTCACATCACATGAATGAACTTATTAAATATTTATATTGTCATTCTTTTGAAGATCATAGGTAAAAAAGAATTTTGAAAAAATATATTTTATTCTATCTCCTTTGATATACTTTTCTTTTAATTGAGTAATACACGCAAAATTATCTTCACATATGGTTGTTGGAGTCATTTTTCTCAATTATAAACCACAAGTTTCTCGCACATATTGAATCATAAATCTCAACAAGATGCGTACTTGACTTGCCTATTGTAATGCAAAAATTTTGCATTATTAGATGATGTCACGCTCTTAGAATACTATCTAGCAAGTGTACTAGGTAGTTGCAGCAAGTAACAAAATTTAGAATTTTTGAGTTTTGAGTATCGTTCTCAAGAATTGGATCAATTAATTACACCTTCACAAATCAATAATTATTTGAGCTAAACAAAATTTGAAGAAGTTTTTAACATATGAGAACCAAACAATAAAGTGCAGTAAAATGCATAAGTAACAACAAAATAGAGTGACAAATTTAGGAAATGAAATGACTAATCAAATGTAGTTAGAGTTGAATTCACCAATTTGTCAATTGAAAAACTAAATGTAATCTACACTCTAAGTTCCTTAATTGATTGATGATCAATTTCACTAAGATAATCAAAGTTCAATTCCTTGACTCAATGATCCTAATGTTCAATTAACTACCCTAATTTCTTAGGTGTAAATCAATCAAACATTGTATTAGGTCTTAGAAAGTAAGAGATCACAAGATTATGAATGCTTATTCCTAAGATATCAATAACCTTGACATTCAATTAGATATGAAAAATTAACTCAACTTCTATTGATAAAAATTCTCTAAGTTCAATTCAATTGAATAGTTCATCCAAGTCTTAAGCCTTATTCCTCTAGGTTTGAGCCTTGAAATTCTCTCCTAATCCTCTCTCTCACACTCTCTAAGAATATGGAAAAAAATTGAGAAAAGATCCTAAAAATTCTGAGTTTTTGGCTATTTATAACTTTCCCGCGCTTGTAGTGTAGCTACTTTTACGCGCAAAGTCTTTCTCATGACAACATTCTAGAGTGACTACTTTGAGCCCTGAAAGTAGCTACACACATGCTATTTGTCATGACAGCGCTATAGAGTGACTACTTTTTGCTTTGAAAATAGTTACGCTAGATTATTTCTGCAATATAGCTCCTCTAGTTGTCACTTTTGCTCCCAAAAGTGGCTACTCCATGGCATTTCTTCTCAAAAGCCTTCAAAGTGACTACTTTCACCCTAAAAAGTAGTTACAAGCACCATGTCATTGCTTTAATCTTTTTGTAGTGTTGTTTACTCTTAACCCTAAAAGTGGCAATGTGATGTAACATATTTTATGTTTACATTTATAGTTTTATTTTGATTTCTAAATACTTTTCATATATTTTATTTTTAGAGTTTTTATCATTTTCTAGTTATTTGAATAAATTAGGCTTGTTACAAATGAATGTTTTAATTTTGTATTTTTGGTTATTCTAACCTTTAACTACTATTTTGGTCATTACATTTTCTATAGATATCGCTTTTGGCTGATTTCAGTTGAATTAGATTCTACATATCCTGGACTTCAAAATGCATATATAGATAATTGGATTTGTAGTTCTTTTCAATTTTCTATGATTTTTTTATGTTGATGCATATTTGTTGAATCTTATATGCAGAATTACATTTAGACACTTGTTTTTAAATAATTGTATTTGGGCTTTTAGATATAATTGAGACCCGAATTTTGGCCATTTAGTTTACCTTAATCAGAGTCTATAAATAGACCATTGAGACTCTGAATTAGTGTGCAAAATTTGATATTTTGAGTTTTTGAGATTTGGCTCTTAATAAGAATCCTTAGTTTTACCTTTTTTGAATTTCACTCATCTTTCTCTCATTCTTGCTTAGTTTAAGTGCTTCGATGGAAGGCTAAACCTCTTTTTGAATCCTTTCAAATTTGTGAATGGTGATTATGATTAACTTTTTTGTGGTTAGAATTTAAATTAGGATTCCGTTGATATTCTGACATGATAATTAAATTTGGATTAGGTTAAATAATAATGATGTAATTCGCGATCTGGTTTAATTAGGTTATTCGATTGATTAAAATCTTTAGATAATGTGATAATCAGATTTACAGGCATTTGAGATTCTGTGGATTGATAATTTTTTAATCTATCTTTTTTTTTAAGTCAATTGCGTTCACGGTTTTAATTTTATTGATTGATTACCTTCTCTTGTTTTAAATTTTGCTCTATTGATTTTTGTTAAATTCTTCCATTTAAATTTTTATTTTGATAAATTGCTTTGATGATCCTTGAAGGACAACTCTAGTTGCTTGCCTCATGCTATAGTAATTAGGTTTTTATTATTTTGACTCGCATACGACCGTGGACCACTACACACATGATGATTCTTTTAGCTAAGCTCTGTAGTTGCCACTCTTGGTCTCAATAGTGGCTACATGCACTATGCACCTCTTAAAAAGCCTTCAAAATGACTACTTTTGACACAGAAAATAGTTACACTCACAATACTTCACTCTATAAGTCTCTGAAATGCTTACTTTTTGTACTAAAAGTAGCTACGCCCAGTTCTCAATTGAATTTCAGACCTTTAAAGTGTTCACTTTTTGCTTCTAAAGTGAAAATGCTCTAGCCCAATTGACCTCTTAATGCCTTTAACTCATATGTTTTTCTTTAGAATCTCCTGCAAAACTAATTCAACAACAAAATTTCATAAGAATTCTATTAAATCCAAACAATTTGAATTACTAAAATTAAATATTGAATTTATTGAAAATTATACATTTTTGTGCAGTTTTCACCTTTCAAATTACTTTTTTTTTATTAAAAAGATCCTAAAAAACTAATTAAAAACCTATCAAAATCTAGATTTATTAGATGATATAGCCATTCTAGTTTGCTTAATAGATTACGATAAAATGGTTATACCACCACATGTAAACAAATAACTCATTTGTGATATACCATTACAAGGGTCAAACAAATAGCCTATGTTTGCATAACTAGTTAAGTCAGACTTAGATTCATTTGACTAAAATAAATCCATATTCATCGTACCTTTAAGGTAACAAAATATATGTTTAACTTCACTCAAATATCTTCTTGTAGGTGAATAATTATATCTTACTATTAAGTTAACAACAAATGATATATCAGGTAGTGTATGACAAGGAAGATACATTAGTGCTTCAATTGCACTGAAATAAGGTACTTTAAAACTAATTAGTTCTTTATCCCTCTCTTGAGATTTGAAAGGATATTTGTTTACCTCTAATGACCTTTTAACCATTAGAGTACATAATGGATGTGATTTATCCATATAAAATTGTTTTAACATCTTTGTTGCATAAGTTTCTTGATGCATAAAAATTCTACTTTTTACATATTCAAGTTATAATCTAAGACAAAACTTTGTCCTTCCAAGTCCTTCATCTCAACTTCTTTCTTTTAGGAATTTATTATTTTTTGAAATCTCATTAGGAGTTCCAATGATATTTAAATCATTACTATAAACAATAATTTACAAACTCATTATTTGATCTCTTATAGAAATGCATGACAAATAGGATCAATTTTATATCCTTCCTTCAACAAATAATTTCTAAGGCAATTATATCACATTCATCCATATTGTTTGAATCTATAAAGTGATTTATTCAATTTGATTGAATAACCTTAACTGAAATTTGAATTGTATGCTTCTGGAAAATTAAAAATTCAGGTAGTTTTATATAAATGTCATTATCAAGTGAGTTATACAAATAGGCTGTAACAATATCCATTAAATACAAATCAAGTCCTTCATGTATTGTTAAACAAACTAAGTATCAAAAAGTACTTATATCCACTACAAGTGACTATGTTTCTTCAAAATCAATGTTAGGTCTTTTAAAAACCTTGGGCAACAAGTCATGCTTTATATCTTACAATTTCACTTTTTTCATTTTGTTTTCACACAAAAATCCATTTATATCCAACTGTCCTTACATCTTTAGGTATACGAACTATAGGTCCAAAATCTTGGCATTTTTTAAGTGACTTTAATTCTTCCTCAGTTGCATCTTTCCATTTCTATTGATTCTACATTCATTGTTTGATCTTGGTTCATTATCCTCTATATCAGTTACACATTCAATAAAATATCATTGATGTTGACTTCATTTTGATTACATTGTATTTTATTCATGACATAATTTTATTGAGATATCTTTATTTTCATGATTTTCAAGTATTTATGTTTCTTTAGGAATTGAAATATTAACTATGATTTATGACTCTTCTAGAGTCTTTACATCCTTAATTTAGTCGCCTTGATTCATTACTCCTTTTCTTTTTTTGAGAGTTTTCATCTTTTGAGCCAAAAGGTCTACCACACTTTGCACATGAGTTAGACTCATTTGTAACAGCAGACTGTCCAATTGAAACATCAATTTTGATTGGAGCATTAGTAGTTGACACATATGATACAGTCATCGTTTTTAGATTTATAAACACATTTGGTAGTTGGTTGGTTAAATTTTACAAATGAATTATCTTTTGAACTTTCAATTCACATTGTTTTAATTTGAGGATCAAGATGAGAAAAAAAATAATTTATTCCAATTGTCTCACTTTTTCCAAATTTTATGTTTCCCCCTAAAGTAGTTAAAATTTTCCTCAAAAGCTTGTTATTTTGTTTAACAAGGAGACAAGAAATTAACTTAATATTTTTGAAATTTTTTTCACATATTGTTACTGAAGGAGCACATTAGATGCATGAAAAGTGGATAAATTTTTTCTAACATATCCTCATTAGTACTCCACATAATATTAATTAAGATATGATTCTAAATAATGTTGAATTATGCTTGTTAACAATTTTAAAATCTTGCAAGTGTAAATGTGATGAATCGTAGTTCTTACCTTCTCAATTCTGCCATAAATATTTTTAATTCAGTCTTGGATCGCTAGATACGATTCTGGATAATTCGCATGTGATAAGTTCATTACTCGTGCGGTCTCAAAATATTTGTTCGTGTAGTTCAGACTTTCAAGATTGGATTGAAAAGAATCGTATTGAATTGATTAGAGACGCATGTTTAACGATCATTTAAAGAACTGAGATTAAAGATATGTGTTTTTTAATTTGAATTAAAGAATTTGATTGAGATTTATTTCAAAACTAAAATTGTTAAATTGTAGATCGATCGCTTTTGGTTTATTGAATTTCTTTGTGTTTTAATTTCTTAATTACGTTTTTTCTTACATTCAAAATTTTTCCTAATATTTTGTGTTTCATTTTTAGCGTTTGTAACTGAGATCCTTGAGAGAACAACCTAGTTTTGTTTCCTAATTTACTGTATTTAAATTACTTCTTATTTAACCGAGTAGGACATCAATCAAAATGCATCCAATCATAATGAGCTTTTAGTAAAATGACTAGTTTTTTGTGATCATATTTGTTTTTAAAATTTTTCTAAAGCACAATGAATCTTTTATCATGAGATATTCATTTTCTAGTCCTTCATAAAGGTGGTAACAAACAAAAATCATAGCTTTAACCTAATTCTGATTAAATATTTTTTTTTCTTCTTTAATAGTATTTTGAAGACCTTTCACATTTAAATAAATTTCAACATCTAATAGTCATGATAAATAATTTTTTTTCATAATAGCAAATATAACAAATTTGATCTTCGTAAAATTTAACATATTTAGTACTATCATAAAGATATACAATTAAATAAATATCTTTTAAATATTATAATAATTAAAAATAAATATATATATATATATATATCTATATATATATAAATTTAAACATTCAATTAATAAATAAAACAATAAACATTTTTAATTATGGTGATGAAAGTAATCTAAAATTACTGGTAAATTTTTTTGACACAAATTTATAAAACTAATTTAAATTAAAATAAATAAGTTATGATATATTTTTATATAAAAATAAAAAATATCATATCTTTTTTAAAATCGTCCTTTTCTTAGTATTAAAATTTTATACTGATAACGTATTATAAAATTAATATAAAATTATGATAAATAAATAAATAAAAGAAAAAATAATGTTAAAAAAATTATCTTAATTTTATTTCACTATTATTAATATAAATAAGATATTTTATTTATAAATCTAACTACACAACTCACGAGTTTAATTACTTTAAATTTGGATTAAATAAATATTTATAATCTTTTAAATTTTAAGCAATATGAAAACATTCAGCGGTAATAATTTTAAACCCTAAAGTCTAAAGATGATGAATTTAGCCTAACAACAGTACGAATCACGCAGTAAAAAGTATATAAAAAAAAAAGTAAAAAGTGTAAGTTACTATATTATCACTTATCCATTATATTTTGAAGGATAAGTTATCCCTGCTATTATTTACGTGACGTTAAAATAGTGAAATTGTAAAATGAACTAAATTTACAGACATGGAATAGGATTCTGTTGAACAAAGATATTATATTGTCCTTGTGTGGTGTGCCTAATTCAATTCCACGTGCTCCTCTCCTTTCTCAAAAAGAACACACGACACGTAGACACATCACCGAACTATCACCACACACACTCTCTCTCTTCCCTTCTAAAAACCTTTGTCCTTTTGCCTTCCAGCTTCAGTCGAAGTCACACACTCTCTCTCTCTATCTCGTAGGTCCCTTCACTTGCATCTATATCCAAACGGTGATCGGATCCGGTGCGAGCAGCACCATCACGCAGGATGCAGTACAAGAACCTTGGGAGATCGGGTCTGAAGGTGAGCCAACTCTCGTACGGCGCGTGGGTGAGTTTCGGAAACCAACTGGACGTGAAGGAAGCGAAGTCGCTCCTGCAGTGCTGCCGCGACAACGGCGTGAACTTCTTCGACAACGCTGAGGTGTACGCGAATGGGCGGGCCGAGGAGATAATGGGCCAGGCCATTCGGGAGCTGGGCTGGAAGCGCTCCGACATCGTGGTTTCGACGAAGATCTTCTGGGGCGGGCAAGGCCCAAACGACAAGGGCCTCTCCCGCAAGCACATCGTGGAAGGCACCAAGGCCTCCCTCAAGCGCCTCGAAATGGACTATGTCGACGTCATCTACTGCCACCGCCCTGATTCCTCCACCCCCATCGAGGAAACCGTGAGGGCCATGAACCACGTCATCGACAAGGGTTGGGCCTTCTATTGGGGCACCAGCGAGTGGTCCGCCCAACAGATCACCGAGGCCTGGGCCGTAGCCCAGCGACTGGACCTCATTGGCCCAGTCGTTGAACAGCCTGAGTATAATCTCTTGTCCCGACATAAGGTACCCATCATATTAAATAATAACAAAACTCGCTCTTATCAGATTATTTGATTTGATTTGATTTGATTCCATGCCTATGTAGGTGGAAGCTGAGTTTCTTCCTCTTTACTCTAACTATGGTTTGGGACTCACTACTTGGAGCCCTCTGGCTTCTGGAGTGCTCACTGGCAAATACAAGAAAGGAGTTATACCGCCAGATAGTAGATTCGCATTGGAAAATTACAAAGTATTTTTTTCTTCTTCTTTATTTCGATTATTCCACTCTATTAAAATACAAGTTTTGATACTCACCAATTAGTCCTTATACTTCTAAACAAAAATTATGTTTTACAGTTGCTATAGTTACTGTTTTTGTTACGGTTGAGAACTCGATACTCTGCAATTTTCTATAACAAAATTGTAAGGTTGAGATTAATTTTAGCATATATTTCAGCTGCATTTAATGTGAGGTTAAGATTATCATTTCCGGTGTTTTCGTAGAATCTGGCAGCTCGGTCGCTGGTTGATGACGTGCTGCGGAAGGTTGATGGATTGAAACCAATAGCGGATGAACTTGGCGTGCCGTTGTCACAGCTTGCGATTGCGTGGTGCGCTGCTAATCCTAATGTTTCATCTGTTATCTGCGGTGCTACCAAAGAGTCTCAGGTTAGTTCTTTTCCCTGTGTGATTTACAAATTAGGGAGAGTAATTGTTGTTCTGTTGTTGAAATTAAGGCTTTCCATTGTGGTGTGAGGAACTAAACTGTTTGTTAAGATTATTTGCTTCAGATGTCTATGCCTGTGTTATTCTTCTTTATGCTTTCCCTGTTGTCTTTGCTTGTTATTTACTTTTTTCTTCCTTGATTTCTTAGATGAAATGATGAATGCCTGTTCTTTTGGATTTTGTGTGGCGTTAGTGTCGAAAGGTTTTCTCCACTTTGTTACTAAAAGGGTATTGTTTGGATTGCATTGTGCTCTTTTGCTAATGTTATGATTTATGAAGACTTCTAAACTATCAGTGAAGGAAGCTTGAATCAAACTGAGAGGTTGAAGATTTTAACAAATGGTCTTAAAGAATTAACATCGAATTGGACCCTGATATATACTGCTTCTGGTTTTTTTGCTGTTGGTGTTTAAACTGTATTATGCTCTGCTCTTCCCTACATATCTTTCCAGTGACATTCAATGCAACTATTCCTTCAAAAAGTGAGGAGGGAAGCCTTTAAATATATTATGTTTAATTTGGAAGCAGAAGAAATGGTAATGGTAGGGGAAAAATCGTAATTAGGGTTTTGAGGAGGAAAAAGAATTGAGTCTTAAACAAATTTCTCTTCTCGAAAGCTACTGTGTTGAACTGAGAAATATAATATGGATGGATTATATTGCAATTAGCAAATTAAATATGTTCTAGTGGCATTTATTCAGGTTTGAATTGTAAATTGCAATGAACAAATAAATTGGACATGGACAAAATTAAGGCGATTAATCACCGAAAGATGCGTAGTTTGCATGATCAAGCAGTTAACAGAAAATCAATGTACGCAGTAGGGAGTAGGGACAAGAAGCAGAAGTCCTCCTGACTATATATAAAGAATATTTTATGTTATATGTATAACTTTTGACATTATTTTGTCATCCTAAAGAGGATTGGAAATATATTGTATGTATAGGCAATAAAATAATTCCTTACATATTCCACTACATGCACAATTATAACTTGCCTCCATGCCTGCAAGATTTTATGATGTTTCCCTTTACTTTAGAGACATGAAAACAATTAATTTCATTCTTATTTTGAGGTTTATCTTGCTTGCCAGAATGTAGTTTTTCAATGTAATATTCTCTTCTTTTTTTTTTTTTTTTTTGCTTAGATTCAAGAGAACATGAAAGCAGTCGATGTCATTCCATTACTTACTCCTGTTGTGATGGAAAAGATTGAGGCTGTTGTTCAAAGCAAGCCAAAGCGCCCTGATTCATACAGATGAACTGCAAGGTTTTCATTCTCGGATGCATCATATATATGCATTAAGTGGGAGGCTCCGTCATCCTGGTGCACTGGAGTGGAAATTCTTGGTGAAATTAATTGGTGTGATTGATGTGATTTCCCCATGGCGACTTTTTTTGTCTTTGTTTTTCTTTATGGTATTTTAATTATGCCTTTTCTTGGGTTTGAAAGCCTTCCAAATTTATTTTAGGAGCAAAGGATTAACGACTTGAAATTTAGGTTTTACATTATTTTTGCTTATTAAAATAACAGATTGGCTTGGATGGTTTTAATTTTTTTTCTCGTGTCAAACTATAATTTTGGATTTTGGGAATTGTTTTTTGTTGATCCTTATTCAGGTAGTTAGGTTTATTTGGTGGGATATGACATGGTTCATGTAACACCTTAAAATTTTATTACTTCTAAATTAATTATTAATCATACTAATTTAAATAAATTAGAATTAGATAATATATAAAATGAGAAAAATTAAAATATATTTAGTAAAATTTAATTGTAAAACAGATGAATTATTGAAGAATCGAGTATTGTAATTATAGGGTGATTTAATTTTAGCAGAAATTAATTATTAAAATTATTTTAAATAATTTTAAACTATCTAAATTAGAGATTACAAATAAAAAAAAAATTAAATACAAGTTGTAAAATTAGTTAAAAAGATTAAAATAATTTTAGAATAGGCTTAAGATGATAATTTAATTTCAGCAAGAAAATGAACATAAACAATTTTAAAATTTTTATAGCAATTTATTTAAGCAAATAGGTAATTGTTGTTTAAGAACTAAGCAAAAATCTGAAATAGAAAATTTAAACTAAATGTGTCAAAAACTAACATTGATGTGATGTGTAAAAGTTAGTTAGAAAAATTAGATGATTTTATTTTATTCAATTTAAGTGACATTTTTTTGGTGAAAAAACGAGTTAATTTACTAAGAAATCAGTTAAAGTGAAATAAATTAATAGAAAAAAAAGTTTGATTTACTAAAACTCGTGAAAATAACACTTAATAATTTAATTTCTAATCAAATAGTTTAATTAAATGGCAATCAAATCAAATTTAATCAACAAATAGTATTACGTGAAGAAAAAAATTTGACTTAAATAATTAAGAATTAAAAGTAAACTAATCAAGTATACTTGAATCAACAAGTTGACATTATATCAGTCAAATTATGCATAATTTTTATGAATTATTTTCCACAAGATTTAGCTGAATTAAGGGGAGATTTCAAAAGTAAAGTTGCTTGACTTGAAGTGTCCTAATTGGTTGTAATGTCCTTGTCCCATAAAAGTGTTAAGGTATTTGACAAGTGTACCAAGTTTGCAATGTAGTATAAAAGATTGTCATATCCAGTGGGAGTATTGATACACAAACAATTTCAGTTATCCCAATTAAAAATAATAATCCTAAATGTTCACAAATTTACAACTACAATTCATTTGGTTTTAATTGGTTGGATTCATGAAAATTTAGCAAGATGACAAAATGTAAATATACTATGATAATAAAGAGCAAGGGTCGGATTTCATCTATCACTAACTTCGTATTTTAGTCATAATATAGTTTGAACAAATACTATGGTCATACGATGCACTCCCATTATATTCACTTGTTCGATTTTACTCACTCGAGATTCTAAGATATATTTATTAAATGATAATTATTTACCCAAACAACAAATAACTCAGCATTAATATCAAGAATTGTTAAGCATACAATAGATTAACATTTATTCCTAGAATCTTAACTACTGTGTGAGTTTATCTCAATCGGGTCCTAAGGTAGTTTCTCAACTCACCAAGTTCCCAAATCATGAATAATTTCTCGTAAGGTAGAAACAAACATTAATATCAAGATAAACACACCCAATGCATGAAAAATGAACAAGTATATTAATGAACTAAAATACTTAGAAAGTTAAGATCACATCCAATCCCCTATGAAGTTTTAGACACTCATAGTGTACAAAACAACAAGAAAACACATGGAAAGAGGATAGAAGTAGCCCTCCAATGGTGTAGTCACTCTCCCACGCTTCTTCTCTCGTTCTCCAGTCCGAACAACCCTCTTAGGTCTATCCAATCCCCTCTCTTGTTTTTGGGCTCTTCAAATTTAGGGCATTTAATGAATTCTCGCTTGAGCGAGAACCACACAAAGGCACCTTCCAATCCCAGTTGATCTTGCCCATGCGATATCTCTCCTCGCTCAGGTGAGCTTCTCACTCATGCAAGGATAGTCTCGCTCAAGTGAGAATGCGACAGAATGCAGCCCTTGCAGCTTGACTTCCTCACTTAGGTGACTCGTAGCTCGCTCAGGCGACCCAAAGCTTGCTCAAGCGAGATTTGTTGGCTTTGAGGACTTTGCTTCTCTTCTTTTCAATCTTCATTCCATCAAGTCTTGCCCTTTAATATTTAGGACAACAAAAAAGGATCAAATACCTTTATATGATCACCTATTTAAGGCAAATAATTACTAAATTTAAGTAGCTAACTTCAATTGACATGAAATGTAAATGCATTGAATTAAAAGGAAATTTAAGCATAAACTAATTAGAAAGGAATCGATTAAGTACCAAATTATATACAAAAAATTACTACCAATTGGCACTTATCAACGCCCCCAAACCTAGACTCTTGCTTGCCCTCAAACAAGGTATTCACATCTTTTAAATTAAAGATTGAATCAAAAATTTCTTTCCAAAAAAAATCAATTGACATAATTCAAAATGTTGAGTTTGTTTATCATGATTAAACATTCACATGAGCAGTCCTCACACATTTCAGTGGTGCCCACAAATGTAATCAACAAGATGCTAATGCACTTAGTATTTTTAAAAGAGTCAAAAGAATAGTTCAATGACTATGACCAAGAAGATTTCACTCATTAAAATCTCAACAAGGGTAAGTATTTCACTCATCCAATCACAACTTGCTAAGTAAACCATAATTACTGTTCATCTCAATAATCATCATCATCAAAGTAAATTCAAGATCACAAATGTCTTTTTAGGCTTGTAAGGAGGTTGGGCTAAGAAGGAACTTGGTTTTTCTGGATAACAAGTCATTCAAATCATGAAGAAAGCACCCAATATCTCAAAACTTGTGCTATTAATTTCCTTTAACTCATCCAATCCAAACAATTTCTTCAACCAAAACATTCTTTTCTATCTCAAAGCCTTCATTTTTCTTTTTTCTTTTTGTTCTTTCTCTCCTAACTTTTAGCATTTTTGTTTTGCAATGATATTTTCACTTTGACGAAGGAAAGGAACAATTTATACATCACTAATTTATCCTTCAAATCAAATTCCCTAAACCCTTGGAAAAACTTTATGCTTCATAATTTTGAATGAAAGGGAATGAGAATAATTTTCTTTTAAGGTGCTGGGAGGGATTTTTCAAAATAATGTCAATCTCTTTTAGGCTCAAATAGGTTGCAAGTGATAATTTAATTTAAAGGTTAGCTATTTTGCCTTAGCTTGATTCATAAAGATGGCCTTGATCATTTTAAAAACTTGCCAAAAAGAAGATGAACAAAGATTCAAGCAATAACAACTACAATTTAGAAGTGATGACACTCAATCAACTGTGTAGAATGCACACAACTCACCCAACAAAGGCTAACTCCCCAGTTTAAGTCAATTCACTATTCCAATTACACATTTTAGAACCAAATTATGCAAAACACTATCTAACACATGCTGAGCACCCACACATTTTACAAATTGGACTCTCAACGAATCATTTCATGCTCATAACCAAACATCAAGCAATAACTTATGCAATTCAAGTGTAAATTTGCAAAAATTCTAGTGAAAACTACACAAAAAGTCCTTGTTCCAAATTGTAAAGGGTATTTTTCCTTTTATCTGCAATACTTTTCTATTAAAAATTAATGTTTACCCACTGCACTATTTTAGAATCAATGAGTCCAAAAAGTTGTTTTCTCTTTTGAAATAAAGTTCATTGTGCAATGTTAATAGCTGTTCAAAAAATTCATGCAATCAATTTGAATTTACTAAAACTAAAATTCTAGACTCAAATTCCAGAAACCAATTGCAAAATTAACATCACAATCGTAAAGTCAGTCGCAAAATGCAAGAGCTGTAAATAAACAGAAACTATGAACAGTGAAATAAACTATAAAGGTAAAATGCTAAAAATATAAACTGATGAAACCCAATGTCTGTGGTGGTGCATCATAGTTCTCCTACAATCCTATCTATGAGTCCCTGCAAGTCTCTCTCCACCTGCTACACTTCCTCTATAATGTCAACTTCTGTAGTGTTAGCATAAGCTCCAGCTCCCTCTGCAAACTAGTCATCCTCTCTCTTTCTTTATGCTCTACAGCTTCAGCTACTTTCCCTATAGAATAGGCCTATCCCTAGGCCATGCAACCAAAGTTGCGAACTGCGCCGGAGTGCTGAATGAGCTAACCTCTGAGGGCATGAGATGAGAGACTATCTGATGTAAGTCAGACTACAACTGCAATTGGCCTCTATAGTTAGCAACCTGCTACTCATGAAAGTGTTGGAAGTGGGTCATGTACAGTGCATGCTAGTCATGTGGGGCTACATCCTCCTGTTGTGGTGCCTGAGCTATGGGTGGAAGAGGTGATGGTTGAGGTGCCTCAGGCTCTGCTGCCTCATTGGCAGTGCAGTTTTTCTCAATAAATCTTCTATCTATGGGTGGCCTGATGCTCTTGGAGAAGTTTACTTCCACCCCTTGGCTTCTGCATAGAGCTGTGATAAAAGCGAGATACCCAAGGGCCCTCTTCGAGTTGTTCAAATTTGGCATGATATAAACAAACTGATTGATGTCTTTATAGACAATTGTAGCAAAATCTACTGTCAAACCAGCTAAGATGCAGTATAGAAGATGGCATTTGAGCATGTTTAGATCTTACACATGCCCATTAGGGATGATATTGACCAACATGAGTTTTGTCCAAATTTGAGAGACTGTGGTCATATCACTCTGATGAATCCAAATAGGTCTCCCATCCTTAGCTCTCTAATAAGTGTGGTAGGGGAGGCATATGAGAGCTGCTATTGTGTCGTCATCAAAACCTTGGGTAGTCCTTTTCAATTTATAGTAAGTGTGTAGCTCTCCTTCTCCTAGGACTAGAGAGTCCCTAAAAAATGTGTTGATAGTCGCTCTATCATAACATACCCATTTGCCTCTAACCCAAGAGTGCATCTTGTAACACCTTAAATTTAATTTCAATTAAATAATAATTTCGCAAATCAGATAAGAAAATTTTTCATAAAAGATTTCGAAATAAGTGAAGGGTTACAAATTAATATCAAATAACTATTATAGGACTAGTTCAATTACAGCAAAGTTCAAAATAATATCTAAGTCCTATAGTAGTCCATCCATCCCTTCACTGAGTCCAGTGCTGATCGTCTTAATTACCTGAAAAATGAATGTAAGGGTGAGTACTCTACACTACCCAAAAACACTCAATCAATGTAGAGTCTTACCTCCAAAACATTTCCAACACATTAAACAAACGCAATCACAAGCAGGATTTCACATCCATAAGTACAATTCATAAACCCATGCATATGCACGCCAGCCACACTCACTATGGCATTGTGATCACAGATTTACACCATGAATGGTTGTCGGTTACTCCTCCCTCACGGATACCACATGGGCAGTCACAGATCACTCAGCAAGGATAGTGGTCAGAGGTCTAGTTAGGAAGAGAGTGTATGGCCCGTGGTGCACCCGTTTCGCAGTCGGTGTCACCACCACTTCCTCTTCCACAAGGTATTTCTACCGTCCTCATCTCCCATATTCCCAGTGTATCGCTGAACCATTCACAGCACATTACAACTGCGCTAAAATGCCTATTCACACATATTTCATTCACGCATGCAATAGTCATGCTTACACACGGCACATAGCCCACATTTATTCACAATATCATTAATTCACCAATCAATGGCATTCCATCACACACATTCACCCTCACGGGGTCCAATTATTCTATCACACATCACATTGCATATCAATTTCCATCAAACATACAATTTCTATCTTCTATCTCAGCCACATTGCATTAATCATCAAAACAAATAAGAATTACAATACATTGAGATAGGTAGAGTCCCCCTTTACCTTGGATTGAAGACCCACATGCTAAATCCACTAAGAATTGTTGCCCCTCACGGATTTCGTCCTAAACACATGGAGAAACTCTATGAGAACCCAAGGAAACCAAGAAACAGAGAAAGGGGATGAAAAACTGAAACCCTAACCATTAAAACTCCCCTCCAAGCGTCCCTCACACGAATTCAACCTTCAATCAAGCTCCCGAACGGCTTTGGAGCCAATTAATTGGTGGAATAGGGCTTTGGGAATGAGGGGATCCAAGGAATTTCAAAGGGAGAGGGAGAAATAACTCTCCCCGAACCCTAACCCCCTTTAAATCCTTTTCTGGTCGTGACACTCTCGCTACAGCAAGTTATTCTTGCTGCAGCGAAAGGTGTCTCGCTGTAGCGACGCCCTTTGTCGCCACAACGAAAATCTCAGACGAAATTGCACTCTGGTTTCTGCAGAATCTCGCTACAGCAAGACTGCACCCAGAAATGCACCCCAAACTGTCACTCTCTCGCTGCAGCGAGAACAGCCCAGAATTACTCCCTGCACTTAGGCACTTAGCCCATTTCAGCCTAACCAATCATGCATACACACACACACACACACATATGTATGTATATATACTAATATCCATAACATATATCCAAAAATATACACATATATGCATTTAGATTTATATAAATAACAATAATTAATATTACCAAAACTCAGGGCGTTACACATCTCGGGCCTCCTTCCTGACTCAATAGGATATGCATTGGCATAAAACATCCACTCTACTTCTTGATCAAATTTGAGCATTGGCTCAGCAATCGGCCTCCATCTTCTTCTATCAATTTCATCATTGAATTTTGGGTATTCTTCTGGTTGAAGTTGTACTCTTCTCTCCTCAATGAAGGTCTAGTGCTTGATAATTTCATATCTCTCAGCTCTCACATTTTCCTTGAACCTCTCCTTGTCAAAGCTTGCTTCAGAAGTGTTTGGTCCTATCTTTTGCTTCTTAGTTTTGGGTCTAGGGTTTACTCTAGCAGTTTGTTTAGTCCTCACCATCCTAAAATTTTAAAATAGAGCAGAATGTTACAATAGATTTGATTCAGTTTAGGTTAGCATGCAGAATTGAACATGTTATGCTTGAAGTCATGTGGGTATTTGCTAAATATTAAGCATAGATGAATGAGTTAAGGTGTAGCAAATTTTAACCCAGCTGTATGATTACACTTAGCTTTTCCAGCTAGCAATGCATGCAAGTGTTTATATAAATGAAGTGTTGTAGAGTTTAGCTATTTCCCTAACCTAGTCATGATGCAGAAATAGTACGTATGGGAGTTCTTGCTAAATTCAAATAGCTCTAAACAACTGGACTAACTCAGGTGTGTTCAATAATGTGCCTAAAATTTCAAAAATAGCCAAGGAATATAGAATAGGCATTTTATCAAACATGTAGAGTGCACCCAGCCGCCATTCATTTCCAATTTAATTAGGGCCAAACAATTGCCTCCAGCTTATTCCAAACAGTTAATTCAAAGTTCCAGCATAAATCAACTCGGTAAAACTGAACAGAGAAAGCATTTTCCCAAGGGCATTTCATCAAATAATTAGGGTATCACTCTTTCAAATTTATTGTAATTGCATTTCAAATTAAGGAATTAAGCACTCATTACAGCTTAATGCAATAACAAAATAAACAGAACTCTCGAAACATTGCCTTCAGAGGACTTTTTTCAAACATATATCATATTTGCCCTATTTCAGTTCAACATGGTTAAGAGCACCCACATTTGTAACATCCTAAATCTTTTAAATTTTAAAAGCTGCTTATTCATTTATACAACTCAGGATACTATATAAATATTTAATATATGAAAAATATTGTCAGTATAAATAGATAAAATACATATTTGTAATTAATATCGTTTACAAGATTTAACAATACAGAAATTATTAAATAAATAACAATAAGCACAAATTATAATTACTCGAAATAAATTTTTACAACATTGGTATAAAACCTGCAGTAATACATGTTTCCTATAATAATTTACAAACTATTTGGTAAAACAAGTGGGACTCAAAATAATATGTACATGACCAAAATTAATACATCTCAAAGACAATTTAAGTCCCAGAGCAGCCCCAAAATATATTCCAACACTGAGAACTCAGTACTAGTCAATTCCATACCAGCTTTCTATCTTTGTCAGGTCTTCAGAATCGAGATCATCATCTGATCCAAGATAAAGATCACCTGGATCAGCTGTAACTTCAGTACCAATAACTCTTTCAAAAGTCCATCTAGATGGTCTTCCAAGATGGTCATGATCGTGATAAGTAAACAGATAGGTGATGGCTGTCGAGGTCCTAACAATACCACTATACATATAAATACACAGGGTCTGATATATTCTATTCCTAGGAAAATCAAACGGAATACTACAAAAGAAATTCATATCTAATGTAACAAGAGTTCTAGGTTCAGTTTCTACCAAAACAGCAAGTTTAAAGTAACACAGTCGTTGATATTCATTAAATACATAATTTAACCTATAATGTATTGAACTATCTATTAGTCTAACTCTTTCCTAAGGCTCTGTCATCCTGATCTCTTGAAAATATTAGTAAGGATGAGATTTTATTTTATCATTTAAACACAATATTAATTTAAAGACCAACATTATAGCACGATCACAATCATAGAACGCAAGGCAAGGAATAATAAAATCATGAATCTCAAAGCAATATATATCATATATACATATATTACATCACAACTCATTACATTCCTCTCTTTTGGATACGCACTCCCAGTGCACTATGATCATAGATATACGATGCCTCCAGCAGTTCTTGAGGTCTTACACAACTAGATAAATAGTCGATGGTTAGCCCATGCATACGGATACAACGTATACAATAACGGGTCCCTTAGCAAAGGTATAGTTAGGAGTCTAGTTAGGAGTCTAGTCAGGAAACGAGTGTGAGGTCATGTGGCGCATTTGCTCTCAGAAAGAATGTATACACATGAGCGAATGTTGCTCACCACTCTACATTTCCCCCAGATTTCCTATCGTCTCCAGACTCTATACCCCCAGCGTATCTCTGTAACTATTCACACTAGATCCATTCAGCTTTTTACACTTATCTCATACTTTCCTAACAATTCAATGTCAATCAATCATAAGAATCATACAAGAACTCATACATAAAGTACTCTCATGATTACAAAATAGTTATTATGCTTAAAATCACAAAATAAAGCCCTCCTTATCTTAAAATGAAGTTTTGAAAGAAGGTTTGTGAAGGGTTTTGGTGAAAGGATCAAGATCTTCCTAGATATCACAAAAGAGAACATTTTGGGAAGGAAGAAACTTAGAAAATAACCAAAAAGAGAAAACAAAGCTCTAAGAACCTACTTGGAATTGATTGATGTAGTTCCCAAACTTGGATTCGAAAGAAAGTTGAGATTTTAGGGAGATTTTCTGAGAAGAGGGTTAGAGGTCGAGAGAATGGAGGAAGAGCTCGAAACTTGGATTGTAATCCAAGTTTTCTAACTTGGAAACCCTTAAATACCCCTTGACTCATGACATTCTCGATACAACGAGCCCTTCTCTCGCTACAGCGAAAAAATCAGACAAAATTGCACTTTACTGTCTGTCATTCTAGCTCTCGCTACAGCGAGAAGATCCTCGCTACATCGAGAGAGCATCAAAATGCTTCATTTCTGGATGCTCTTTCTTGCCACAGCAAGAGATATCTCACTACAGTGAGATATCCTGCAACTTACATTATTTAAACTCTCTAAAATTCAAATAACTTCACAAATACACCCAACATTCAATGCTATAATAATAAATATAAAAATGAGGATGTTACAACATTTCCATGCCACAAACTCAAAGTATTACAATCAGGTTTGAAACGAAGGAGCTAACATTAATTAATTAAACTAAGCTAGTGAACAGAATCAAACCCAAAGAAAAAATGCGAACAACCAGTGAAAGTAAAAAAAATAAAAATTCAAAGTACCTTATGAAATTAAGGGGTTGAGGAATGAAAGTGAAATACAATTGGAGTGAAACTAAGAGAGGATGCCTCGAAAATGCTTAGGAAAAGTTCACTTAGAGGAAATTTTAGGTAAGTGATTTTTCAAAACTGGGTTGCCCCTATTAATTTTAAAATCTGTGCTCGTGAGGTCTCGCTCAGGCAAGCCCTTCTTGCCTGGTCGCGCAAGTGTCTAGAGAGCAACCCTGTCAGTTCTCGCTTGAGCGAGAACTTTCCAGAGAACGCCCTTTTCATTTTAAATATCTTGCTTGAGCGAGCATACTTGATATAACATATTTTAGATTTACATTTATAGTTTTATTTTGATTTATAAACACTTTTAATATGCTTTATTTTAAGAGTTTTTACCATTTTCTACTTATTTGAACAAATTGGGCTTATTACAAATAAATGCTTTAATTTTATATTTTTGGTTATTCTGACCTCTGACTACTCTTTTAGCCATAACTTTTTCTACAAATATCATTTTTGGCTGATTCCAGCTGCATTAGATTCTACACATCCAGGACTTCAAAATGCATATATAGATTGCTAGATTTGGAGTTATTTTTTATTTTATATGATTTTTGAAGTTGAGGCAGTTTGCTGAATATTGTTGCGGGATTACATTTAAGCCTTTTGTTATTAGATAATTGTAATTGGACTTATAGTTATAATAAAATCCTAAATTTTGGCCATTTAGCTTACCCTAATCAAAACCTATAAATAAACTACTAAATTTTTGAATTAAGGGGTTGGATTAGACTTTGAATATTTAGATTTGGCCGTAATAAGAATCATTATTTTTATTTTCTCTTGAATTTCCTTGTTCTCTTCCCATCCTTGCGTGGGTTAAGTGCTTCGATAGAAGGCTAAACCTCCCATTCAATCTACGAAATTCAAACGGTATAATTCTGATTTGAATTCTAGGCCAAATTGCTCTAAGTTTATTCCCTTTTTCTCTAAACTTAGATTTGTGTATTACGATCGAGATTAACTTTTTTATTGTTAGAATTCAAATTAGGATTCGATTGATATTCTAATTTAATAATTAATTCTGGTTAGGTTAAATGATAATTTGATTTAATCCGTGATCTAGTTTAATCAGGTTATTCGGTTAAATTAATAATTGAATTGGATAAATATTCAAATTTGGATTAAAATCTTTAGTTACCGTGATAATCGGAGTTACATGCATTCGGTATTCTGTAGATTGATATTTTTTTTCATTTGCTTTTACTCAATTTTATTTTGTTCGCAGTTTATTTTAATTAATTTGCAGATTTCAAACCCCCAAAACTATACTCGCATTCTTTAAAAAAAACCTAAAATTGAATTTAACTGAAAATGTGTCTCTCTGAATCGACCTAGGTTTAGCTCTATACTACAATATCCTTAGAAAACTTAGTTGTTTTGATAACAACTCGGGATCATCTGTAACACCTTATATTTCTTTCCTCAATATATGATAAATTTTCATAAAAATTTAAATAGTAAAATAAATTTTTCTTCAAAATCTCTCTAATGAGAAAGAAACACTGAAATGATATAAGTTTCATTAAGTAAAATTTCATTAATTCATAAGTACTTTAGAAAAACAAAGATTCTAAAGTTTTTATCAGCAACAAACAGAAATAGTAGTTTTACAACTATTTCAAAAGAATGCTATAGAACTGAAAATATTCATTACATAACTCAAAATAACTAAGTCCTATAGCAGTTCGCATCCATCCATGCACTATAAGCCTGGTACTATTCGTCCTGGTTTCCTGAAAAATGTTGTGTAAGGGTGAGTCTCTACCCTACCACTCATACATAACACATATTCATCACACACATCTTATCACGATTAAAGAAAACATCATGGCATTACATATCACAGTGTCATATATAGCATATTCTCATCTCAACATAGATTATATTCCATAGATTCACAATTTCTTTTACTTTCATCCGCGCTTACCGCGCCCTGTGGCCACAGTTATCCGATGCCTCTATCTCAAGGTCTACATCCATGTAAATAGTCGCCGGATGGCCTAATGCAATACGGATACAATGAATGTAATAGACGGCCCCTTAGCAAAGGTAATGGTCATGAGTCAAGTCGGGAAACGAGTGTGTGGCCATGTAGTGCATTCAAACACAATATTCCGTGCACAATCCCGAATGTCACTCACCACCCTGCATTTCCCCAAGATATCCCATATCGTCTCCATCTTCCACTCCCCAATCTATCTCTGTAACTATTTACATCATATCTTTTTCCATCTCATACTCTTTCGAGTATATTCAAATGTTCACATATGTCATTTCTCATGTTCACACATATTTTTCATCATATTTCCACATACTTTTCATCATATACATCAAACCATGGCATATTAACAATACACATCATTTTTACATGAAACACAATATATTCAAACATGAAACATCCATCTCTTTGTATATTTCATATCACAAAATCATATAATCATATCAACCATCCTCAATATACCTTATCATGCCTTATTTGGACATAATATCACATTTTCACCATGTATTCATCATAAATCACATCAACAACCAATTATTCTCACTTTTAACCGATTATTTTTCATAAAACAAGGATTATTCCACATATAATCACATACATGACAAGATCTATGAGAATACAAGTAATAAACATAACAAAATGATAAAGTAGAGCCCCCTTTACCTCAAAACAGAGCTTTTACAAGGATTTAACCGAAGATTTAACTCTAGAACGAAGTTTTTCCTAAGAACATCATGAACATCTATAAGAAAAAGAAGAAGAAGAGAAACGAACGGTAAATCTAACTTCAAACTTAGAGAAACTTACTTGAAATCCTTTAGAACGGAAGTGGAATCACAGGTCTGAAGAGAAATCTAAGTTTAGGAGGTTTAGTATGGGAGAAAATGGCGAGATATGACCTTAGAACCTTCGAGAACCTTGGGTAGGAGTGAAGAAATGAAAATTTCATGTGAAGCCCCCTATTTATAGAAATTTTTTTGAAGATGTCAGCGTCAATGTGATGTAAGCGATGATGTCAGCATGATGCAAGCGATGATGTCAGCGTGATGTAAGCAATGATGTCAGTGTCAGCGTGATGCAAGCGATGATGTCAGCATGATGTCAGCGTGAGATCACCAATAACATCAGCATGATGTCATTGTTGACATCAGGGGCTACTGTACATACACGGTTTCTTTCTACTCACAAAGTACTACAGATTTTTCTCAATGATATACTATAGGCATCACACAAAGCATAGGATGTTACAATTCTCCCCTCCTTTAAGGAATTTCGTCCCCGAAATTTGCTAAGTTACAAAAAGATCAGGATATAATTTTCTCATCTTATTCTCAACTTCCCACGTGGCATCTCCTTCATCACTAGTATTCCATATTACTTTAACAAGTGAAATCTCCTTACCCCTTAATTTCTTAACACAGCGATCAACAATTTTCACCGGTTGTACATCATATGACAAATTCTCTCTCACTTGAACAGGATCAAGTTCTATCACATGAGTAGGGTCAGGAATATACTTTCTAAGCTGAGATACATGGAATACAGGATGCAAGTTTGAGAGATTTGGAGGCAAAGCAATTTCATAAGCAACAGAACCAACTTTACTTAGCACTTCAAATGGCCCAATAAACTTAGGAGATAACTTCTTGGATTTTAGAGCTCTTCCAAGTCCAGTTACAGGTGAAACTTTCAAAAACACATGATCACTCACCTAAAACTCCAAAGGTTTTCTCCTCTTATCATAGTAACTCCTTTGCCTATCTTGTTCTATTTTCATCTTTTCTCTGATCAATTTGATTTGCTCATGTTGCTTCTGAACCATATCTGGCGCATATAGGATCGCCTCTCCAGTTTCATACCAACATAAAGGGGTTCTACACTTCCTTCCATACAGAGCCTCAAATGGAGCCATTCCAATGCTTGCATGATAACTGTTATTATACGTGAATTCCACCAAAGGTAGACATTCCTCCCAAGTTCCTTGTTGTTCCATCAGTTACCTGCTGGATATACCTCAAGAGGATTTTCCTTGAAAAATTCTTCCCTACATCCAGAGTAGCAACAATCAGGAAGGAGATTAGCGACATAAGCCAGTTCATCCAAGAAAGTCTATATGAGTATTGGGAGAGATTCAAGAAGCTGTGTGCAACTTGTCCACACCAACAAATCAGCGACCAGTTGCTCATCGAGTATTTTTACGAAGGCCTTGCTCCAATGGAGAGGAGTATGCTTGATGCGGCCAGCGGTGAAACTCTCATGGACGAGACACCATCTGTAGTTTAGGGCACTTACTAACAAACACAAGAGCCATGGCACTAGTGAGAGAAGTGTACAATGTGCATCAACCCAACTAGATGGTAGCGGATTCTATTAAACTTGAGGGAAGAATTGAGGAGCTAACTACATTTGTGAGATAGCTAGTTGTTGCATAATAAACTACTCCATAAAAAGGGATGGCAAGAGATTGTCAAATTTGTTCCTCCATAGAGCACCCCTTAGATTGTTGTCCTTTGTTGCAGGATAGCAACCAAAAGCTTCTGTCCATGGAGTTTTTAGTGGAAGACAAGAGTAATATAGATCTTCAAGTTTCTAGCAACCTCAAAAATAGCAGCTACAGCCATACCAGTTCCAGTACCAGTCTCATAATCCTGCCTTCAATGATCATCCAAATATGAGTGCCTGTAAGCAATAGCAGTAATAGAGTGGCTAAGCAAGTAATAGCTATAGACCACCCCTAATAAGGTAGTAGCAAACACATCAGAATTCTGAGCCTTCGTTGGAGGATTTGGTCAAACAAATGGCCAAGAGCAATCTGCATTTCCAACAGAATGTCAATGCATCCAGTCAAGATCTATAAACACAGATTGGCCAGCTTGCTACCACTGTAAACTAGTTCAAGTCTCAAGGTTTTGGACAACTTTCTTCTCAACCAGAGGTTAAACCCAGAAATGTGAGTACCATAATATTGAGAAGTGGGAAGGAGTTGTTAGACAACTAAAAAAATAAAGAGGTGCAAAATGATGCAGAGGTAGAGAAGAAGCAAAACACAGAGCAACAAACTGCTCCTAGCAGTTCAGAAATTGTTCAAAAACCACATCTCCCCTTTCCAAACAAAGTGGCCAAGTCAAAGCCACCAACAGACTTTGATAAGGAGCTTTTTGAGACATTCAAAAGAGTAGAAGTGAACATTTCACTGCTGGATGCTATAAAACATATTTCAAAATATGCAAAGTTTCTTAAAGAGTTGTGCACCAGCATGAGAAGGCTGAAGGGGGATGAGAGAATCAACATGAGGAGGAACGTGTCAGCCCTCATACAACCCAATCTACCATAGAAGTGCAAGGATCTTTACACTTTTACTGTCCCTTATACGATTGGGAATTCCACCGTCAGGCCTGTAATTTATTATTAGGTAATCTATAATATTTTTTTGCTTGCTAAATGTTAATTGAATGATTATTTGGTATTAAAATAGCTTTAGATGGAGTTTTGAAAGAAAAAAAAAATGAACAGTGCCAGTGAACAGTGCATGTGAACAGTATTTTTGATGTGAAACGTAATTCCAATATGAACAGAAACTCCGTCATGAATAGTGAGGCTGTGTGAACAGTAACTCCAACATGAATAGTGATGACACGATTTTCGTTTGCAAAAAGATTTGTCGCCAATCTCATCAAAATATGAAGAATTTTTATGTAGTCTAGGATGCAAGCCTAGGTTGTCTCCAATGACTTTGGTTGGTAACATACATTGAACATGTTGTAAGCATTTACTATGAAAGCAATTAAAAGGGGATTTTGTGTGATTCCAATTTTAATGTAAAGGCAAGTGATGAAATTAATGAGTTCAATCAATGAAATGTAGCAATCTGATGTGATCCTTGAAGCTTCCTTCAAGAATGACCAAAGGCAGATCGTCCAAGAGTTGTTTCAGCCATGGTTTTGAGCAAATGTATGGAGAGTTTCATGAATCCAGCAACAAATAAAGAAGGAAAAACAAGTGGAAAGCAAGGAAATGGAATTATAATGCAGCACGACACTCCAAAGGATTGGAGATAAGCACCAATGCACTCAACAACAAACCACACTTTCTTTCATTCTTTTTTCTTCAGATTCAACATGTACTATTTGCAATATGTATTTCTCACTCTTTTACTTTTGATTTGCTCACTTTTTTTACTTTTTTTTTAATTTTGCTGTACAATGGCTTTTGTCTAAATTTTGACTCAATTAAAGAAACTTTTGTGCAAAATTTTTGTTCCAATTGTTTTCTTTGAATCTCTAATCACAACATCTAAGTGAAACCCATGCAGCAGCCAATTCAAGCCAATTCCAATTTAGATCACTTGCATGGAGTAATAAGCATGACAAAACATGGAAGGAACAACACACATCAACACAAAAATGGGCACACAGATTGCAAATTCATATCCATCCAAATCTGTGCAAATAATGGTGCAGAATTTATATACACAATTGTACAAAACAAAGAATAGAAGCATATATTTTGGCGCTAAAACAGTACATGACCGAGCAAGATTCCATGAATTTTATGCAGCACTTGAGTTCAATTTGGAGGTAAACCGATCAGCTATACAATTGAATCTATCAAAACACATTACAATATGAACAATCGAACTAATTGATGCTAAGGGAAATGAAATTGTAAATCTGGACAAAATCAAATCTGTATGGAATTGCACCAATTGACGCTAAAAATGAAGTTACGCAGATTGGACAAAAAGCAACACAATTATATGAAATTTGCACCGATTAACAAATTGCATATTGGACAAAATAGAATTGACAAATTGCATATCGGACAAAATGGAATTGCACTGCTTAAACAAATTGCACAATTTGCATATCGGACAAAATAGAATTGACAAATGCAGATCAGACAAAACAACATTCATACTAACAGAATCGGTAGAATTGTGGCATTTGATAAATGCATATCCAGACAAAAGACAACAATGTATTTGACGTTAAATGAATCAGTGAAATTGCAAGATTTGATAATGCAGATCCGGACAAAACATACTTGGATTTTTTACGCTAACAGAATTAAAAGTGCAGATCCAAAAATAAGAAATGTATTTTGGCGCAAAAAGAATTTTATATTAGAAATTGTGATCAATTTTTCAATCTGAATCGATTAATCATCCAATTAGATTTGTAGAAACACATTGCAACAAGAATCAATCGGTAGAAATGCAAGAAATGTTCAAATTCAAATCCGGCAAACAGAAAACCGATTTTGGCGCCAAGAACATGCAATTTTAAAAGTGCTCAGATTTTAGATTAATTTACAAGGTTTTGATGCTCATGGAATGAGGATTTTAGATCTGAAATCTGATCATCAAAACTCCAAATAGATCTAAGTAGATCTAATTTTCAGATTCAAACCAAATTTGGCTCCAAATGAACAACAAGTGCAGAAAATTTGTTCAGCCAAAGGAATTCCAATAAAATGAAGGTGTAGAAGCAAAAAATGCAATTAGATTTTGGAAATAACAACTAGATGAAATCAAAAATTGCATAACAGTACCTCTTGGAGGAGGCTCTTGATACCACATGATGTGATCCTTGAAGCTTCCTTCAAGAATGACCAAAGGCGGATCGTCCAAGAGATGTTTCAGCCATGGTTTTGAGCAAATGTATGGAGAGTTTCATGAATCCAGCAACAAATAAAGAAGGAAAAACAAGTAGAAAGCAAGGAAATAGAATTATAATGAAGCACGCCACTCTAAAGGATTGGAGATAAGCAACAATGCACTCACCACATGGAAGAATCTATGATAAGAGTATGGTTCTAAAATTTTCAATGAGAAAATTCAGAGAAAACTCACTCACTCAAGAGGAGACTATGCTGAAAAATGCATCAAATGAATCAAAAATATGAAAATTACAAAGGAGCTTAGCCTATATATAGGCAAGCTATCTCAAAGCCCAAAATGATCTCTAATGGGCCTCAAAACAAAGAAAAGAGAGGGGATTGGGATTTGGGCTGAATACATGCCTAGAAACATGGTCTAATACAAGCCTAGACAAAATACAAAAGACTCCACCCCAAAGCCCAATGGGCTTCCCGAGCCCATGACCAAAACACACTATTCTAGACATGAACAAAGCCAGTACAAAAAGTGTATACATGTGTGATCCTTTGGCTCCTAGGATCACATCATCACATGACAATCTTTAGTTTGTTCATGTGATTCTATCCCTATCCCTCTCAAGATTCAATACTTTTCCTCTTTTTCTGAATTAGGATAACTCAACAAGCGAGAATTAACATTAAAACCCCATACAAATTTAAGCAAATTACATGAGCTCTAACTCTTTTTTCCAAGATTACGCAATCTTAGAAATTAACTTAGGATTAAGCAAACCAAGTTAAGAATTTCATTAAAATGAATTAGGGTTAATTAAGCAATGTCCCCCTCATTCAACCATTAATTCAATTCAAAGAGTTGTGAAATGTAAATTCATGAAGGAAAGGGAATTATATTGACATTCGTACCCAAGAATTCAAGAATCCATGAACTCACTAAGGATTACAAGAAAGTTTAGCCCTCCATAAGGATAGGTCATACAAATTCAAGATGAAAACAAAGGAAATTCAATATCATCAATGCAAGAATTAAAGGAAAATGAAGAGAAATTGTAAATCAAACCCCAAGATTGGACGTGCTGTCACCCAAGGATCCTAAGCTCTGCAAGTACTCCCTCAAATGGCAAAGAATCTAAAAATGTGTAAAAAGATTCGTACCCTAATTTCTCAAATTCTATTTATAGTGCAGAAACTTTCTCCTATAGTAACTACTATGGTTTCATAGTAATAACACGCAGTACTCTATAGTAATTACTCTCGCCCTATAGTAGCCACGTGCAAGTCTTTTGATTTTGTCCTCTCTGGAGTGTTCACTTTGGTATTAGAGTGATTACTTTGGCTACTCCAGAGTGTCTACTATGGTTCCTTAGTAGCTACACGCAAGTCTTGTGCTTTTGGCCTCTTTGGAGTGTTTACTTTGGTATCAGAGTGATTATTTTGGCTGCTCCAGAGTATCTACTATGGTTCCATAGTAGCTACGTGCAAGTCTTATTCAACTGGGGGTTCTGTAGTTGTTACTATGGATTCATAGTGATCACTTTGGTCTATCCTTCTAGATCTAGCTTGTTGTAGTGTTCACTATGGGATTCAAAGTGATCACTTTCATCTCAAACTTTCTCAAATGCTTAAAATCCATGGAATAAGTCTAGAAACTCCTGCACAATTATTCAAATGATCAAAATTGCAAACTATATCTATGTAAATCAATGTAAATTAACCAAAAATTAAGAAACCTATGATATTTGACCAAAATGATATTTTTATGTTATTTACACTTCTTAAGTTTACTTTTTCTATTAAGAAACATCAAAATGACAAGTAAAAATCCAATAAAATGTGGATTCATCAAACAGTGCCAAAAAAAATTTCTATAAATAGGGATCCTTGCACGAAATTTTCACTTCTTCACACTTCTCAAAGGTTCTAAGGCCATATACCACCATTTTCTCTCATACTAAACCTTCCTAAACTTTAATTTCTCTCCAGATCTGAGATTCTGTGTCTGTTCTAAGGGATTTGAAGTTAGTTTCACCGTTCGTTTTTCTTCTCCTTCTCTTTCTCATAGAAGTTCATGGAGCTTAAGGAGCAGATTGATGATCTAATGTGGAAGCAGATAAATAGATCGAGTTTATCACTTTGAGGAGCACTAGTTCTCTTGGTGAAAAAGAAAAATGAGAGTTCTAGGTTGTGTGTTGATTTTCGTATGCTAAATAAGATGACAATTAAGAATAAGTACCCATTGCCACAAATTGATGATTTGATGGACCAGTTAAGAGGCACTAAAGTATTCTTTAAGATTGATTTGAAGTCTGGGTACCATCAGATCCGAGTAAAGGATGAAGATATCCCAAAGACAACATTGCGCACTAGATATGGTCATTACGAGTATATTGTGATACCTTTCAGAGTCATTAATGCTCCGACAATGTTTATGGACTACATGAACCAGATCTTTAGACCTTTTCTAGATCGATTTGTGTTAGTCTTCATTAATGATATCTTGATTTATTCTAGTTTGCCAAAGGAACATGCAGAGCATTTGAGGACTGTATTAGGTATTTTGAAGGAGAAACAGTTGTACGCTAAATTGTCTAAGTGTGAGTTTTGGCTAAAGGAAATGAATTTCCTTGGTCATGTTATTTCAGCTAAGGGAATTGCAGTTGATTCTTCCAAAGTTGAAGCAATGTTGCAGTGGAAAAAGCCGAAGAAAGCCACAGAGATACATAGTTTTGTGGGGTTAGTAGGTTACTACTGGAGATTTATAAAGGGGTTTGCAAAGATAGCTGCACCATTGACACAGTTAACTCACCGTGATCAACCTTTTGTATGGACTGAGGAATGTGAGCAAAGTTTTAATGAACAAAGTTTTAATGAATTGATTCTCCCTGATACTACTCATTCATTTTAGGTGTATTACAATGCTTCACATCAGGGATTAGGGTGTGTGTTAATGCAAGATAAAAGGGTGGTAGGTTATGCATCTTGCCAGTTGTGAACTCATGAGCAAAATTACCTGACCCATTCTTTGCTCTGAAGGTGTGGCGACACTATCTTTATAAAGCTCAGTTTAATGTGTATAGTGATCAGAAAAGTCTGAAGTATTTGTTTGACCAGCAAGAGTTAAATATGAAGCAGAGCCATTGGATGGAATTCCCTAAGGATTATGATTTTTAGCTCCAATACCATCCAGGAAAAGCTAATATGGTGGCTGATGCATTAAGTAGAAATATGGTTCATGAATTCTCCGTAAGATTTAGTGAAACTCTTTTGGTAGAACAATTCTGAGACCTGAACTTACATGTGGTCTTATCACTTAGAAAGATTAGTTGTGGTAGAATTGTGGTAATTAACAATTTCTTGCAGGAAATTAAAGACAAACAACTGTGGAATTCTATATTAGTTGGACTTTATTTCTCTTGGGGACAGATAAGACGAAGGATTTTAGTAGAGGTGATGATGGTATTCTCAAATGTCAAGGTCGATTTTGTGTTCCTAGAGATGTTGAATTAAAGAGAGCAATTCTAGAAGAAGGACGTAAAGGTAGTCTTAACATTCGTCCTGGTGTTACCAAGATGCATCAAGATTTGAAGTAGATGTTTTGGTAGCCAGGCATGAAGCTAGAGATAGCTGAGTTTGTTAAAACTTGTTTGACTTGCCAGAAGGCAAAGGCAAAGTACTGGAGTCCTCCAGGAGAGTTGCAAACAATGGAAATTCTAGAGTGGAAGAGAGACCATATGACTATAGATTTTGTGTCCCATCTGTCTAGAACAATTAAGAATCATGATGCTATGTGGGTCATAGTTGATAGGTTGACCAAGAGTGCGTATTTCTTGCCAATCAACATGACCTATAGTTTGGAGAAATTAGCAGAATTGTACATCAGAGAAATTGTCGGGTTGCATGGAATACCTTCTAGTATTATCTCTGATAGAGATCCTCGATTCACTTCTCAGTTTTGGCAGAGTTTCTAGGAAGCTATGGGCATGCAAATAAAGTTAAGTTTTGCATATCATCCGCAGATAGATGGTCAATCTGAGCGTACTATTCAGACCTTGGAAGACTTAGTGCGGACTTGTATTGTGGAGTAGAGGGATAATTGGGAGGATATGCTTCCTTTGGTAGAATTAACTTATAATAATAGCTACCATTTGACTATAAACATGGCACTATTTGAGGCTCTGTATGGCAGAAGGTGTAAAACTCCTATCTGTTAGTTCCAAGATAGAGTACATTTGATGGTTGGTCCTGAAATGTAGCAGGAAACTAAAGAAAAAGTTAAACTTATCATAGAAAAGCTAAGAGCTACTCAGAGTCGACAGAAGTCTTATGCTGATCGACATAGAAGATACTTAGAATTTGAGGTTGGTGATCATATACTCCCGATAGTGTCACGTACTACAGGTGTGGGCGAGCCTTAAGGGCCAAGAAGTTAACGCCTAAGTTCATAGGACCGTATCAGATATTATATCGCAGAGGACTAGTAGCCTATGAATTAGCGTTACCACCTCAGTTGTCAGGACTGCCTAATATTTTCCATTGTCGTAGTTGAAGTATGTTCTTGATCCATCTCATATAATCAAGCCTGACGTTGTGGAGATACGAGAAGATTTGTCTATGGAGGTCCCAGCTGCTCGTATTGAAGATACTAGAGTTAAGGAGCTCAGAGGCAAGTTTATTCGATTTGTAAAGGTTGTTTGGGACCCAGTCACTGGTGATGCCACATAGGAGTTAGAGCAAAGAATGAGGGAGTTGTACCCTCATCTTTTCTCTAAGGGATAAAATTTTCGAGTACGAAAATTTATTTTTAGGGAGAGAATTGTCAGGCCTGTAATTTATTATTAGGTAATCTATAATATATTTTTTACTTGCTAAATGTTTTTTGAATGATTATTTGGTATTGAAATAGATTTAGATGGAGTTTTGAAAAAAAAAAAAAAAAGTGAACAGTGTCGGTGAACAATGTGCGTGAACAGTAATTTTGGTATGAATAGTACCTCCAGCATGAACAGTGAGGCGGTGTGAACAGTGCAAAAAAAATTTTCTATAAATAGGGGTCCTTGCACGAAATTTTTGCTTCTTCACACTTCTCCAAGGTTCTTAAAGGTTCCAAGGCCATATACCACCATTTTCTCTCATACTAAACCCACCTAAACTTATATTTCTTTCCAAATATGTGATTTTGCATTTTGAAGTAAGCTTCTCTAAGTTTGAAGTTAGTTTCACCTTTCATTTCTCTTCTCCTTCTCTTTCTCATAGAAGTTTATGGTATTTTTAGAAGAGACTCTGTTCTAAAGCCAAATCTTCAGTGAATCTTGCGTTAAAACAAGTAATATATAGTAGATCTAGTATGAATCACCGTTCTAAGGTAAGGGGAGCTTACTTTAGCCTATGAACTATGTTTTGAATAGCTTGATATGCTATTAGAGAAAAGTTTGAGTTGGTTTTGTTAGATCTCTTTGATAAAAGCTAAGATATAAAGGATTTAGTACTTGAAAATTGTTTTTCTAGGCTGTAACTACTGATAACTGATTTAATAACACTAAGATTTCGCTGATTTATTATAAACTTGTCTTAGCTGAGTTGTTGAAATGATTTTAGTCGTGCTGCATCATGCTGAGATATATGTCTTGCATCATTATAAAGCCGAGTTACACGTTTAAGTGGGTAGATGTGTAACGATAGAGCTTGTTGAGCTATGTTGTGTTATGCTGTCTGGATCCAAATACCAGAATGGCTCGCTCCCAGGCCGACTCGGTTCCTTTGGATTACTTAGGCTGTGAAACCAGTTGGAAATCGTGTTCATACTGTGCAGTAGATAGGTTGGGAATGCATGGGGCTGTTGTTGTGAGCAATATATATATATATATATATATGATTTTATTTTATTTTTGTAAGCTCACCCTTGCATTTCTGTCTATGCTATTGTGTGCGTGTGTACTGTGATAATCGTATGGTGATATGTAAGCAGATGTAGCAGGTGTTACATCTACTTCACAGGTTGAGGGGCCAGTGGAGAAGTGTTAGATGGCTGGAGTCGAGTGATTTTACATTAAAGTCATTTTCTTTATATTTTGAGATCTTATATAGAGGGAGTTATGTAGTAAAACTTTTATGTATTTGAGTACTATAAATTAAATGTAATATTATGTTGTTCTGTTAGATATTTGTTGTAAAGAACTTTGTTTATTTTGAATGAAAAGTGAATTTTATAATTATATTTTCTGTTATTTATTTATCTTAAATAAGTAAGTGGTGTAGAAATAATGTTCTCGATTCCTTATAAAAAGGAGTCGTGACATTTTAGTGGCATCAGAGCATGGTCTAGGTAAACCTAGGAGGTTAGGTTACTAGGCTTCAGCTGTGCATTGCATTTAGTGGGTTCTAGCTATGAATCATATAACAAAATTTCTAATTATTAGGTTGTGGGGGAACGAGCTTGATCACCTCAGTTCTTAGACACGACAGATGTAGGAAATTTTGTTATATGATACTTGGGTGAGCTATAGGTGAGTCATACTATGTGAATAATAAGCTGTTAAGCTAAGTTGTAACTGATTACTGAGATAAGTATGTTTGTTATGTTGTGTGAATGCTATGAATGTTGATATGATGTTATGCTAAGCGCTAAATTGATTAAATTACTATGATATACTTAATATGAATATATTACTGTAAGCTAAATCTATGAATATAGCTATGTGGTGGTATTGTTGAATGTGTTGAATGTTAGTAATCTAGGCTAGTATTATTCTGTATATTAAAATGGCTAGACCGAGAAGATCTGCTGCAAAACCTCCTCCTCTTGTTAACGTGAACCAAATGGCTCATACCAAGGAGGCTATGGTAGCCACAGTGAGGCAAAGTCTAGAAATGATGCAGTAACAACAAGCTACAAATCAACTCGCTGCTGCAGCACAGGCAGCAGCAGCCGCTACCTCAAATGTACCTCCTCCTGAATATCAGGGATTGTTTGAGTTCAAAAAGAACGATCGACCTCAGTTTACTAGATTTGATGGATCGGATGCGGCCGAGCAGTGAATTAGAGATATTTGTGTGAGAAACTTAGGATTATTAGTGAGCGATCTAGGATGTGAATTGGTAGTATCGACACCTACTCTGAGTTCAATCAAGACTTAGACAGTTTGTGTTAGGTATCCTATAGTAGTTGAGGGACGAAGGTATAAGGTAAATCTTATTTGTATCCCGATGTCAGGACTGGATGTAATCCTAGGGATGGATTGGCTGACTACCAATTGTGTACTGATTGATTGTGGGTAGAGGTGTTTGATTTTTCCTGAGCAGTAGGGTTGTGTTGAGCTGACTTCTACTTGTCAAGTAGAAACATCTTTGAGTGAAAGGGTCTCTTGTTATGTTCTTTTGGCCATTATGAATGCAGAGAATAAGCAAAATTTGTAGTCAATACCAGTAGTACGAGAATTTCCTAAGATCCTCCCAGAGGATATTCCTATAATACCTCCACGTAAAGAGGTGGAGTTTGCTATAGATTTGATTCCTGGATCTGAGCCAGTGTCTATAGCACCTTACAGAATGGCACCAAAAGAGTTAATGGAGCTTTAAGAGCATATTAAGGATCTAATGCAGAAGTAGATGATTAGGCTGAGTGTATCACCTTGGGGAGCACCAATTCTCTTGGTGAAAAAGAAGGACAGGAGTTCTAGGTTGTGTGTTGAATTTCATACGCTAAATAAGTTGACAATCAAGAATAAGTACTTGTTGCCACATATTGATGATTTGATGGACTAGTTAAGAGGCGCTAAAGTATTCTCTAAGATTGATTTGAAGTCCTAGTTGCTCGTATCGAAGATACTAGAGTTAAGGAGCTTAAAGGAAAGTCTATTCAATTAGTAAAGGTTGTTTGGGACCTAGTAACTGGTAATGCCACATAGGAGTTAGAGGAAAGAATGAGAGAGTTGTACCCTCATCTTTTCTCTGAGAGATGAAATTTTTTAGGACAAAAATTTATTTTCAATGAGAGAATTGTCAAGCTTGTAATTTATTACTAGGTAATCTATAATTTTTTTTCACTTGCTAAATGTTAATTGAATGATTATTTGGTATTGAAATAGATTTAGATGGAGTTTTGGAAAGAAAAAAAAAAGTGAACAGTGTCGATGAACAGTCGCATGAACAGTAATTCCAGTGCAAACAATAATTTCAGCATAAACAATGAGTCGGTGTGAACAGTAACTCTGGCATGAACAGTGCCAAAAATATTTTTCTATAAATAGGGGTCCTTGCACGAAATTTTCACTTCACACTTATCAAAGGTTCCAAGGCCATATACTACCATTTTCTCTCATACTAAACCCTTCTAAACTTATATTTTCTCTCTAGATCTGTGATTCTGCATCTGTTGTAAGGAATTTGAAGTAAGTTTCCCCAAGTTTCCCCAAGTTTGAATTTAGTTTCATCGTTCATTTCTCTTCTCCTTCTCTTTCTCATAGAAGCTCATGGTGATTTTAGAAGAGACTTTGTTCTAAAGCTAAATCTTCGGTAAATCTTACGTTAAAACAAGTAATATTCGGTAGATCTAGTGTGAATCACCGTTCTAAGGTAAGGTGAGTTTACTTTAGCCTATGAACTATGTTTTGAATGGTTTGATATGCTATTAGAGAAAGGTTTGAGTTGGTTTTGTTAGATCTCTTTGATAAAAGCTGAGATATAAAGGATTTAGTACTTGAAAGTTGTTTTTCTATGCTATAACTGTTGATAATTGATTTAATAACACTGAGATTTGTTAAAATGATTTTAGTTGTGCTGCATTATGCTGAGATATATGCCTTGCATCATTATAGAGCCGAGTTACTTATGAAAAGGGGGTTGTGACACCACCTTCAACCATGCATTACTCGATCTTGGTACTTCTATAAATGTGATGTCTACATCAATCTACAGGTCTCTGAACCTTGGCCCTCTGAAGCAAACTAGTGTAGTCATTCAATTGCCAAATAGAAGCACTGTATTCCCTGCTGAAGTAGTAGAAGACGTGCTAGTGAGAGTGGATAAGCTGATATTCCCTGTTGATTTCTACATTCTGGACATGGCAGAAGAGTCCAGCATGCTTGCACTCATCCTTGGTAGACTTTTCCTAAAAACAGCAAGGACAAAGATTGATATGCACTCAGGAATTCTATCCATGGAGTTTGGAGACAATGTTGTGCAATTCAACATCTTTGAGACCATCAAGCATCCTACAAAGTTGCATATATATATATATATATATATATATATATATATATATATTATTAATGTTTTAATTGCTGAATTTTGTACTGATTTTTCTTATTTTCTAGTTGTACATGCACTGTAGGAGATTTGTGTAAAGTTTGTGCTGAAATAGATGCATATTTAACAGTTGATGGTGTTTCATGTGATTCAGCACCAGGCTTGAGAAGCTTATCATTTTAAATATCTCGCCTGAGCAAGCATGCTCTTGTCTAGGCGAGCTTATCAAAAAGAAATTGTTACCAAAAGTTTTGCATGTCTTGCTCAAGCGAGATCCATCTCGCTTGAGCGAGAAGCGTCCAGCGAGCCACTCCAAAATTCACCCAGTCTCGCCTGAGCAAGCTGGATCTTGCCTGGACACCACAATTCTCACTTGAGCAAGGTATGCCTCGCTCTCAGGTGAGACTTGTCTAGAGACACCATTTTGAAAATTGCCCAGCCTCGCCTAAGCGAGATGGATGTCTCCTAGGTGAGGCAGGCCCAAGGGTAACTCCCAGAATTGTTTCAACTATGTTTTTCTCCTTCGCTCTAAGATATATGCTTATCCAATGATCCTCACTCTTCAGAAAATTTTCATAACTTTTCTTCCAGTTTCCAATTTCAAACTTAGTAATATTGGGTTGAAACTCTTGTTGAGCATTAAGCTTAAAAGTTGACTCTGCAAGCATAGGAGGTGACTCCTTCACTATGTCCACTCTCATGCAATGAATGCCAATATTGGGCTACTAGGTGGATAGAAATACTTCAAATTTATCCTCTTCATCTTAAGCTCTAATCGTTAATGTTCCATATTTCACGTCTATGACAACTTTGACAATTTTCATAAATGGTCTGCCCAGAATGAGAGGAACTTTTGTGTCTTCTTATATGTCCATCACCACAAAATCATCAGGGAAGAAAAATTTGTCCACCTTTACAAACACATCTTTAGTCACTCCATAGAGATATTTAATAGATTTATCTGCTAGCTGTAAGGTTATCCTTGTCGGCTTGACTTCAATCTTTCCAAGCTTTTTCAAGAATGACAAGGGTATTAAGTTCAAACTAGCCCCCAAGTCCAATAAGGCTTTACTAATAGATACCTCTCCAATTGAAATCAGAATGGTGAAACTTCCAAGATCCTTAGACTTTCCTGGCAAGGGTTTTTTAATAATGGAACTGCATCCAGCTTCCAATTCAATTGTTTCTTCATCTTGAAACTTTCTTTTTTTGGTGAGGAGGTCCTTCATGAATTTGGCATATTGGGACATTTGTTCAAGGGCCTCCATGAAAGGTAAAAAAATTTGCAGGTTACTGAATATATTCATAAACCTCATGAACTACCTTTCCTTCTCCTTTTTAAAAAGAGCTAGGGGATATGGTAATCTTTTCATTTGAGACATTTTTTCTTTGCCTCTCCCTCTCCTTTTCTTATCTCCTTCTTCTTCGGACTTTTTTTCTTTTCCATCAATTTTTTCTTCAAGTTTATTCAATCCCTTTTCTCTCTCACTATCTTTCTCCTTTTCTTCCTCCACCTCTGGACTAGCTCCCATTCCACAACTTATGACCTTACCCCTCCTTGTGATGATTACATTACAATGCTCTTTCAAATTGGTTTGAGTATTGGCTGAAAAATGGCCTGCTTGTTGCTGTAACGCCCTGAATTTTATAATATTAATTATTATTGATATATGTATATGTGTTTATATATATATGTGTAAAGGTGAAAGATGTAAATTGCATTTGAATGTGTAATGATGATCTTTGTGGGTATAATGTATAAGGATGTGTGTGTGTGTGTGTGTGTGTCTGTGTGTGTGTATAATTGAATTGGATTGATTGGGCTGAAAACAAGCTACGTAGGATGCTGCAGCAAGGCATTCTCGCCGTAGCGAGAGGATTCTCGCTGTAGCAAGAGGCCCCTGGGCGTGAGGCATGAAATTGTGCCTTTCTCATTGTAGTGAGAATGTCGCGACCAGAGAGGTTTTAAAAAAGGGTTTAGGGATTGGGATTTTATTTCCCTATTTCCCTTCCAAATCTCTTCGATTCTCTCAACCCAAAACCCTATTCTACTGATTAAATTGCCTCCAAAGCTGTTCGGGAGCAAGATTGAAGGTTGAATCCGTGTGGGGAACGCTTGGAGGTGAGTTTTAATGGTTAGGATTTTCGTTTTTCATCCCCTTTCTCTATTTTCGTAATTTCCTTGGATTCTCATGGAGTCCTTCCATGTATTTAGGCCAAAATCTGTGTATGGAGCACTTTTGTGGTTGAATTCGAGTTTGGTTCCTCAATCCAAGGTAAGGGGGGACTCTAACCTATCTCTTTGAGTTTGATTGTCATGTATTTGATGAATATTGCAATGTAGTTGAGATAGAGGGTAGAAAATATATATTTGATGGAAATTGCTGCATGTTGTGAGGTGTGATAGCATGTGGAAACTCGTGATGGCTGATTGTGTGGTATGAATATGCTGATACTTAATGAATAAGGAATGTAGGTGGGAATTATGTTGTAAATGTATGTGGGCACTTGTGTCGTATATTTGAATGAATATTGTGAACACATGTGGGCCCGAGAGCCGTGTAATATGTATGAATATGGGCTTCATGTCGTGTACTGTAAAACGAATGTGGGCCTTAGTGTCGTGTATTATGCATGATGATAAGTCTGTAATTAGACCCTATTTTATAGCCCATATATTCATATTTGACCTTTATTTTATTTGGTACTCACACTAATATATATATTCATTATGCAGTTTGGTATAAAGTTGTCGCAAGTATACTTTGTGTGTGTTTTGGGCCCAAATTGATAGAATATTAGAGCTTCGTAGTAGTCAGCACGCCCAAACCCCTTTAAACAAGCACGGGGTGCTTCAAGCCCATGCACGGTCATGCTTAAGGCCTTGCACGGTCGTGCTCGTCTGCGAGAAGCCCAATTATCAAGAGTCTTTAAGGTTTTCAAACCCTATTAAAAGGAGATCTTAGGCATCGTAAAGGGAAACGTTTTTACATCTAGTCTTTGACTTTCGGATACACTTCTTATCTCGTCTCTCTTGCACGGGATCCTTGACACATGCTTGGCGAGACTTGGAGCTTCAAGCGATCGTACTTGAAGACCGGGAACACATCTCATACTCTAGTTTGCTATTTCTTTTGACTATGGCTTTGTTTATGATTGTTCTAGTTCTTTTCTTTAGCATGAATAACTAACTCCATAGCTAGGGCTATGCAAACTATTGTTCATAAATTTATAAAATTTTGATGTTTGAATCTAAATTTGATTTCCTTTTTGTGATTAGATTTTATCCTATTATGCTTCTTTCTTAATCCTAATTAATTATATCATCAGGCGACTGTACCTCAATTAATTAATAGATCATAGGGTAAAACAAGACAAAGGATTAGGTGGACCAAACTAATCTTTCTCTTCTAATTATTATTAAATTAACAAGTTCATAGGTTCCTTAAGCTTTCTTAAATTGATGTCTTGCATGACCATTGGGGATGTTAATTTAGAGAAAAGAATGTTAATATTGCATGACCATTGGGTATTAATAGTATTTGTATGAATGATTGGTAATCACAAGGAAATCGAATTTAGAGTTAAACAGAAGAATAACATAAAGGATTGAATGAGAAAACCCATATGCCCTAGGTTCCTCTCCGATAAGTTTAACCAAAACGTTCATCGTATTCCTTGCTCTTAATTTTAGAATTAATGTTATAAATTCTTCTTTTAATTAATCTCACATCTTTAAAACTTAAATAATTGAATTAGAAAATTCTTAGTAATTGAAAAACAATCCTTGTGGGATGATATTTCGGGAACTTAATTTAAGAACCTTTTATTACTTCTCGATGGGTACATTTGCCCTCCGAACACATGACTGTGGGCTTTGTGCCGTATACTGAGAATGAATATTGTAATGTGTGAACAAGGCGTGATTAACGCTAGTGTGATGTGTTGTGAATGGTTCAGCGATACACTGGGGGTATGGGAGATGAGGACGGTAGAAATACCTTGGGGAAGAGAGAGTGGTGATGACACCGACTGTGGGACCGGATGCACCACGGGCCACACACTCTCTTCTTGACTAGACCTCTGACCACTACCTTTGCTGAGTGACCCGTGACTGCCCACGTGAAAATATGTGATCACAGTACCACCGTAAGCATGGCTGGCGTGTAGTGAGTACACGGGACTATTGTTTGTTAATTTTGTGTGTGTGGGTAAGTTATTTGATGCCGAGAGTGTATCGGTGTTTGAATTAAATTAAATGGAGTAGTATTGTTGCCTGTGATATATTTTATGAATTGTGTTAGAAATGATGCAAAATAGGTGCAAGGTGAGACTTTATGCTTATTTGTGTGTTTGGTAGTGTAGAGTACTCACCCTTACATTCATTTTTCAAGTAATCAAGACAATCAGCACCAGACTCAATGAAGGGTTGGATGGAACTGCTATAGGGCTTATGATATTATTTTGAAAATGTTGTATTTGAAATAGTCCTGTAGCAGTTAATTGATATAAACTTGTAACTATTTTCTTCATTTTGAAATATTTGTGAAACCATGTGATGAGAATTTTTATTTAAATGAAAAATTTTAATATCCTTATTTTTTTGCAAATTTTTTTATTATTTAGAAATCAAATTTAAGGTGTTACAGTTGCTCTGAAAGCTGTTTAGCTAATTGGTCCACTTATGTTTCCAAGTTCCTTATTGAGGTTTTAGTATTCTTTGGATTTACCAAGGAAACTTGCATGAATTTCTGCAGAGTGTCCTCCAATTTTGATTGCCTCTCATGAAGTGATGAATAGTGATATTGCTACTGAAATGGAGGTTGCCTATATGATGGTCCAGTCTTTTGCCTCCACCCTTAGTTTTGGCCTTGATTGTTTTTCCAATTATAATTGTTGCTATAAGAGTTATTTGAGAAGTTGTTAGGCTGTGGTTGAATGTTCATGTATTGTGCTTCCTCCTTTTGCATATTTGGAGAATAAAAGCAATGACCATTAGGGTGGTCACCACCACAAAAATCACACATAAGAGGTTGTGCTTGCTGAATAGGCTGTGAGGCTACAACATGTAGTTGTTGAGGAAGACTGGATATTTTCTTGGTAAAAGCATAAATTTGTTGAGTCAAAATCTTATTCTGAGCCCATAGTGCATCTGTGGTATTCAGCTCCAAAACTCCTTTTCTTTGCACCAGCTGCCTATGATGTTGAGCTTGATGATCAGTGAAGGCAAGAGCCTCTATAATTCTTGTGGCTTGTTCAACATTAGCTGACATCATTGTACCTCCAGCTGTAGTGTCTAGAATCATTTTGGTGTTAGGCCTTAAACCATTGTAAAATATATTAAGTTGGGCAATATCATTAAACCATGATTAGGGTATTTCCTCAACAAAGATTTAAAGCACTCCAAAGCTTCACAAAAATATTCATTAGCCCCTTGACAAAACACTAAAATGTAATATTTAGCAGTGATAAACCAAGATGGTGGAAAAATTCTATTTAGGAATTTTTCCTCCACATCATTCGAGCTAGTTAGGCTCTGATTTAGGTATGATTGCAGCCATGCTTTTGCTTTTCCCACTAAAGAGAAAGGAAAAAGTCTCAAATATGCAGCTTCTTCACTTCCTTGAAAGATACCAATTGTGCCACACAACTCGTAAAATGTAGAGAGGTGAGTGTGTGGGTCTTTATGGTTAAGTCCTGAAAATGGATTGACACCCACAAGACTAAGGAATGTTGGCTTCATCGCAATTAACCCAGTGGTTAGGACCACAATACTAGAGAAATGCCTTAGTCTCTGCTAGATCGCATAGTCACCAAGGGTTGTCCTTGGCATATTTGCTCCTTCTTCTCCCATCTTTGACTGGTCGGGAGGTGGTTGATCAGATTGAGATTCAAGTTGAGGTTGAAAAGGTCCCACTTGCTCTTCTCCTTGTTTATCTTCTTCTTGTTGTCTTCTTCTTCTTGCTGCAAGTCTCCTTTTATTGATTGATCTCTTTATTTCTGGATAGAAAACAAAAGGTTCAGCCGAGTTATGACCTCACATACAAGAACAAACACTTCACAAGGAAATTAGCACAAGGATAATTAAGTCAACAAACAATATCTATACAAAAAGTAATTGAATAAATTTTAATAAGGATAAAATAAAAATTACTAAGTATCTAGCACACTCCCCAGCAACAGTGCCAGAAAACATATTAAGGAATCAGTTAAAGTGAAATCAGCCAATAGGAGAAAAAGTTTGATTTACCAAAACTCATGAAAATAACACTTGAGTTAATAATCTAATCTCTAATCAAATAATCTAATTAAATGGCAATCAAATCAAACCAAATTTAACCAATAAATAGTGTTATATGAAGAGAAAAATTTGACTTAAATAATCAAGAATTAAAAGTAAACTAATCAAGTACACTAGAACCAACAAGTTGACATCATAATAGTCAAATTTTCCACATTTAGCATGATTTTTAGGAATTACTTTCCACAAGGATTTAGCTGAATTAAGGAGAGATTTCAAAAGTAAAGTTGCTTGACTTGAACCGTCCTAATTGATTTTAATGTCCTTATCCCATAAAAGTATTAAGGTATTTTGTAAGTGTACCAAGTTTTCGATGTAGTATAAAAAATTGTTATATTCACAGAGAGTGTTGATACACAAGCAATTTCAGTTATCCCAATTAAAATTAACAATCCTAAATATTCACAAATTTATAACTACAATTCATTTGGCTTTGATTGGTTGGATTTATAAAAATTTAGCAAGATGACAAAATGTAAATTTACTATGATAATAAAGAGCAGGGATCACTAACTTCATATTTTAGTTATAATATAGTTTGAACAAATACCACAGTCTTATGATGCACTCCCATTATATTCACTCGTTGGATTCCTCTCACCTGAGATTCTAAAATATGTTTATTAAATGATAATTCCCTGCCTAAACAACAAATAACCGAGCATTAATATCAAGACTTGTTAAGCATATAATAGATTAACATCTATTCCTAGAATCTTAACCTATTGTGTGAGTTTATCCCAGCCGGGTCCTAAGGTAGTTTCCCGACTCACCCTAACTTCCCAAATCACGAATCATTCCTCGTAAGGTAGAAACAAGCATTAATATCAAGATAAACACACCTAACGCATGGAAAATGAACAACTATATTAATGAACTAAAATACTTATAAAGTTAAGATTATATCCAATCTCCTATGAAGTTCTAGACACTCATAGTGTCCAAACAACCCTCTTAGATCTACCCAATCCCCTCTCTTGTTTTTGGGCTCTTCAAATTTAGGGCATTTAATGAATTCCTGCTTGAGCGAGAACCACACAGAGGCACCTTCCAATCCTAGTTGATCTTGCCCATGCTAGATCTCTCCTCGCTCAGGTGAGCTTCTTATTCAAGCGAGAATGCGACAGAATGCAGCTCCTGCAGCTTGACGTCCTTGCTTAGGCAATCCATAGCTTGCTCAGGTGACCCAAAGCTTGGTCAAGCGAGATTTGCTGACTTTGAAGACTTTACTTCTCTTCTTTTCAATATTCATTCCATCAAGCGTTGCCCCTTGAGGACTTTTGTAGGCCATATAAAAGAATTTTCAAATAATTTCAAGATGATTTATAATTTTGAGATAATTAGAATTGTTTTTATGCTGTTTTCTGTCTTAGAAAACTTTTAAAATCACAAGAATTTTTTTCAGAAGGTCAAGACACATGATTTTCTTATTATGGAGTTATTGAATTTATTTTAAATTTAAATGACATTTTGAATGTATTTTTAAAGACTTTAGTAAAAGAGTTTAAAGGAAAATGACTTTAAAATGGAAGTAACTAGGAAATTGAATTTTTGAATCCACGAACACTTTGGGAACCTTTGGACTATATGAAGTACATAAAGTTGACTACAATATTAGAATAAATTTGGAAGATTAAACTTTTAAATAAGAAAATATTAAAGGAATATTTTTTTACCATATTGAGACTTGGATAATGACTTAGAAGCAAGGGAAAAATATGTTGAATAACCTAAAATTCACAAAGTTTTGATAAAAGGACTTTTTTTGCAAATAATCAAAAGTTTAGAGGTTAAACTATAATTTCTATAAATTATAGAGATTGTTTTCAAAAATTCACAAAGGTATTTTATTTAGATATCAGTTTGTATTAGGAGTAATTTTTTTTATTGATTTACTAAGTTGTTGATAGATAGAAGGAGTTGTGACTCGAAGAAGAAAATTGGGTCATGTGCAAGACTCTATAAGTGTTTAAATTATTATTATAATATTTTTTGAAAGGTAGACATATAAAGGAAAATATTCTCACTGATTTCATCATTTTTTAATTTAAAATGAGTAAAATATGAATTTTTTAACCCACTGTTATGTGAAAAATAAAATCATGTAACTTCTAGAGGAAGTTTGTTCTTAGTAGAGAGACTTGTGAGCCTCATATCTAAACATGTATTTTTCTTGAAAATAGATATACAATAGGATCACAACTCCATTGATTTCGACATATTTAGATTTAAAATGAATAAGTTACAACTTTTTCAAGAATCTGTTACTGAAATGAGATAATATGTGACCTGCAGACAAAAAGTAAGTCTTGAACTAGAATCTATAAGAGTTTATTTTGTGACAGTGTTTTTGTATGATAATAAATACTTATAGGAACATAACTTCATTGATTTCATAATTTTTGACAGCATAATGAATTATTTATGAATTTGTCAATATGTTGGATTCTGAAAATGACATTCTAGAAATAGTGATGAATCCATATTTTGACTGATATTTTAGCATAATTCTAACACAAATGATAAGAAAAATATATAAAGAAAGCAGAAAAACATAGAAAAAGAGAAGGAATTGAATTTTGTTTACATATGTAGTTATTTTAGCAATTGTGAAATTTTTGCTTAGGAATTAAGTTTTTAATCTTGTTTTTGTAGGAATAAATTGAGCAAGGATCATATTCATGGAAGTTTGATGACAAGGAAGAGGAAAGAAGCAAATCTGGACTCCAAAAACTCAAGAATAAGAAATTACAGACTGGGCGTGATCACTATTGTCAGTGAAAGTGATCACTTCAGAGCTCAAAGAAGAAGTGAAGCCTGGGCGTTACCACTTTTATTATTAAAAGTGATAGTTCCAGAGAGGCAAAATATCAGGAAAGCTTTGCGTAACCACTATTGTCATCAAAAGTGATCGTTCCAGAGAATCTTCAACTTGGCGAGCTGTGCGTAGTCACTTTTATCAGAAAAAGTGTTAACGCGCAACCAAAAACTCTCTGCGTAACTACTATTTCTCATAAAAGTGATGACGTGAAAATCTGGGAAATTTTATAAATACCAGAAACGATCCGGAAAAAAGGGATTCTGTTCATTTTCAGTTTTTTTAGTTAGTTTCTGGTTAGAGGAAGTGAGAGAGAGGAGTGGGGATTCAGATCTTGGAGCTTCACGAAGAGGAATTGGAGTGGAGCAAGCTTCCATGGCGTTTCTGAGTTTCTTCTTCTCTTCTTCTCTTTCTTTTTCTTCTTCTGCTACCATGGCTGTGTAATTCGTTCATAGTTAGGGATTGTAGATCTGAAATGAACATGTTGAATTGATTTGGATCTGGATTTCAAGCTTTGGAATAGATTGAGTGATTGATTCTGAACTTCACGTGGAAATTGAATGGAAATTTGATTAACTAAATTCAGAGGAACCTTTGTCAATGGAAATTGAATTTGTTCTTCAGATCTGAACCAATCACCGAGATTTTAGTTTTCTTAGGGATAAGGAACTTTGATCTTGCAATCTTTTGGTTTCTTACGCTTAAAGCAACATTGAATTGAATTAGATCTAAGGAATTAGAATGGTTTAATTGAATGTTAGGTTCACTGAGTTAAGGAATTAACCTCTGAATAGTATAATGTGAAACTGATTGTCATTCTTTCCAATTGCTTGTTAATTCAGAACTTTATTGATTAAACATTGGAGTTTTGGTGAAGCAATTCCCTAGCTATGGTTTCTCCCTCTGTTATCACATAACTGTGTGTTCATTGTTTTGTTTTCTGCAAGTTCATTTTACTTTTAATTGTTCCAGTTTGCTGTTATTAGATGTTACCACTCTCTTTACAATTTCGAAAAAGCTTAAATGGTTATAATTCTATGAAGTGATACTTGAATCTAAATTCCCTGTGGAGACGATATTTGGATCTTAAATTTACTCATTACTTGCTGCAATCCTAGTGCACTTGCTAGTGTAGATTGCTAACAACAAATAGCAAAGAGAAACTAGGTTGAATGTTACTCTATGTGGGTGAACGATTTATACTTGCATTTTTTGTATAAAAATAGACATATAAATAAAGAAAACAATGGTGATTTCATGATTTTAGATTTATATTGAATGCAAAATTAATGCTGAAAATATACCTATTGTTCCTAGGCAGAACATGAGCTTTAATATTAGGGTAGGAAGTTGGAGTCATATGAGCAATTACTATCATTTACAATTTTTATATGGGGTTTTCTAACCTGTGCAACCTTGCACAGGATAAACACCAATAAATGCACTACTTAACCAATCTGTATTAATTGTTTTATTATGATTTTTCTAAAAAAAATATTTTTACTCTGCCCTCATTGGTTAAGTGGTGCATTTATTGGGGTTTATTAAAAAATCTATTTTTATATTGTTCTCATAATTATGCAAAGTACTGTTAGAGTTTAGATTCCTTTTTCTATGTTTTGTGCAACAGTTTACCTAAGCCTTCATGTTGATCTCTTTTAGATAGACTAGAAGATTAGATAAGAATAAACTATTTGAAAGAAATATAGGCAAATTATAAGTTCTTAGGACCTTTCACTAAACCTTCATTTTTCTTTGGTTTATAATATACTTAAATAATCTATAAATTTTAAGAGGTCTGTATAATATTTTCTACTGTTGAATAATAGAAATAAAATATCTTTTATAAAAAGTTTGACAAAAAAAAAATCATTTTGATAGTAAAATATTAGAATAATCCAATATCACATTTATTTTAATAAAAATATAAAATATTTAAATAAAAATAAAAATATATATGTTTAGTATATTTTGAATTAGTTTTATTAAAAAATATATAAAAATAATAGCAAATAATTAATTAAAAAATTTTATTTTCTCTCTCTCACGTACTCTACGGATTTACCCACTTTTTAGCATTTTGTATTTTTTTGGATTTTTCCCTAACCCATTTCACCAACACATTTTCTCCCTAATAAAGTAATGATATATACTTATATAACTTCACGTAAGTGATAATGCTATTCCTTGTGGATACTCACCGCGTACTATATCTGTTATTATCCTTACTAAATCTTTTGTTTAAGGCCTTTCAAAATTATCGATAAAAATACCTATATAAATTATTATCATTGTAATTATTTATAATTAAATATTATTATTATTAAGACTAAATATTTTTAAAAAAATAAAATTATCATCTTTTTGTACTTTTTTTTCTTAATCGATAATTATATTGTTTATCTTATTATTTGACATTTATATTTTATTAATTTTAATTAAAATATATTGTTTATTATTTAATATTGTAAACATTAAAATTAAAATAAAATCAATGGCTTTTTTGCCATAATAAAATAAAATCAAAATTACATATCCTATAATAAAAAGAATTACACAAATGTCTTATTTAGCATTTAAAAGAAGACGATTTAAATTGATTTCTTTTGAAAATGAAAAATGATTTGAATCGATTTCAATTTATTGTGCCCTGTGTCATATTTGTTTATACAGAAGTCGATTTTAATCAATTGTGGTTACTTTTTTTACTGTGTGAAAGTCGATTTAAATCGACTTCAGTGTAGAGAAAAAGTCAACTTGAATCGACTTCAGTGTAGAGAGGAAGTCGACTTGAATCGACTTTAGTGTAAAGGAAAAGTAGATTTGAATCGACTTTAGTGCAAAGAGAAAATCAACTTAAATCGATTTTAGTGCAAAGCGGAAGTTAACTTGAATCGACTCCAGTATAAGATAAATCGACTTGAATCAACTTTAATGACAGAGGCCATAGGCCTGACTTGACCTTTTTAATAAACAAATAAGGCTTAGACTTTTTTTACAACTTGTTTAAATAAATTAGTCACGCCTGAGCTGTTTACAAAGCATGTTAAGCCTAACAGGTTGATATATATATATATATATATATATATATATATATATATATATATATAATATTAAAAATAACGTTGTCAAAACATGTTTAAATAATAAAGTTATTTAATAATATTTTTAATCTATTATTATTAATATATTATGTTTTAATTCTTTTTATTTATAATTATATTAAATAAAATTATATCCTATAAAAATTAAAAATATTTATACACGATTACACTTTTAAAAAAAAATTATTTAATAATAAATTATCATATTTGTTACATTTAAACAAGTTAAAGAGTAGTTAAGTCTTTGAACAGGAAAAAGACGTAATTAAAGTTAAGTCTTTGAACAGGAAAAAGACGTAATTAAAACTAAACGAAATAAAATTTACAAATGAAATAATAATATTATATTAATATATATTTTTATATTCTTAATTTTATTATTATTAATATTTAATTATTTAATTAATATATTATGTTTAATTATTTTTCTTTATAATAAATAGAAATTATTTAAATATGAATTATATTTTATTCGAAACTAAAATTTTATAAAAAATAATAAAATAAAAAAGTAAAAAATTAATATACAATATATATATATATATATATATATATATAATAGGATAATATAGTAAATAATATAAATAATATAATTTTAAATAAATTATATATAATAATACTTTTTGTTACTTATTATGTATTTTATTTTTATTGGTATAATTTTTTTGAGTAAATTACCTACAAAAGATTTTAGGTATCAGGTCCACAGCACACAGCCACATACCTAAATATAAGTATGTCAAATTTTAAATAATTATTTTTAATAAATTTGACATTGATGTAGATGGATTTTTTCATAAAAATATAGTTGTAACCAAGTCATAACATCAACATTTAACATGAAAGGTGGATTTAATTAACATTATTAAAATGTATAAAGTTCATTAAAATAAATAAATAAATTACTACAATATGAATTAATAATTAAAAATTTTGAAATATAATTAACACTCATTAAATTTAAATTTATTCTAATTCACTAAGTTACATTTTAAATGTTTACTTGCCTAAAACTATAATTGTTTACTTTATTGTAATAAATAGTAAAAATCTTAATATAAAATACACTAACAGTTCTATAACTTACACTTGATTAAATATGTAACAAACATTTATATAATATATGTAACAATCATTTTAATTAAACAACTAAATATTTAATGATAGATTAAATTAAAAAATTCAGATAAAATTAAATAATTTTTTTAAACATTTACACGACAGTTTACTTATAATATGATCAAGAAAATTAAGTCAATTTAAATTATTATTCATCTCCATTATAGTTGTACTGTATTTTTTTTTTCCTTTCTTTTCGTTGATTCTTCTCAAAGATGTTTATCCTTCCAAGGTCATGGCGGATAGGTAGCATATCTCTCTCTCCACCAAAGTCGATTCAAGTCGACTTTTCTTTTACACTGAAGTCGATTCAAGTCGACTTTTCCTCTACACTAAAGTCGATTTAAATCGACTTTCACAAAAAAAAAAAAAAAAAAAGCAACCACAATCAATTAAAATTGACTTCTGTAGAAACAAATATGCACAACAAACTAAAATTGATTCAAATCGTTTTCTATTTTAAAAAAAAATCAATTTAAATCGTTTTCTTTTAAATGCTAAACAGGACATTTATATAATTTTAATTTTATTTTATTTTATTATGGTAAAAAAGCCAAAATCAACATACCAATCATAAATGTTAGTTATCTATACACATAATATTTATAAAATAATATCAACAAATAAACTTAAAATTAATAAAATATTACTTAACATCAATTATATCTCAACAAAATTAAATAAATTGACTTTAATATTAATAAAAAAATAAATGAAATCGATTATAAGAATTTAGTAAATGATTTTGCATCTTAAAAAATTTAAAAGAAATTTACAAATAAAATAACCAATAATTTTAATGTATTATATAATTTAAAAAGACCTTAAAAATTTACTTTAGGCTTACACATTAGTTAGACCGGCCATATTTACCGTTTAAAATTTAAGTTTTATTTAATATAGTGTGTATTTATTCAGTTTCAGTATTAAAATGTAATTAGAATAAAAAAATGCATAATCTAGATAATAATAAAACTTAATGATATATAATAGGTTTAATCCATCTCTTAAAGTTATGCTTAGTCTATCTATATATTTTATCAACTCAAAATTTTATTAAATAATATAAAATGAATATAACAAAAGTGCAACGTAGGATTAATTTATATAAACTAATAAAAAACTATAAAATATTAAAATAAAGTAAAATAAATATAATAAAAATATTTTTATTTTTTTAAAATTTCTTGCACATTATATATTTATTATCTATTAAATAATATTTTCTGATAAAAGATTTAATTTAAACAATTATAAAAGTTATATATAACTAAATTACATAAATTAAAAGTGCAATTGAACCTACATAATAAAAAAAATATTTTGATATAGAATTATATAAGAAATTTTAATACAATTATTTAAGGCTTAGCCTAAATTAGGGTTAGATTAGGTTATGTTAGAAATGATAAAATTACTTACAGTTATATATATGTACATGTAAAACTTTGTTATAAATAAAAAATTTTATATATGAATTTTACTAAACGATTTTTTCTATGGTTAAAGTAAATGTGATCCTAACTTTTTTTTTATTTATAATAATTTTGATATATGTTTGACTTAGTGTTATATTATTAATATTTTGTAATTTTTATATTTAAAGTATTTGTTCAATTATAACTTTTAAGATTTAAATCAAATTATTATTAATATTTTTTAAATAAATATTCATGGATATAGAGATTTGGGGCTTTTTTTTCATAAATAAATTTAAAAATATTAATTATTTCCTAAATGTCCTGAAAATAAAAAATTACACAAATATCTTAAAAGTTCATATAATAGAAGTTGATTTTAATCGAATTTCGTTAAAATTTTATAAACTTGTTATACAAAAGTTGATTTAAATTGAATTTTATTTTAGTTTTAAAAATTTTTACACAAAAATTAATTTTCATTGTAGATTTAATTTTTTTATACACAGAAATCGATTCTATTTTTGAAATTTTTTTAACATATAAATCGATTTAAATTAACTCCCATTCTATTTTTGAATTTTTTTGTTAAATAGAGGTTAATTTAAATTGATTTCCATTATGTTTTTTAAATTTATTTATACATAAGTTATTTTAATAGACTTTCACTCACACATGGATATTTTTAAAAAGGAGTTGACAGTGATTTAGATGGATATGTATTGTAAACTTTTGATTTGGTTTATGTAAAAGTTTTAATTATTAAAGCATGGTGGTTGAGGACTTTTAATTTTATGTACTTTTTCTTTTAATTTTATAGACTTTAGTTATTTTTAATTATTAAAGTATGGTAGTGTAAGACATTTAATTTTAATTGACTTTAAATTTTATATACTTTGAAATATTAATTATATATTTTAGCTTAGCTTGGTTAAATATATCAAAAGATGGTAGATAACAAGGCGATAGATAAAATGTATCAAAAGATGATAAGCATAAGGTGATAGATAACAATTTTTTTTTAAGAAAGTAGTTACATAAACTTAAAAATATTACTCTTAATGTAAGAAAAAATAAAGCGATAAACATATATACTACAATAAATTAAACTTAATAATATTAGTTTTACTACATAACATAGTGAATCAATTATGTTAGTTAGAAGATAGAGTATGTGAACATGTCCAATGTCCATTTGTTGTGACTGGTACCCCTACATAATTTACATAATTTTTTTTTGCTCAAATTAGTCTCATCCATTTGGATGCAAAATTTTAAGCAAAGTCCATTAAAATTAACTTTCATTATCACAAATTCAGAATAGAATAATAAACGTATTTAACAAGACAATTAGGTAATAAATATTTTAAATTAATTTATTTACATAGAAACCCTATATTTTGGCAAAATTTTAATTTATTATACTTTGATAATTAAAATTTTGACATAAATAAAATTAAAAATCTACTATACATATCTATCTAAATCATTATTAACTTCTTTCTAAAATATATCCATATGTGAGTGAATGTGGATTTAAATTGGCTTTTTTATAAACAAATTTTTAAATCAGAATAAAAGTCAATTTAAATCAACTTCTGTATAAAAAATAAAATTTAATTTAAAACAATTTTTGTGTAACAAATTTTTAAAATTTCAATAAAAGTAATCGATTTTCTATTATATGAACTTTTAAGATATCTATATAATTTTTTTTCTTTTCAAAACATTTAAGGAATAATTAATACTTTTTAATTTATATATAAAAAGTCAAGATTTGGAGCAAATATAACTGCAAGTAGCAAACACTTACTATTCATGTTTATTGTGTCTCGTTGATATCTCTAAATTAGACCTAGATTTTCTTAAAATATGTTTAGTTAAAAAAGACTAAACTTTGAGTAAGCTAAAAAGCCTTTGATACTTAACACGTCAACATATTTAAATAAATATGGATAAATATAAATGATGAAGGTAAACATAAAAATAATAATATTTTAATATTATATATTTATTTTATTTAAAAGCTTAAATTTATTGATTTATATTTAAATTTATATCAAATAAATAAGCGCTTTGAATTTAATTAATTAAAACAAGTTTAACTTTTAAAAAATTTAAATCAACTTATTTTTTTTTCGTTGCTAATTCTTTTAATTTCTAAATTCTAATGTAAGTTACATTATTATTTAAAAATTAATATTATATTTTAAAATTAATTGTATATTTGTTTTTATACTTTAATGCAGTCGTAATTTTAGTCCATTTAATTTTTAATTAAATTTTTATATTTTTAAATATTCAAATTAAATCTTTCATACCTTTGTAATATTTTGTATTTATTTTGTTGAATAAAATTTTGGATTAGAAAATTTAATTTAAATATTTAAAATATTAAAAATATTAAATTTTAAAAATTAAAAATAAAGGAGCAAAAATTATTAATATGTTTTAAGGATTAAAAGTGTAATTAAATTTATATTTTAAAATAAATTTTATTTTTAAAATTTTTACTTATAAGTGTTTCAAGGACACTGATAATCGAGATAACAGTAATTTTTTATCAATAATCTCATTATACTACATTAAAAATTATGATTTTTAAAATAATTTTCTTATAAATTTTTAAAAGTACTTATTAATATTGACTTATTTTTAATGGAATATCATATGCTAGATGATTATAGTATATTACTTGAGAAAAAAATTCTAACTTTTCATTTCGAACTATTTTTTCCACTCTTTTGTATATAATTACCTAAGTTATATTTATAATAAGGAATAGTTATGTGAAAATGCCGAGGATATCATGATTTTCACATTTATTAATAATAATTATAATTTTCAATAATAAAATTAAAAAATAAAAATAATGACTTTAAACAATTTCATTCACATAATCATTCTTCAAATGTTTAAACAATAGGGAGAGTAAACGAAGGGAAAATCGCTAGGGTTTATCTACATACGTGTCCCTTGCGTAGCAACATAACATTTGCTTACTCAAAATGGCACGCATTCCCATAATCCAAGTTGTATCATTACAAGCGCCCTTTACCACGTGGATATACCTCCTATGTTTCCTTCTCTGTTCTATTTAAGATGGTATAAATTAAAATGACAATTTTAAATATTTAAAATGAATAAAAACTAATTTTTAATACGAGAATATTATATAATTTAATTATTAATGAAAAATAAAATAAAATTTAAAATATTCTGACTTAAATTTAATATATTCAATCTAATATTAGTCCTTATAAGTCACGGCATTTTTTTCTTTTAAACAAGGAAAAAAAAGTAAAAAAAATTGGTTTAAATGTGATTAAATAAAATTTAAAATTATTAAAATATTTTTATTTGAAAAAAATAAAATAAAAATATTTTTCATTCATTTGATTCAAATTTTAATTTATTTTTTCCTTTAAAACAAACATAAAGAGCGAAAGAAAATAGAAAATTCATCAACTAGAAACAAACATAAAAATTGTTCGGTTATGTGGCAATTCATAATTGTAAGATAATATAAAAAAAGTATATTATCAATATATTTTAATTATATTTAAATTTTATAAAGATGAACATTAAATTACTTTAAAAGTAAATTTTGTAAGATAATGTAAAAAAATTATTATTAATTAGTTTTTTAAAATAATTAATTTATAAAATAAATAATTTAAATTAAAAAATAATGATTAATCATAAAAATATATTAAATGATGTATTGCGAGTATTTTTCAAACAAGAAGTTAAAAGTATTAAAACAAGAGTTTATTCATTTAGATTCAAAATAAATGAGCGAAAATAGTAATCAACGCGCCGAAACCCTCGAGTAGAAATCTTAGCCATTTTTTAGGAGACCAACAACATCGTTCTCATCGTGATTGCGTCCCCCTCTTGCGCCATACCCCATTTTTCTTCCTACATTTTTGTTTTATTACAGTCACCTTTTTTGAAATTCTTAATATTAATATTATAGTAATAATAATAATAATTTTTAAAAAAAGTACGTTAAAAATTATATTAAAATTTATGATAAATAAAAAATATTAATAACACATTTTAATAATTTTTTATTTACAATTTCTCAATATTGTCCTAATAATAATATAACAAAGAACAAATTATCTATCCTCCTATTCTTCCTCCAACTGTGAAAAGCTGAATAAATAGAAGCAATTTATGAAGTGAACAAATCCAATCTCTCTCGTATCCCTCTCAATCGGAATTGGCTTCCATTCGCAAATCACGAAACACAAAACCAAGATGGAGAAAGCGATCAACAGACAGAAGATTCTGCTTCACCATCTCAACCCTTCTTCATCAATTAATCCCAATGATTCATCCTCCCTCTATGTTAGTTTCGCTGCTTTTTCTGTTTTTCAATTTTCAACTTCGCTTCAGTACTATTCCTTTTTCATCGTTACCGCTTTTGACTAATCCCTCTTAATATTTTTTTTGGCGTTTGGGAAAATCACCCTTTTGACAATTTTGCCAGAATCAGTTCCCTTGATTGATTATTAGCTCTAAATTTTGTAAAAGTTTTGGTCTTGTATGTATTTATTTTCGTTTAACTGGTTGTTTGGCACGCGAGAGAAGTACCCTTTTGGCAATTTTGCCAGAATCTGTTGTCTTTATTGATTTTTAGCTCAAAATTTTGTAGAAATTTTAGTCTTGAATGTATGTATTTTTTTTATCGGTTTCTTGGCATGTGAGAAAAGTCTCCTTTTGATACTTATTTGCGAATTTGCTTTCTTGATTGATTTTAGCACAGATATTTATAGAACTTTTGATCTTTTATGCATTTTATGGTCGTTAGTGTTGGAATGAGGTGTTTGGCATGAGGGGGAAAAATTCCCAGTTGACTCTTTGGGTACAAATAGTTTTCTTAATTGATTGTTAGGCTTTGGCTACATATTTTTGTATTTTGTACTTGTGTGATGTGAATTGAACTGGTAATGATGGATTTTGTGTTTTATGTTGAACATTTGATCACTAGGCTTCTGCATGTTTGGCGGGAGATAGTGCTGCTTATCAAAGGACATCTTCATTTTGGGATGATGTCGTGATTGTGGCGTAAGTTCAACTCTTACTCAAATGAAGTATCTCATTTTAAATGCATTTTTTGTTTGATAATAGTCTTTGGCTATGAGCTACGAACATGTGTTTTTGAAGGATCTATAAATTTTTGTCTGAATGAATGATTATATATTTGCAGTGCATATCGGACTCCACTTTGCAAATCCAAACGTGGTGGTTTCAAAGACACTCTTGCTGATGATCTACTGGCTCCTGTTTTGAAGGTATTCTTCACTTTTTATTTGTAATTATTTTGCAATTTAAAATTTAAATAGTGAGAAATGGATAACTGCTTGATGTAAGCAATGATGGCCTGTGTACATTTAGTTTGTACAGTGGTTAATATTCTGCTCCGTTAATGTAATGAATATCCATCTACATTAATGTGATGGTGAGGTTTTTTTTTGTAGGCTGTCCTAGAGAAAACCAGCTTGAACCCTGGTGAAGTTGGTGACATTGTGGTGGGTACTGTATTGGCACCTGGATCTCAGAGAGCTAGTGAATGCCGAATGGCTGCATTTTATGCTGGCTTTCCTGGTATGTGTCTAGATAATTTGTGTTTGTGATTATGATAGATAAGTCTGGTTATTTATTTATACATGTGATTTTTTGTCCATCTAGAAACTGTGCCTGTTAGGACAGTTAATAGGCAATGTTCTTCTGGGCTCCAAGCTGTTGCTGATGTAGCTGCAGCTATAAAAGCTGGATTCTATGACATTGGTAAATGACGCATCAAATTGTTTTTTACTACTAACTTTTAGTATCTCTTATGTTTACCTTTAACTATTTTGTTTAGGTATTGGTGCTGGTTTGGAATCTATGACAAGTAATCCCATGGGATGGGAAGGATCAGTGAATCCTAAAGTATTTGTCCTCTTTCCTCATTCTGTCTCCTTTGCCCCAACATTGTTTTTATTTGTGGTTTCAGGAAATAAAACCTCTGAACTGGCTACAAGGTCTTGATTTTTACTTTGGTGTTGTGACAGGTAAAATTGTTTGAACAAGCCCAAAATTGTCTTCTTCCTATGGGGATTACCTCTGAAAATGTTGCACATCGCTTTGGGGTTTCAAGGAAGGAACAAGATCAGGCTGCAGTAAGTTGGATATATCTTTCCATGCAACATTTTGATCTATTTGTATTCTAAAAACTCCTAATCTTCTAACAATAATGTTGGTAGGTCGAGTCTCACAGGCGAGCTGCTGCTGCTACTGCTTCTGGCAAATTTAAAGATGAAATTATTCCAGTTTCCACCAAGGTATGTGCCATTACAGGGTATATTGAATTTTTCTTTGGGGTCTTGGGTGCTGGATATGAAATTTTCCCCCCCAGCAGATTGTGGACCCAAAAACAGGTGAGGAGAAATCTGTCACGATTTCTGTTGATGATGGAATTCGACCTAGCACAACATTGTCTGATCTAGGGAAGCTTAAACCTGTGTTCAAGAAAGATGGAAGCACTACTGCTGGTATAAGATCATGAAACTGTTGTTTGTTCCCTCAAATTCTTGTTAGTTATATACCTTTTCTAATCATTTATTGCCTGGTTTTTAGGTAATTCTAGCCAGGTGACTGATGGTGCAGCAGCTGTTCTGTTGATGAAAAGAAGTGTTGCAGTGCAAAAGGGGCTACCCATTCTTGGTGTATTCAGGTACATAATCTGTAAAATAGAAAAGCTTTTGTCCTTGGCAATATTTATATACTGATTTCAAATTGGCATGCCAGGTGCTCTATGAAGTAGGGAAGGGCTGATAGATCTACTTCCCCTTTTTAATCAAGTGGTTAAAAAGTTTATAAAATTGAAAATGAAATATACTTTGGCCAAATATTAAATCAGTGATAATTTGTCAGAATGATGTACTTTTTCTTGGTTTTTTATGGCTAAACAATGTACATTTATACTTCAACAGGTTTCTGATAAAAACTGTATTAGCTGATAAAAGATGAAAACAAGCTCCTTACAGCAGAGACAAATTTTTGAAATAGAAACAGTCAATTAAGAAGGAAAATATTGAAAACTAGAGACTCAAGAGTCCCAGCCTTAGAAACAGCCAACTCCTTACAACACCACTTTTCACTAATTTCCCTTTTCCCTCTACGTGTATTCCCCTCACTATTATCATTCCTTCCCCATTTTGTTAGAATTTTCTTCTTTCTCCTCCATCTCATTATTACTTCTTCCCCCTACATGAACTTTGGCCCGTTACCTGAAATTGGCCCTATTCCCTTGCATTGTTTGCTAATTTTCCTCCTATACTCCAAAATGCCCTGTTTGCATGTTGTTATTAACAATTTCATATATGATATCTCTAGTTCCTTCTTCTGCTTTGTGTATTTATACAGTTCTCAAGTCTTACTATGATTGTACCAATTTTTGTGCCAACTTTACCAGTGACTCTGTCACAAGTATTCACCTTAGAGGGCTTAATTCACCAAACGTGATATCACATAGCTCAAAATACATTAAAAATATAATTGCCAACAATTTTCTTTTTTGTCAACTATGTGATAGGACCATGTTCCATCTCATACTACATTTACCACTTTTCTACCTGTACTGACTAGATAGTATGTGAGATACAATTTTATGAAGCATGTTAGAGAAAAATTAAAAAGTTGCATGAGATTAGAATCCTAAATGTGAGATTCAATCCCTTTACAGTATTATCTGCGAAGACACCAACAATTAATGGAATTCAACTTGTGAAGCATGTCTTTCAGGAACTGCAATTTCATATTTATATATTTATCTTGATGAGTTGCATTACGTCCTAACAATCATAAATTATATTTTCACTGTACCTAAAATGTGAATTGATAAGTACCAAAAATAAAAATTATGCTTTATTTTGATCTGGAGAATGTGTTGGCTGTCATGTAGGACTTTCTCCGCAGTTGGTGTTGATCCTGCTATCATGGGCGTTGGCCCAGCTGCTGCAATTCCTGTTGCTGTGAAGGCTGCAGGTCTAGAGCTTGATGATATTGATCTTTTTGAAATAAATGAGGTATTTGACTAATGCGGTTGTTTATATTTTCCTTTTACTTTGTTTGAATATACTCAGTTTAAAAATTTGCTTGTGTTCAGGCATTTGCTTCCCAGTTTGTGTATTGCCGTAACAAGCTAGGGCTTGATCCAGAAAAGGTCAATGTTAATGGAGGTGCAATGGCAATTGGACATCCTCTGGGTGCAACAGGTACATACATGTTCACAACTTTATTCTTACATTCCAAAAGCAACACCACTTCTGATTACTAAAGCTTTTAGCTATTCTCATGTATAAACCACTGATACTTGTATCCCTTTAATTTGGGAAGCTTTCCATACCTATGCAAGCTGAAGTAGCCAATACTCATAAAGCAGAATTTACTGCTAAAGGCTTACCATGTGTAAAGTGGTCGGTGTGCTACTAATAGTTATTTTGCTCATAGTATATGATATATATAACTTTATGTTCAGGCAAAACTAATGTAACTTGCTTTGAAACTTCGATCCAAGATTCTTGAGAATTAAGATTTGAGCTTAAATATAAAATGATGTTAAAATAAAAATTAAATTAAATAATAATATAAAATACAATCATTCTCCACTTTGACCATATGGATTGGTAACAGCGCATCTGTGTACCCTACTGGGTATGACAAAATCTAAAAAGATTAGGGTACAGGTATTGCAAGATATATATATATATATATATTCTATAGAGATATAGAACATGATGAATACAAGCAATTAAATCACAAGATTACCTACCCTTCAGGTGAGTGTTGAGGGGTATGTACCTAGTGTACCTAAAATAAGTAGTGTCAGACACACAATGTGTACGATAACCATTTAGGACTTAAGAGTATTTGTTGAGATCCCAAGTCGATTACAGATATGGCCAAAGGAGAGTTTATGAAGGTTAAGACAATCTTCACCTTACGCCCAAAATCTCAAGAATATCAAGAAGGCATCATACATCCGGACCCTCTCTTGACTGGGACTCAACGTGGAACATTATTATTGTTACCTGTGCTTGTCAAATACCTAAATCCAGGGCATTCTTATTGTCTTCTAAGCATGTTTTTCAATTTTTTTTGGTAGGTGCTCGATGTGTAGCAACTCTGTTGCATGAGATGAAGAAACGTGGTAGGGACTGTCGATTTGGAGTTATATCCATGTGCATAGGTACACCTACTTTCTCACTTTATGGTCGTGGTTGCACACACTTAAATATCCATCATAAGAATCATGGTTTGGTTATTGTCAATTGTGAGCAGGTACTGGAATGGGAGCAGCTGCTGTTTTTGAGAGTGGTGATTGTGCTGATGAGCTACACAATGCCCGAAAAGTGGAGCATCTTCATTTATCCAAGGATGCTCGCTAGAACTAGTTACTTCATACTCACTTTGTTTGGTCATCCATTAAGAATTCAAAATAAAGCTTTGTTCTATGATAGTGAAAATGTCAATCACTGGTCAAGATTTTTATCCTTTTTATATTGTTCTATTCATATTAAACTTGCATTAGTTTGAGTTATTTTTGTCTTTGACCTTACCAGCAGAGACTGTTGAGTGGAAAATATTGTATCTAAGAAAAGACTTTTGAATAAGCATAATTACTAATAAAAGGTAGATAGATGTCAAAAATTTATATTGTATTCAAAACATACCTACTATAATATTAAATGGCCAATGAATGTATGTATTTATCTACGTAAGTAATGAGTGACTTTATTTTTAACATAAATCTAAAAAATGTTGGTAATTTTTTATAAATAGAATTGGAGATACAATGTCTTCAGAAAATGTAAGGAAATGTTGTGACTTTCTTGCTTGTATATGGAGCAAAGTAATCACTTCACTTACATTTTCCGTCAAGGGGATGCAATACTCTAAATCCGAAGACGGTTTAATCACTATCTAGTTTTAAAAGGATATTGAAGATTGAAACATGCAATATTCTGTAATCCTGACATGTAATAGCCCAGATTTTTATTTAGTCCCTATAAATATGATTTAATTTGATTATGATTTTCTTTATTTTATTTCTTTTACTTTGTTTTGATTCTCTTAAATTCTGGAATTTTTAAAATATGATTTGTCATCATCATTTAGTGCTGACATGATATTTTTATTCATGTCATAAAAAATATTAACTCAAAATGTTCGTTTATGTGAATTGATTAAATATATGTTACGTTACGGTTAAGTGTGACGGATTTGAGGATTAAAATGTTAAGAATATAATTTTTGAAAGATTAAATTTAAATAAAAATACATTTATAGAAATTAAAAGTATATTTAAGTTTTAAAATTTAGCCAAGGTGTCTTGTTTTCTTATATTAATAGATTTGTTTATTTTTTAACATGTTTTCTTTAACTGTCATACATGTGTGTGTTCTTGACAAGTTCACTTACTGAAAACAAAATTATTAATATTTGTTCTATATTCTTATCATAGGAGATTGATTAATAATATTAACAAATCAAACAACTAATATTAACAAATCATTCAACTCATATTACTAACAAATCTCAAGTTTAGAGAAAGACTAAAGACTAAAATATATATTCTATTTCAATTCACAAATAAGTGCGTTCATTGCACCAACAAACATTCCATACACACGTGTGTTCATTTCACGTAGTCACGTTTACTGTGATCACAATTTTCCTAATGCCCTCAATATCAGGGATTTACTCAATTTCACACCATGAATAGTCGTCGGATAACTCTCGCCTCACGGATAGAACGTGTGTAGTCATGAGTCCCTTAGTAAAAGTGTTAGTCAGAGGCCGAGTTAGGAGGAGAGTGTGTAGCCTGTGGTACACCCACGCTTACTGTTGGTGTTATCACCACCTTTTCTTCCCCAAAGTATTTCTACCACTCCATCTTCTACACCCTAGTGTATCGCTAAACCATTCATAACTTTTCAACATATTCAAACACATTCACAATCAACATCAATATGTCATTCACGCACATTTCCAACCATTCAATTATTTTGCATCAAGCAATGGCATGCTAACACATAGTTTCACCCACAATCTCAATCACATTACAATATTCACTTTCACATATGACACATATGCTCACATCCAATCACATTACACAAACATCTAATTTTCCTAGAACCTCACCACAATCAAGCCATTCCACACTCACACATGTCCAATATTCATTTTATCAAGAATCTTTTAGGGTTTAGGGTAACTCAACCACATTGTAACTCATAGCAAATATTTGGATTCAAAACAAATGGAAATAGGGTAGAGTCCCTCTTTACCTCAAATGAAGACCCAACACGAAATAATGGCAGAAAACTTTCCTTCGCTACAGCGACACCGCCTCTTGCTACAACAAAAATCTCAGAGGAAACTGCACTTTGGTTTCTACAGAATTTCGCTACAGCGAGACCCTCTTGCTACAACGAGACTGCACCTAGAAATGCACCCTTCTCTATTGCCTTCTTGCTGCAGCGAGAACGCAACAGACGCAACTCCTTTCCCCAAGATACTCTTGCTACAGCGAGAATCCCTCTACAATTCACACTTAGCCTATTTTCAATCTAGCTCCAATCATACTTAACAATTTCAGTTCAACCACAAACCAACATATACCCTTGTACTCATGGACTTATCCATATATATTTCTACACACGTATTCACATCATCATCTTATAAATCAAACATAACAACATATAACAATTCACATATATTTATATATATTAATAATCAAATATTACAAAATTTCAGGGCGTTACAAGATAGATCAAGTAACATTAACGCAAAAGAAGCGAGTGACATTATTTCTCTTAAAGGGTATATAATAAGGATACTCTTCAATTTCAATGAAAAGGATTAGGGTTTCTAATTCAAGATTTTATTTATTTTAAGTTTAATTTATTTAATATAATATAATATTATAATTTTATATGATATTATTTATATATCATTATAAATTTTATGAGTCTTAAATAGACTATTCTATCAAGTTTAATAGGCTTTTTCTTAGGCTTAAGCCTAACCTATTCAATTAATTAAACCTTTAAGAAAGATTAAACTAAGCTTATAACTTAATAGGCAAAGTCTGTTAGGCTTTAAAAAGGTTAGGTCATAGGCTCTTATTAGATGATTGTTCTTCTCGATTAGTTTATTGTCAAAGATTGTGTTATTTTTTATTTCTTTTTAATTAGTTTTATGTTTAATCCTTTTTTATTTAAATTTCACATCTTTTAAGTTCAAACAATTAAAATAAAAAATTCTTGGTAATTAGAAACAATTCTTGTGAGACAATATTTTAGAAACTTATTTGGATCAAGTTAACACTTAGGAATAAATAATTAAAATACTATTATTGATATCAAATTTAATATATCTATGTTTATACTTTATTCATTTACACTATTTTTTTTAGTTATGGCTTTTACACCAACTATAAGTTGAGGGGGTGCTATTGCACATATCTTTCAAAAGAAAACTTGAAGGCACTTGAACATTTTGGGGAAAGGTGGATGGTGACACCATTATGAAGTGATTCAAAGAATTTAAGGTAAATTGTGTATTATTCACTTTGATAGTTTCTATATTTGTATACTTCATGTAACATAGGTTTGCCTTATCTTTAATATAGGCAAACTTTAAGTGGTTGAACAAGGATGAAAAAATATTAAATTAGTTTCAACACTAAGGATTTATTTTATTAAAATTGTGTATAAGATGTGTGATGATGAGGACAATAATACATGGATTCAATTGGATAAATAAGCACATTTTAAGGCTTAATGGAAAGTTGAAGATTGACAAAAATCTAGAAAGATCAAGCAAAACAGGCATGCTAAAGGACACAATGTACACAATAGAGGTCCAATATCTTTAAAAAAACATGTGAAGAGAATGGTAATACGCTCTATAAAAATTATTATTATTTCATAAAGTTTGTACTTAATTAACACTTATTTATCATTCTTTTTTATAAGTTTCAATTGAATAGAGAATCAACATGTATTAAGGTTTACCATAGGACTAAAAGAAAGCCAAATAAGTGGTTGAATAAAGAACAAGAAAAGAATATTGTATGTATGGTGATATTTTTTGTAACACTTGACAAGCAGACCAAGTTTCATTGTAGTAAATTGATATCGTCCTCAGGGATTTGGTGATAATAATGATTTTCTTTTCTGTTTATATATAGAAATGGAAACATGGTTGAAATAGTGGTTTGCATGAAAATAAGTAAAAGCAAATAGAGTAAAATTTAGTAAAAACCTTGTGCAAGAAAGAGATTGGATTCAAATGCACTTGCTAACACTTTTTATCTTCAATGAGCAAATGTGATTTCAACTATCTTACTTCCACATTCATTGAGTAACTTAACCAGATCCCTCAAAATTAAGTTTTAAGATAGTTAATCTTAAAACATGATTCCTTTATGAGTAAGAATAACACCTTACATTAAGAACAATAACTTGAATATAAGTGGCAAACAAACCCAAGTCTATTCCTAGTACGGGAGTTTATTAAATGTGATGATTCAATTCAGATTAAGAAAATGTTTTTCGATAGAATTCCAAACCCTAGTTCATGAAACGGGTGATCAAGCCAAAATAAGAATTACGATTAGAATCACACACAAGTTGTAACGCCCCAGAATTTGTAATAATAATAATAATATTTTTGAGTTATTAATGTAAATTGTGAATTTCCATGTAAATGGGTAATTGACGAGTATGATGATGTGAATGTATGAGAATGTGTGTGAGTATGTCTAGATGAATATATATATATATATATATATATATATATATGTATGTATGTATGTATAATTGTGGATGTTAATTATGTATTGAGAGATTGGATGTGGTTAGATTGATTGAATATATAGGCTAAGTGTGTGCTGTAGAGGTGTTCTCGTTGTAGCAAGAAGGCCTTGGGAGAAGGGCGTGAATCTGTTGCGCTCTCGCTGTAGCGAGAGGTCCCTCGCTGCAGCGAGAGAGCGACAGAGAGGAGTGCATTTTTTGGTGCATGAATAGTTGTTGCGAGAAGGTCTCGTTGTAGTGAGATTTTGGAGAAACCAGAGTACAGTTTCCTCTGAGATTTTTGCTGTAGCAAGAGGGAGAGTCGCTGCAGCGAGGTCTCGTTATAGCGAGTGTCGCGACTTAAAGAGTTTTTGAGGGATTTAGGGTTTGGGGAACTTCATTTCCCACCTTTTCACTCATCTCTCTTTCGATTCTTTCTACCATCAGCTCGTTCTTACCGATTAAACTGTCTCCAAAGCTGTTCGTGAGTTGGATTAAAGGTTGAAATTGTGTTTGGGATGCTTGGAGGTAAGTTCTAAGAGTTAGGGTTCTGGTTTTCCATTCCTCTTCCTTGTTCTTTCGATTTCTCATGGAGTTTTCCATGTATTTAGGATGAAACTCATGTGAGAAGCACATTCTTGGTTGAATTCGTGTTTGGGTCTTCGATTTGAGGTACAGAGGACTCTACCCTATCTCTTTGTGTCTTTAAATCCATTTATATTGATAGATAATGCAATGTGGTTAAGATAGAACGTAGGAAGATGTATATTTAATGAGAATGGCTTGATTGTAACTGTATTGTGATAGAATTTTTGTGTGCAACGTTGTGTGATTGATGTTTGAGATATGTGTATGATTGATGGTGGATGTGTGTATGATGAAAGGAATGATTGTGATAAGAATTGTATGATTGAATATTGTGTGTTGGGAATAAATTATACGACATAAATGAAATGTGTTTGTGTGGAAGGCATGATGAATTGTGAATGTGTTTGTGTTGGAATATGTTGGAAAGCCATGAATGGTTCAGCGATATATTGGGAGTGTGGAAGATGGGGGTGGTAAAAATACCTTGGGGAAGAGAGGGTGGTGGTGACACCAACAGTGAGTGTGGGTGCACCATAAGCCACACACTCTCCTCCTAACTTGGCCTCTGATTAAAACCTTTGCCAAGGGGCCTGTGACCGCACATGTTATATCCTTGAGGTGGGGGTTATCCGGTGACCATCCATGGTGTGAAACTGAGTAAGTCCCTGAGGTTGAGGGCATCAGGAAAACTGTGATCACAGTGAGCGTGACTAGCGTGCAGTGAGCACACGTGAGTGTGAATTGTTTGAAGGTGCAGTGAGCGCACCTAAATGTGAATGAGAATGAAATTATCATTTTGTGTCATGTGATGAATGATTTACATTATAATGAAAATGTGTGGAAATATGTTAGGTGAGTTTCTATGCTTGTGCGTGTTTGATAGTTTAGAGTACTCACCCTTACATTTATTGTTTAGGTGACTAAGATGATCAACACCGGGCTCAATGAAGGGATGGATGGAATTGCTATGGGACTTAGAATATTATTTTGAAATTTGATGTATTTGAATTGGTCCTGCAGCATTCATTTGATATAAACTTGTAATCCATTCCTTTGAAACACTTTGATTAAACCATGTGTTGGAAATTGTTTAAATAAATTTTTTTGTTATTCCCATTTTTGTGAAATTTATTTATTTGAAAATAAAATTAAGGCGTTACACAAGTAATGGAACTGAATATCATATAAACTCAAGAAGAAATAGAGTTAATAGTTATATCGAATCAAATCCTAGAGAAACTAGCCGAGTATAGTGAGGACGATAGCAAGATACAAGTAGAAATTACAAAAAGAAGAAGAGATGAAGAAGGCTCCTCATTCCCAAGTAATCCATTCTTCACATCTTCATTGTGCTCTATTTTCTCTTGGATTTTTCTCTCTCTCTCTCTCTTAATCTATGCATGTTTCTTTCGTCTTCTCTCTCCAATATCCCTTTTATATAAGTCTTCAAAGTAGGAGAAATTTGGGAATTTTAATTCCACCACTGCAACTTTGGATTCATGGCTGCATCTGTGGGGATCTGGATTGCCCTAATTACTCTAATTTCTCACAGCTGCAGTTGCAGATTCACAACCATGACATAATTCTTTGAAATCTTTCTTCTGTTGCACAATTTCATGGCTACAACTGTGGATTTGGGGCTGTAGCTCTATATTTCAGACTTCATCAAATTCTACACAAAAAGAGAGATATTTTAAACCAAAACACTACCACTCTTGTGACTTCTTGAATTAGATTAATTAATCTCTTTGAGGGTTAAATATGACCAAGATTATTTACATCTTTCCCAAAAAGAGTGCTAAATTAAGAACAAAAACATGAATTTAAAGCACTTAACAACTTCCCTTAACATAATTTTTTGTTTGTCCCCAAACAAAATTCTTCTCAATGATCAACTGGAACAACACATGCTAAGTACAAATTGCTTTTATATCAACCAGAGAACAAGTCATCTATCAATTCACCTTCACTAAACCATTTTTAACTCGTCTAAAGTTCCTACAAAATCAATCATACTCAACCAAAGATTTCACAAGACAAAACACTAACCTAAATGCTACAAATCAATGATTGAACACAATCCTCACTGGTGTGTATCTCTTCTTAGGTGAGTGTTTCTCTCAAAGAATTAAGGATCACAAGATCTTTTAAGGGTTGTAACGCGGCTTGGCTAACAAAGATGGTTTTTCTGGTTAAGCGAAGTTCCAAACTTTAGAGAGCAACATGAACATGAATAAACATAACTCAACATTTGTTTCACTCTCTTCAATTTTCAATTCCAACAACATCTCTCTGCCCATTTTCTTCCTTCAAAGTTCACTTATACCCTCTTTTTTTTTTTTTTTACTTTTACTCAATGTGGAGAACCCCCTCTCTATTTTAAAATTTATGTAAACTATTTTAACTTCTCTCTTTTATAATACACACACACACACACACACGAAGCTACTTTTAACATATTTGTACCATGATAACACTAGAGAGGTAATTCTCATTTTTCCTTAGGGTTAAGTGTTGAATAAAGTAGCAAGCTCAAACAGGTTTCAAAAGCATTTTTCTTATTTCAATATAGTTGTTTAGCTCCAAGCTAAATTTTTTTACTATACATAATAAAATGCCTTGATCCTTTCCAAAATTTCTTACAAGAGCAACCATTTCAAGACTCAACCAATGCAAACACATATACTATGATGATGGCTCCCAAAAATGTAAGTACATACATTAATTAAGGCACTCTCACTCACTGGCTTGGCTAAATAGTTCAAACCACTGACCATTCATGTCAAGTTAATGAAATGCTTATAAACTTTATGATCATGCATAAATTGACCGAGTGCAACCACAAATGAGTATTGAAAACACATTTTTTTTCAAAAAGTGAATTTCAAGATGAGATAATTTCTTTCTTGTTGATATTTAAACAATTTGTTATAAACCAATTTGATTTGAAGAAGTTTAAGTATAAGGTTAAAATTCAAGAATGATTTTCTATACTTCCCAAAAAAATTGTTGTTGGTTAAACCACCTAGTTCTAAAAAAATAGTTAACTTATCACTTTACCTATTTACAAACAAGGTCAATACATTAAAAAAATAATAATGACCTTTCACAAAAAACAACAAAGTTACCATTTCCAAACTAAACACTAAAAGCAAAGCAACTGCTCATGCAACATCCTAAAAACTATGTAGTAGAGTCATAACCACATAAAACTATAACTAACACCAACTTAAAATAGAACTCTTTTCTCCACAGTCAGTCTTAGAAGTCTTCAAACTCAAACTCCTTCTCCTGCTTGTATTCCTCATCCTATGCCTCTTCAATTTCTTCAGCTCTTCCTTTCTCTATTACTTCATTAGTCTCAGCACCCAACTCCTCATTTCTAGCCCCCTCCTCCTGTCCAACATTAGCAGGTTGTGCACTCTAAACTCCTGGCTGCTGCACTCCACCCCCTTCTGAGGAAATAGATGTCCCCAGGTCATAATATCTGTTTTGCAAATACCTCTAATGTAGGCTGATAAGTCTGTAATTAGGCCTTATTTTACAACCCATATATTCATATTTGACCTTTATTTTATTTGAGTTTTACACTAATTTATATATTAATTGTGTAGTTTGGTATAAAGAGGCCGCAAGTGGATTTTGGGTGCATTTTGGGCTGAAATTGATAGAAGATTAAAACTTCGCAGCAACCAGCACGCCCAGACCCTTCCAACAAGCACGGGGGTGCTTTAAGCCCATGCACGGTCGTGCTTAAGGCTTTGGACGGCCGTGCTCATCTGCGGGAAGTCCAATTATGAAGAGTTTTTAGGGTTTTCAAACCCTATTAAAAGGAAGACCTGAGGCACCATTAGGGAGACCGTTTTTGACATCTTGGCTTTTGCTTTGGGATACATCTCTCATCTCGTCTCTCTTGCATGGGATCCTTGGCACATGCTTGGAAAGACTTGGAGCTTCAAGCGACCGTGCTTGAAGATTGGGAACTCATCACACTCTAGTTTTGCTATTTCTTTTCTTTATGGCTTTGTTTATGATTGTTTTAATTCTTTTCTTTAGCATGAGTAACTAAGTCCATAGCTAGGGCTATGGGAACTATTGTTCATGAATTTATGGGATTTTGATGTTTGAATCTAAATTTGATTTCTGTTGAGACAAAGGATTAGGTGGACCAAACCAATCTTTCTCTTCTAATCGTTATTAAATTAACAAGTTCGTAGGCTCCTAAAGCTTTCTTAAATTAATGTCTTGCATGACCATTGGAGATGTTAATTTAGAGAAAAGAATATTAATATTGCATGACCATTAGGTATTAATAGTAATCGTATGAATGATTGGTAATCACAAGGAAATCAAATTTATAGTTAAATAGAAAAATAACATAAAGGATTAAAACCCATATGCCCTAAATTCCTCTCCGATAAGTTTAACCAAGACGTGCATTGTATTCCTTGCTCTTAGTTTTATAATTAATTTTATAAATTCTTGTTTTTAATTAATCTCGTATCTTTGAAGCTTAAACAATTGAATTAGAAAATTCTTAGTAATTGAAAATCAATCCTTATGGGACGATATTTCGGAAACTTAATTTAAAAACTCTTTATTACTTCTCGATGGGTACACTTGCCCTCCGAACAAGTTTTTGGCATTGTTGCCGGGGATTGCTTTTTCAATACTAAGAAAATCTCAAATTTAATTGATTTAAGCAATTTGTATTTTATTTTATTTTGTTTTGTTTATTGTTAAATTTTTCTTTTATATTTTATAATTTTTGTTTTTATTTTATTTTAATTTTTTTATTTCACAATTTCTTTTAATGTATGTTCACTCGTTCTAAGTGCTCTACAACTTGTTTATTTGATCCGGAGATTGAAAGAACAGTTCGTAGACAAAGAAAAGAAGTGAGAGAGCAGAGAATGACAGAGGGAAGGAGATCGATCCAAAATTACATGACACCCACTGCTAGAGGCACTCCTGGAAGCATTGCGGCACCAAATGTGGAGGCCAACAATTTTGAATTGAAACCAACACTTATAACCATGGTCCAGAACTCAATACAGTTTGGAGGCATGCCTAATGAAGACCCCAATCTTCATCTGACAAAGTTCCTCCGATAGACGAATACCATCAAGTACAATGGAGTCTCCAACGATGCTATTCGACTCCGTCTTTTCCCATTCTCGGTATCTGAAAAGGTGAATGCTTGGTTCGCCTCACTCCCAGCCATCTCCATCAGAACTTGGGAGGATCTCACTCAACAATTCTTGGGAAAGTACTTTCCCCCATCAAGGTCCTCTAAGCTTATGACGTAGATATATTGCTTCCAACAACATGAAGCAGAATCCTTATTCGAGGCATCGGAGCGATTTGGAGAGCTTTTGAGGAGATGTCATCATCATGATTTTCCAACATGGAGACAGGTACAAATTTTTTACAGTGGCTTATCAATCACTACCAGGGCTACAATTGATGCTGCAGCAGGAGGGTCCCTCATAAGAAAAGATCCAGATGATGCATACAAGCTGATAGATGAGATGGCATCTTCTAGCTTTCAGTGGCACACCGCTGACTCTTACGACATCAAGAGGAAAGAGACCGCTTCGGTCTACCAAGCAGAGAGTAGCAGTCCACTAATGAACCAAATGGCAGCCCTTGCAAAACAACTGTAATCTTTAATGAAGGCTCAAGACCAACCTGTAAGAGCTCTTGCAAGCCCAGAATTTAAGCAAGAAGAGGCAAACTTCATGGGCAATCACAGTTTAGGGTGGAGGAGTAATCCTCCTAACTCTTGGGGGAATGGCTTTGGAAGTCAAAATTCAAGTGTTTATCGCCCTCCTCATGTGCAAAGTCAGGGAGCAAGACCTGAAGGAAAAGAAGCTCCTAGATCTCAGTCCAACTTTCAAGAACAGACGATGCAATATGTGTATTACTCTGATAAGAGGATGACAGAGCTTGAATCCAAGTTGGACCAACATATTGAGAGAACTGATAAGAGGTTCGCAAAGGTTAAATTTGAAATACAAGCCAACTCTTATAAGATGCGTGCACAGTTGGAGAAAATTACGAACCTTCTGAGTCAAAGAGTGATGGGAACATTGTCATCTCAGCCTGAGCCTAATCCAAGGGAGCAATGTCACGACCCTTCTTATAAGGAACCGAGAACATTGTTTCTATATCACATACTTATTTAAGATAAATAAATAATATAGAATATAAGTATAAAATTCACTTCTCATTCAAAATAAAATAAAGTTTTCTTACAACAAATATCCAATAGAACAATATAATATTACATTTAGTTCATAATATTCAAAATACCCAAAATTATACTACGTAGCTCCCTTTACATGAGGTCTCAAAATATATAAAAAAAGGACTTTGATGCAATATTACTCGACTTCAGCTTCTAACATTTCTCCACTAACCCCTCAGCCTGTGAAGTATATGCAATACCTACTACATCTGCTCACGTACCACCGTACGATTATCGCAGTACACACGCACACAACGACATAAAAAGAAATGCAAGGGTGAGCTACCTAAAAAAAATAAAATAAAATCATATATATAGCGTAAAATATTTCTCACAGCAATAGCCCCATGCATTTCTAGCCCATCTAATGCACAACATGAAAATAGTTTCCAACTGGTTTCACATCCTAAGTAATCCAGAAGGAACCGAGCCGGTCCAGTAGTGACCCATTCCGGTATCTGGATCCAGACAATACAGCACAACAGCTCAGCATGAACTTACCGTTACACGTCTACCCACTTAAACATGTAACTCGGCTCTATAATGATGCAAAATATATATCTCAGCATGATGTACACTGCCAAAATTATTTTAACAGCTCAACTAAGGCAAGTTTATAATAGATCAGCAAAAATCTCAGCATTTTAAATCAATTAACAACAGTTACAACTTAGAAAATAGCTTTTATTCAATAGATCTAACAAAATCATATCAAAACATCTTGAAATAGCATATTAAACCGTTCAAAACGTAGTTCATAGGTTAAAGTAAGCTCCCCTTACCTTAGAACGATGATTCACACCAGATCTACCGAATATTACTTGTTTTAATGCAAGATTCACCGAAGATTCAGCTTTAGAATGGAGTTTCTCCTAAGAATACCATGAACTTCTATGAGAAAGAGAAAGAGAAAGAGAAGAGATACGAACAGTAAATCTAGCTTCAAACTTCAAGAAACTTACTTCAAATCTCTCAGAATAGACGTAGAATCTCAGATCTGGCGAGAAATCTAAGTTTAGGAGGGTTTAATATGAGAGAAAATGATGGTTTATGGCCTTAGAACCTTTGAGAACCTTGGATATGAGTAAAGAAATAAAAGTTTCATGTGAAGCCCCCTTTTTATAGAAAATTTTTGAAATTCATTGTTCACGCCTGAAACACTGTTTACCGCCTTACTGTTCACGCCAGAAACACTGTTCAGGAGAATATTCACGTCGAAAACATTGTGCACACATACTGTACATGCACTGTACGCGTATGTGACGTCAGCGGTCACTGTACATACGCAGATTTTACTATTCATACGCGATTTTTACTGTTCATTGACACTGTTCATACGGTACTGTTCACTTTTTTTAAAAAAATAATTTCAAACTCCATCTAAATCTATTCCAATACCAAATAATCCTTCAATTGACATTTAACAAGTATAAAATATTATAAATTACTCAATAATAAATCACAAGCCTGACAATTCTCCCTCCAAAAATAAATTTTCATCCTTAAAAATTTCATCCCTTAGAGAAAAGATGAGGGTACAATTCTCTCATTCTTTCCTCTAACTCCCATGTGGCATCACCAGTTGCTAGGTCCCAAACAACCTTTACTAACCGAATAGACTTGCCTCTAAGTTCCTTAACTCTAGTTTCCTCGATACGAGCAGCTGGGACTTCCACAGACAAATCATCTCGTAACTCCACAACATTGGGCTTGATTACATGAGACGAATCTGGAACATACTTCCTTAGCTGCAACACATGGAAAACATTATGTAGTCCAGACAACTAAGGTGGTAATGCTATTTCATAGGCTACTGGTCCTCTACGATGTAATATCTGATATGGTCTTATGAACTTAGGTGTTAACTTCTTGGCTCTTAATGCTCGCCCCACACCTGTAGTGCGTGATACTCTCAAGAATACGTGATCACCAACCTCAAATTCTAAAGATCTTCTGCGTCGGTCAGCATAAGATTTTCGTCGACTCTGGGTGGCTCTCAACTTTTCTCTTATAAGTTCAACTTTCTCCTTATTTTCTTGCAGCATTTCAGGTCCAACCATCAAATGTACTCCATCTTGGAACCAACAGATAGGGGTTCTACACCTTCTGCCATACAGAGCCTCAAATGGTGTCATATCTATACTCGAATGATAGCTATTATTATAAGTGAATTCTACCAAAGGAAGAATATCCTCCCAATTACTCATTTGCTCTACAATACAAGTCCGCAATAAGTCCTCTAAGGTTTGAATAGTATGCTCAGATTGACCATCTATCTGCGGATGATATGCAGAACTCAACCTCAACTGTGTGCCCATAGCTTATTGGAAACTCTGCTAAAACTGGGAAGTGAATCGAAGATCTCTATCAGAGATAATACTAGAAGGTACTCCATGTAACCTGACAATCTCTCTGATGTATAATTCTGCTAATTTCTCCAAGCTAAAGGTCATGTTAATTGGCAAGAAATGCGCACTCTTGGTTAGCCTATCAACTATGACCCACACGGCATCACAATTTTTAACTGTTCTAGGTAGATGGGACACAAAATCCATAGTCACATGGTCTCACTTCCACTCTGAAATTTCCATTGTCTGCAACTCTCCTGGAGGGCTCTCGTGTTTCGCTTTTGCCTTTTGGCAAGTCAAACAGGCTTTAACAAACTCAGCTATCTCTCGCTTCATGCCTGGCCACCAAAACATCTGCTTTAAATCTTGATACATCTTAGTAACACCAGGATGAATGTTGAGACTACCCTTATGTCCATCTTCTAGAATTGCTCTCTTTAATTCAGTATCTCTAGGGACACAAACTCGACCTTGGCATCTGAGAATACCATCAACACCTTTACTAAAACCCTTTGTCTTATCTGTTCCTAAGAGAAATACAATCCGACATAACGTCGGATCCCACAGTTGTTTGTCTTTAATTTCTTGTAAGAAATTATTAGTCACCACAATTCGGCTGTAACTAATCTTTTCAGGTGATAAGTCCACATGTATGTTCAGGTCTTGAAATTGTTCTACCAAAAGGGTTTCACTAACTTTTAAAGAGAATGCCTGAACCACATTCCTACTTAATGCATCGGCCACCACGTTAGCTTTTCCTGGATGGTATTGGGGCTAAAAATCATAATCCTTAAAGAATTCCACCCAACGTCTCTGCCTCATATTTAACTCTCGCTGATCAAATAAATACTTCAGACTCTTGTGATCACTATATACATCAAACTGAGCTCCATAAAGATAGTGCCGCCACACCTTCAGAGCAAAGACTACAACAGCTAACTCAAGGTCATGAATCGGGTAATTTCGCTCATGAGTTTGCAATTGGTGAGATGCATAAGCTACCACTCTCTTATCTTGTATTAACACACATCCCAATCCCTAATGGGAAGCATCATAGTACACCTCAAACGATCGACTAGTATAAGGGAGAATCAAAACCAGCGAGGAAGTTAGTCTCTGATTTAACTCATTAAAGCTTTGCTCACATTCCTCAGTCCATACAAAGGGTTGATCACGACGAGTTAACCGTGTTAATGGTGCAGCTATCTTCAAGAATCCCTCTATAAATCTCCGGTAGTAACCTGCTAGGCCCACAAAGCTACGAATCTCTGTGACTGTCTTAGGCCTCTCAAATCGCAACACCGCTTCAACTTTGGAAGGATCAACTGCAATTCCCTTAGCTGAAATAACATGACTAAGGAACTTCACTTCCTCTAGCCAAAACTCACACTTAGACAATTTAGCATACAACTATTTCTCCCTTAAAACACTAAGTACAGTCCTCAAATGCTCTGCATGTTTCTCTGACGAACTAGAATAAATCAAAATATCATCAATAAAGACTACCACAAATCAATTCAGGAAAGGTCTAAAGATCCGATTCATGTAGTCCATAAACACAGCTGGAGCATTTGTGACTCCAAAGGGCATCACTATATACTCATAATGGCCATATCTAGTGCGAAAAGCAGTCTTAGGAATATCTTCATCCTTCACTCGGATCTGATGGTACCCAGACCAAATCAATCTTAGAGAATACCTTAGCACCTCTCAGCTGGTCCATCAAATCATCGATCCGCGGCAACGGGTACTTATTCTTAATTGTCAACTTATTCAACTTGCGATAATCAACACATAATTTAGAACTTCCGTCCTTCTTTTTCACCAAGAGAACTAGTGCTCCCCAAGGCGATATGCTCGGCCTAATCATCTGTTTCCCCATTAGATCCTCGATCTGCTCCTTAAGTTCCATCAACTCCTTCGGCACCATTCTATAAGGTGCTACAAACACTGGCTCATCTCCAGGAATCATATCTATAGCAAACTCCACCTCTCTACGTGGAGGTATTCCAGGAATATCCTCTGGGAAAATCTCAGGGAATTCCCGTACTACTGGTATTGACTGAAGGCTTTGCTCCACTTCTGCATTCATAACTCCCAATAAAACAAAACAAGATACTCCTTTACCTAAGGATGTTTCTACTTGGCGAGTAGAAATTAATTCCACATAGCCTTGCTGCTCAGGAAAGATTAAACACCTCCGGTCACAATCAATTAGTACACGATTGGCAGTTAGCCAATCTATACCCAGGATTACATCTAACCCTGACATCGGGATACAAATAAGATTTACTTTGTACTTTCGTCCCTCAATTACTATAGGACACCTAACACAAACTGTCGAAGTCTTAATCGAACTTAAAGTAGGTGTCGATATTACCAATTCACATCCTAGATCGCTCACCAATAACCCTAAGTTTCTCACACAAATGTCCGCAATAAAAGAGTGTGTGGCCCCAGAATCAAACAATACAAAAAGAGAAGTACCTGCCACTACCGCTGTCCCCTGAACGAGGTCTGTGGTCTGAGCTGCCTTTGATGCAGAAGTAGTGAATACACGTCCCTCTGCTCTCGATCTAGTTGTCATCGGAGCTCTAGTCGCTTTAGGCCTCACAGCGTGCAAGGTGCTAGCAGAAGACGAAACTGCCCCACTAGGCGTAGGACAGTCCCTAGCAAGATGCCCTGGCTGCTGGCACGAGAAGTAAACTCTGACATTAGTTTGTGGGCACTAGCTCAGGTAGTGTGGCCCACCTCACCTGAAACATCTGACAATCTGCAGTACTGAGGCTCTAAGCGTAAAAAGTTGCTCCCCTAGGCTGAAATGCAAAAGTAGCAGTCCCTACTGGCATCGGGGCTGATGCTGCCAATCCTCTCGACTGAGATGGTTGAGATTGTTGTTGGCGTAGCGAACGACTGTAGGGGCCCTTCTTAGCTCCCTTACTTCCATTACCATAGCTACTAGCGGCTCTACTAGATGGAGCCTTCGCAACTCCACCAACATCCTCTGCATTAAGACTTTTTATAATGGTGGCTTGATCCACCAAGTCAGCAAATTCTGTGATCCTGAGTGGAATCAAAATCCTCTTTATGTCAGTTCTCAACCCGTCTGAAAACCTCTGACATCTCCACTCCTCCGAGATCAGGTGAGAATAAAATCTGTAGAGCCGCTCAAATTGTATTGCATACTCATAGACTGATGAGTTTCCTTGCACCAAGCTTAGAAACTCTCGCTCATTGGCAACACGAACATGAGAAGGGAAAAACTTTCCCAGAAAACTACTTCTAAATACAGCCCAAGTGATGACTTCACCTCGGGCCTCCAGCATAGCATGACCTCTGTGCCATCACATCTCTGCATCCCCTGTCAGCATATACGTAGCATATAACACCTTCCTTTCCTCAATGCAACCCATAGTTAGGAAGATCTTCTCAATCTCCCTGATCCAGAGTTCAGCAGCATCTGGTCCATCCATCCCCGTGAATTAAGGAGGATCGTTCTTCCTGAACTTTGATAACCCTTGGTATTTAGGAGGAGGTGCAGCGGAGGTAGTAGCTGCTGCTGCATATGCTGCAGCAGCGGCTTGGTTTGCAGCTTGCTGCTGCTGAATCATATCTAGAATCTACCTCACAGTGGCTGCCATGGCCTCCATGGCGTGAGCCATTTGGTTCATGTCAGCAGGAGGAGGGTTTGTAGCAGATCTTCTTGGTCTAGCCATCCTAATATATAGACTAGCTTAGATTACTAACGTTTAACACATTCAGCAATACCACTACATAGCTATATTCACAGATTTATCTTACAGTAATATATTCATGTTTAGTATACGATAACAATTTAATCAATTTAGCACTGAGAATAACATCATATCAACATTTACACAACATAGCAAACACACTTATCTCAGCAATCATTTACAACATAGCTTATTAGCCTCTTACTCACACAGTACAACTCGCCTATAGCTCACCCAAGTATCATATACCAAATTTCCTACATTTGTCGTGTCTGAGAACCGAGATGATCAAGCTTGTTCCCTTACAACTTAACGAACGGAAATTATCATATATGATTCACAGCTAAAACTCACATGTCTAATATGCACAATTGACGCCTAACAACTTCACCCCGTAGGTTTACCGAGACCATTCTTTGATACCACTAAAATGTCACGACCCCTCTTATACGAAACTAAGAATATTGTTACTACATCACATACTTATTTAAGATAAATAAATAATAAAGAATATAAGTATAAAATTCACTTCTCATTCAAAATAAAATAAAGTTTTCTTACAATAAATATCCAATAGAACAATATAATATTACATTTTATTCATAATATTCAAAATACTCAAAATTATACTACGTAGCTCCCTCTACATGAGGTCTCAAAATATAAAGAAAAAGGACTTTGATGCAATATTACTCGACTTCAACTTCTAACATTTCTCCACTAGCCCCTCAGCCTGTGAAGTAGATGCAATACCTGCTACATCTGCTCACGTACCACCGTACGATTATCGCAGTACACACGCACACAACGACATAAAAAGAAATGCAAGGATGAGTTTACCTAAAAAAAAATAAAATAAAATCATAGATATAGAGCAAAATATTTCTCACAGCAATAGCCCCATGCATTTCTAGTCCATCTAATGCACAACATGAAAACGGTTTCCAACTGGTTTCACAGCCTAAGTAATCCAAAAAGAACCGAGCTGGTCCAGGAGCGACCCATTCTGATATCTGGATCCAGACAGCACAACACAGCAGCTCAGCATGAACTTACCGTTATACTTCTACCCACTTAAACATGTAACTCAGCTCTACAATGATGCAAAATATATATCTTAGCATGATGTACACCGCCAAAATTATTTTAACAGCTCAACTAAGGCAAGTTTATAACAGATCAGCCAAAATCTCAGCATTTTAAATCAATTAACAACAGTTACAGCTTAGAAAATAGCTTTTATTCAATAAATCTAACAAAATCATATAAAAACATCTTGAAATAGCATATTAAACCGTTCAAAATGTAGTTCATAGGTTAAAGTAAGCTCCCCTTACCTCATAACGATGATTCACACCAGATTTACCGAATATTACTTGTTTTAATGCAAGATTCACCGAAGATTCGACTTTAGAACAAAGTTTCTCCTAAGAGTACCATGAACTTCTATGAGAAAGAGAAGAGATACGAACAGTAAATCTAGCTTCAAACTTAAAGAAACTTACTTCAAATCTCTCAGAATAGATGTAGAATCTCAGATCTGATGAGAAATATAAGTTTAGGAGGGTTTAATATGAGAGAAAATGATGGTTTATAGCCTTAGAACCTTTGAGAACCTTGGATATGAGTAAAGAAATGAAAATTTTGTGTGAAGTCCCCTTTTTATAGAAAATTTTTGAAATTTACTGTTCACGCCGAAAACACTGTTCAAGATACTATTCATGCCGGAAACATTGTGCACACGTACTGTACACGCACTGTACGCGTATGTGACTTCAGCCATGATGTCAGGATGATGTCACTGATGACATCAACAGTCACTCTACATATGCGGTTTTTACTGTTCTTACGCGGTTTGTACGCGATATTACTATTCATTGGCAATTTTACTGTTCATTGACACTGTTCATACGGTACTGTTCACCTTTTGTTTTAAAATAATTTCAAACTCCATCTAAATCTATTCCAATACCAAATAATCCTTCAATTGACATTTAACAAGTATAAAATATTATAGATTACTCAATAATAAATCACAAGCCTGACAAGCAATGCAATGCCATCACTCTTAGAAGTGGGAAGAAATTATAAGAATCGCAGAATAGAGGCACATGCACGCCCATGCTTGTTGAGAAGCACGCCCATGCTGATTCTACATGCCCGCCCGTACTTACTGATGAGCACGCCCCTGCTGAAATTGAAGCACGATCGTGCTTATACAAGCACACCCATGACAGTGATAAAAGCATGGCCATGCATCACCATGAGCAAGGTCGTGCTTCAAGCGAGGAGCCTGAAAAAGAAAAGAAGGAAGAGCCTCTTGTTCAACCAAGGCCCTATGAGCCTAAGATACCTTTCCCACAGTGCTTGCAAGGTCACCCTCCTTATGATGAAGAGTTCCACAAGTTCTTAGACTTATTGGGCAAAGTTCACATTAATATGCCTTTCATTGATGCTATCTCCAAAATGCCCAAATATGCTAAATTTTTAAAGGAGATTTTGACCAATAAAAGAAAGTTGTGAGCACATGAAACTGTGAAGCTCACCCAAGAGTGCTCAGATATAGTCCTTAAAAAGCTTCCACCTAAGCTTAAGGACCCAGGGAGTTTTACAATTCCATGCACTATAGGCAATTCTTATTTTGATAAAGCGCTCTGTGATTTAGGTGCTAGCATCAATCTAATGCCATTTTCTGTGTTTAAAAGGTTGGGTATGCAAGAACCCAAGTCAACTTCAATCTCTCTGTAGCTTGCTGATCGTTCAATAACATATCCTAGGGACATAGTGGAGGATGTCCTAGTCAAGGTAGATAAGTTCATGTTTCCTGCAGATTTCATTGTCCTTGACATGGAAGAGGATGACAAAGTACACATCATACTAGGGAGGGCTTTCCTAGCCATAGGAAGAACAATAATAGATGTTCAGCAAGGGAAGCTCACACTGAGGCTAGATGATGAGGAAGTTGTATTTCAAGTTTTCAATTCTTTCAAGTACCCTTCAGCCAAGAGTCCTGTCACTTTGTGAGCACTATGGATGTTGCGTCTCCTCCTCCAATTTATGTGAAGCATAGAACCAGATAAGTCTGTAATTAGGCCCTCTTTTATAGCCCATATATTCATATTTGATCTTTATTTTATTTAGGTTTTACACTAATTTATTTATTAATTGTGCTGTTTTGTATAAAGAGGCCGCAAGTATATTTTGGGCGCATTTTGAGCCCAAATTGATAGAAGATTAGAGCTTTGCAGCAGTCATCACGGCCAGACCCATTCAATAAGCATGGGAGTGCTTTGAGCCTATGCACGACCGTGCTCATCTGCGAGAAGCTCAACTATGAAGAGTTTTTAGGGTTTTCAAATCCTATAAAAGGGAAGATCTCAGGCATTGTAAAAGACCATTTTTGACATCTTGGCTTTTGCTCTGGGATACATCTTCCATCTCATCTCTCTTGCATGGGATCCTTGGCACATGCTTGGCGAGACTTGGAGCTTCAAGCGATCATACTTGAAGACTGGGAACTCATCACACTCTAGTTTTTTCTATTTCTTTTCTTTATGGCTTTATTCATGAATGTTTTAGTTCTTTTCTTTAGCATGAGTAACTAAGTCCATAGTTAGGGCTATGGAAACTATTGTTTATGAATTTATGGAATTTTGATGTTTGAATCTGAATTTGATTTTCGGTATGTGATTAGCTTTTATCCTATTGTGCTTCTTTCTTAATCTTAATTAATTATATCGTCAGGCGACCGTACCTCGATTAATTAATAGATCTATAGGGTAAAACGAGACAAAGGATTAGGTGGACCAAACCAATCTTTCTCTTCTAATCGTTATTAAATTAACAAGTTCATAGGCTCCTTAGGCTTTCTTTAATTGATGTCTTGCATGACCTTTGGGGATATTAATTTAGAGAAAAGAATATTAATATTGCATGACCATTGGGTATTAATAGTATTTGTATGAATGATTGGTAATCACAAGGAAATTGAATTTAGAGTTAAACAGAAAAATAACATAAAGGATTGAATGAGAAAACCCATATGCCCTAGGTTCTTCTCCGATAAGTTTAACCAAGACGTGCATTGTATTCCTTGCTCTTAGTTTTATAATTGATTTTATAAATTCTTGTTTTTAATTAATCTCGTATCTTTGAAGCTTAAACAATTGAATTAGGAAATTCTTAGTAATTGAAAATCAATCCTTGTGGGACGATATTTCGGGAACTTAATCTAAGAACCCTTTATTACTTCTCGATGGGTACACTTGCCCTCTGAACAGAACCACAAGAAAAAGGCCAAGGAGGAAGCAATATAAGAAGAAGAAAAGACAAAAGCTTAAACCATCCATTAATAAGCCTCCTAATTCGAAGCTTAAATTTTCTTCTCTTTATTCTAATCCCCATCTTATGAATAATTTTTCTGATGTAATAGGTGTTGGGGAGGCAAAGCTGCTGAGGAGACAATTGCATGTCAAGGGAGTCACCTCTAAGACTCATACCTTTTTCCCACCATGATTTAACAGGAACGTCAGGCTTGTGACGTTAAACAAGCGCTCCCAGGAGGCAACATGTGTCTTTTATTTTATTTAAATTTTATTTCTTTTTGTTTATTTTAATTTTTCTATTGTTATTTTATTTTTAGAATAAAGAATAAGCATATTGAAATACTGCAAGAACGGAGTTGATTGTTCCTACACTTTAGAGCTCTGATTTGGAAGCACGCTCGTGCTCATCCCATACACGGCCGTGCATTCAGTTACAGTTATGAAAGAAAGCTTTACATCATAAGCATGGGCTTGCTTAAGATTTCAACATGGCCGTGCTCCCTCACCCGAAGTCGTCGCGCCAAGAATTATCAGGGAACCTCTTTCCTTTTTATTCAATTGCCCTCTTTTCATGCATTTAATTTGATTGCTTTCAAACATTGAGGACAATGTTTTGCTTTAAGTATGAGGGAGTAGTTCCTAATTATATAATTGTTAATTGCATGTTCTTGAGTAAAGTGTCTATGCTATTTTTTTATGATAATTTAAAACTTTTTCCCCCATGGAACCCAATTTTTTCAGATAGAAGAGCATGTTGAGTGATTATTATTGGCATTATACTTTCATTTGGAAACTAATAATTAGCTAGGTTCCTTACTTTTATGCTCTACATTAAACTTTAACCCACAAATGTGAGTTTTGAGCCTTAAAGGAGATTTCTATCTTAATTTAATTAATTGTACCCTTTTCCTCATTGTTTTATGTGATTATCTCCTTAGGATTTGTGCTCTAGAACTTGACTTGGAACCGACTTAAGACTTCTCTTTTTAATTGCATGTTTTTAATGTGATTGAGGCATAATAGGATTTTTATTCTTGGTCATCAGCATGTTTGAGATACAACTAGTTGCCCACTTTGAGCTTTATTGATTTTCTTGGTCCCTTGTATTAAATTTATAAAATATTTTGATGACCTTGAGTTTATGAATGGAGCAATTAAGTTGTTGAATTGCTTGATAAATTCTCCTCTATATCTCTCATGTGATAAAAAAAATATAAAAAAAATAAAAAAGAAAAGAAAAAGGGTTATATATGATTGAAAGAAAAGAATAGTAAAGATATTGTTTATATTCAAAAATATAAAAATTACTCCAAGAGCTTCATTTGTAAACTTAGGAGATGTTTATAATTTTTATAATTTACTACTCCTTCGTATATCCCTTTCTTTCATTTATCTCACCTTAATTATTATAACCCCTTGTCCACATTATAACCTGAAAAAGACCTCATGATTTTTACTTGCATTTAATTTATTTAGTGGAGAGTCAGTTTATAGTCAAGCCTATGGTAGTACACTTTTCTTTAGGAGAACTGAGTGATATCTCATTTTGTCCCTTGATGAGAGACGAAAGTAGAGTACCTTAGTTTGACGTTTGAGTGAAAAGTATGAAATTATAAGATTCTAATTGGGAATCCTTTTGATTGCTTATGCTAATTGATATTACTCTTGTTGCTCTCTTTATCTCCATTGTTTCGGGTTCCGTGTGTGGTATTACGTTTTAAGTTATTATGTTATTCACTTAACCAGCACTTTGCTTGAGGACAAGCAAACAAATAAGTATGAGGGAGTTGATAAGTCTGTAATTAGGCCTTATTTTACAACCCATATATTCATATTTGACCTTTATTTTATTTGGGTTTTACACTAATTTATATATTAATTGTGTAGTTTGGTATAAAGAGGCCGCAAGTGGATTTTGGGTGCATCTTGGGCCAAAATTGATAGAAGATTAGAACTTCGCAGCAACCAGCACGCCCAGACCCTTCCAACAAGCACGAGGGTGCTTTAAGTCCATGCATGGTTGTGCTTAAGGCTTTGCACGGCCGTGCTCATCTGCAGGAAGTCCAATTATGAAGAGTTTTTAGGGTTTTCAAACCCTATTAAAAGGAAGACCTGAGGCACCATTAGGGAGACCGTTTTTGACATCTTGGCTTTTGCTTTTGGATACATCTCTTATCTCGTCTCTCTTACACAGGATCCTTGGCACATGCTTCGAAAGACTTGGAGCTACAAGCGACCGTACTTGAAGACTGAGAACTCATCACACTCTAGTTTTGCTATTTCTTTTCTTCATGACTTTGTTTATGATTTTTTTAATTCTTTTCTTTAGCATGAGTAACTAAGTCCATAGCTAGGGTTATGAGAACTATTGTTCATGAATTTATGGGATTTTGATGTTTGAATCTAAATTTGATTTCCGTTTCGTGATTAGATTTTATTCTATTGCACTTCTCTCTTAATCCTAATTAATTATATTGTCAGGTGACCGTACCTCGGTTAATTAATATATCTATAGGTAAAACGAGACAAAGGATTAGGTGGACCAAACCAATCTTTCTTTTCTAATCGTTATTAAATTAACAAGTTCATAGGCTCCTAAAGCTTTCTTAAATTAATGTCTTGCATGACCATTGGGTATTAATAGTATTCGTATGAATGATTGGTAATCACAAAGAAATCTAATTTAGAGTTAAATAGAAAAATAACATAAAGGATTGAATGAGAAAACCCATATGCCCTAGATTCGTCTCCGATAAGTTTAACCAAGATGTGCATTGTATTCCTTGCTCTTAGTTTTATAATTGATTTTATAAATTCTTGTTTTTAATTAATCTCGTATCTTTGAAGCTTAAACAATTGAATTAGGAAATTCTTAGTAATTGAAAATCAATCCTTGTGGGACGATATTTTGGAAACTTAATTTAAAAACCCTTTATTACTTCTCGATGGGTACACTTGCCCTCCGAACATAGGCCATGGTACAAACTACCTCTAGTGTCAGCCTGATGAAGGGTATAATTATAAAAATAACAATGAAGGGCTATCTGCCCTTTATGGTTAGTTGACTACTAAAATTGTATATGGCGGAGTGTGTCATTTGTAGCTAATGTTGCTTTTCTGCTCGCTGGACTTGCTCAGTCATATAAGCCTACATGACTATCAATTCAAACAAAGCTTATGGTGGAGGAGCTTGAGTTGGCTATTGGGGTTGGGTTTGATGTTGGGGTTGAGGTTGAGGTGGAGTTGGCTGAAATTCTTTTGGATTTTTGACCCGATTATGGACATATATGCTTGATTGATGGGTTTTTGGATAGATTTTAAGGGTTTAGGGATAACCACAGCAAAGGCCTTGCATAGTCTAGTGATTAGGCCTGAGAAGCCTGAGAATGCCAGTGGCCTTTGGAAGGCTGGGAGAGGACAATTGCATGGATTTCCTTAGAGATTAGGCTTGCCAACTGTACATTTTTCTGCTGAAGAATACAGTTGACAAGCTTAGCTTTAGAAATGGTAATGCCAGAGGAATGTGTGCCAAGAGAGCTTGCCACATGCGGGTCAAAGATTTCAGATCATCTCGTTTATATGTGTAGGTTGATGCTTTGTACCTAATTGAAATTGACTTTCTAGTAGGCAAAGAATACTAAGCAAGTGTACAGAACTTTCTTCATCTAAGGCTATGTGGAGCATCTTGTGGTAGTCATCTTCTTTAGAGATTTGGTATTGAGTGCCTAAATAGGAATTTATGGTATCGGGGTCACAGGGCACTTGTTTTCCTTTAAAGCATTCTTTGGTACCCTTTGGAAACTTCATTGCTTTAGGATAAAATCTTGTTATTTTATTTAGTTTATTTAAACTTAGGCTTGTTGTCTCAAGAAGCCTATTAGGGTTTGTGTTAGCATTAGTTATGAGCACTAGACATATATATGTTCTTGTAAACACACTTTTAATTAGTTTTAAATATAATTTAAGATTGAACACTCTTGTGAGAATGTGTGACTCTAGGTTATTGAGTGAGCTAATTTTTTTTATCTTATCACGAGGTCAAGAATCTTATGGCGATCGTTCCTTGACTTATCAATCTTGCAATTGTGGCGCCATTCTCCATCTCTATCATATTTTCACATTTATTAATTTTCTTCTTGTTTCAATTCCTATTTGTGCCCTAATAATTTTGTTTTTTATCGTGTGAAATCCAATTCAAGATCATTTAATTCGGCAATACAATTTGTGACTGTCATCAAGCTCTAAGATCTAGAAGTGCCTTCCCTACTGACAAATTTTCAATAGACATTAGAAGAGTTAAACTACTCAGATCTCTAGATTTTTGGGATAAAGACTTCTGTATAATAGCACTACACCCTACTTTAAGCTCCACAGTCTCTTCTTCAAGAATCCTTCTCTTCTTGGTCAACAAATCTTTCATGAATCTAGCATATGTGGGCATTTGTCTCATAGCTTCAATGAAAGGAATGTTGATCTGGAGCTTTTTCACAATATCCAGAAACTTTACAAGCTGTTTTTCTTTTTCTTTCTTTGATCAAGCATAAGGGTAAGATAGGTCTTTGAAAGGAATTATGGAAATTACCTCCTTACTCTTCCTCTTACTCTTCTTTTTCTAGTCCACTCTTTGAAAGGAAGCGTTTGGGTGATCTCCATAAAAATCACACGTAAGTGGAAGGCTTAATTGAGCTTGAGGAGAATTTATGGCATGGTGTTGTTGTGGTATTTTGGCCATTTGTTTTGTCAAGGCCTCAATCTGTGGAGATAACAACTTGTTTAAAGCCAAAATTGCATCATTAGTACTCAAGTCTATAACTTCTCTTCTTTGAGATCAGTGTCTGATGAATCCATATTTTTACTAATATTTTAGTGTATTTCTAACCCATTTGATAAGGAAAATATATAAGAAAAGTAGAAAAATTCAGAAAAATAGAATGATTGAAAGTTTTCTTTTAATATGTAGTTATTTTAGCATTTGTGGAATTTCTGCTTAGATCTTAAGAAATTAATCTTGTTTTTGTAGGAATAATCTGAGCAAAAGTCATGGAAATGGAAGATCAATGGAAAGAAAGATGAAGAATAGCAATTCTGGACTCCAAAACACAAGAACAATGGAATGCAAGCTGGGCGTGATCACTATTGTCAGTGAAAGTGATCACTCTAGACATCAAAGACGAATACACACTGGGCGTTAATACTTTTCCCAGTGAAAGTGATCGTTCCAGAGCTTAAAAGAAGAAAAGAGTCTGGGCGTGGTCACTTTTACCAGCGAAAGTGAGTGTTCCAGATAGTTACTCAAAAGAACAAGCTCTGCGTTAACACTCTTGCTGGTGAAAGTGAGTGTTCCAGAGAAGGCAAAATTTCAGCGAGCTCTGCGTTAACACTCTTACCCGCAAAAGTGGATGTTCCAGAGAGGAGTGAATCAAGGCAAGTTGTGCGTGGTCACTCTTGCTCTCGAAAGTGATCACGCGCAACTACTCGACCTCCTGCGTTGCAACTCTTAGCAGTGAAAGTGATAGTTCCAGTTTCCAGAAACCACATGAACTTCTGTATGGCCACTCTTATTAGCAAGAGTGATAACGCACATAATCAAAATTTCTATAAATATATGTTTTAAGCTCAGAACTCGGGGCTTTTTGTTCATTTTCTATTTTTTCTGTTAGATTCTCGTTGAGAGAGAGAGAGAGGATTGGGGTCAAATTTTGAAGCTCCAAGAAGAGGCATTGGATTGGAGCTCGTGCAGATGGCTTCTCTGTAATTCTTCTCCTTCTTTCTCTTTCTCTGTTACAATGTTTGCTTAATTCTCCATAGTTAGGAGTTTATGGAACTTGAATTGATGTATTGATTCGCTATTTGCTTCTGAAATTTGAGTTTTTGGATTAATTGAATTGTTAATTCTGTTGTTATTGCACTTTGTGAATGGAAATTCGTATGGTTAATCAAAGAGGAACATTTATCAATGGAAGTTGGATTTGCTTCTCTGATCTGAGTTAGCAATTAGAATTGGGGATTTCTTAGGGATAAGGAGACCTAATACTGCAATCCTACGGTTTTAAGTCTTAATGTAACTTGAAATTAAACTTCACCTAAGGGATTAGGGGGTTTAGTTGCTTGTTAGGGTCAATGATTTAAGAAATTAAACTTTGACTATTAATAAGAGAAACTGATTGGCAATTAACCAATTAGTTGAATATTCAGAGGCATGATTGAATTGATATTGACATTCTTGTGAAATAAATTCGTAACTATTCTTCATTCCTATCTCATTTCATCACAACTTTCATACTCTTATTTTTTACTGCAAGTTTCTTACTTTTTAATTGTGCTTGTTCTTGACTTCTGAATGTTATAAATCTTCCAAGTTCATACTCTGTGAAGTGATAATTGATTTCCTAATTCCCTGTGGAGACGATATTCTGATCTTAAAAATTACTCATTACTTGCTGCAATTCCTAATGCACTTGCTAGTGTTCAAAATTGTAAACAACAGTGTCTTCCATGTTGAGCTTGCTGATCAGAGGATGTTAGGGATTCTATTATTTGAGTAGCTTCATCTAGACCTGCAAACATCATAGCACCACCAGCTGCTGCATCTATTAACATTTTCACCTCAGGTTTGATCCCATTACAAAAGAAATTAAGTTATACAATGTCTTCAAACCCATGGTTAGGATATTTTCTGAGTAAAGACTTGAACCTCTCCCAAGCATCACAAAATGGTTCATCTATGCCTTGCCTAAAAGTAGTAATATCTGATTTTACCTTGATATACTTGGATGAAGGATAGAATATGTTAATAAACTTGTTCTCTACATCATTTCCAACTAGTCAAACTTTGATTTGGATGAGATTGTAACCATGTTTTAGCTTTTTTTGTTAGAGAAAATGGAAACAATCTCAAATAGACAACTTCTTCATCGCCTTTTGGAATACCCATTGTACCACAAAGCTCATAAAATTAGACAAATGAGAATATGGATCTTCATGGTCAAGTCCAACAAATTGTTAGAGCTAACTATGCTGAGAAAAGTTGGCTTCATCTCTATGGCTCTCGAGGTATTTAGAGTTGAAATGCTAGAAAAATGCCTTGGGCCTTGTTGTTGAGCATAATCTCCCAAGGTTCTTCTAGGAGGTCTAACTGGTCCAGCTCCACCATTGTGATTACCTTCTCCCTCTCCATCCATTTCTAACTCAGTAAAAAGTTGATGTGGAAGAAGTTGAAGAAGATGGAACAAATAACTCTTGTTGTTGTTTATGGAATCTCTCTAACTGTCTAAGCCTTCTTGTTCTACTATTATTTCTACTTACTGTTCTCTCAATCTTAGGATCAAATTGTAAATCTTCAACTGAAGTTTTTCCTTGCATACAAGAAATCTTAACAGAAGGGTGAATCCAAGAAACAAAACAACTAAATATAATATAAGTATTCACAAGAATTAACAAGAAACAAAAATTACTAAATATCTATGCTAAATCTCCAGCAGCGGCGCTAGAAACTTGGTGATATTTTTTGTAACACTTGACAAGCAGACCAAGATTCGTTGTAGTAAATTGATATCGTCTTCAAGGATTTAGTGATAATAGTGATTTTCTTTCTTGTTTATATACAAAAATGGAAAACATGGTTGAAATAGTGGTTTGCATGAAAATAAGTAAAAGCAAATAGAGTAAAATTTAGTAGAAAACCTTATGCAAGAAAGAGATTGGATTCAAATGCACTTGCTAACACTTTTATCTTCAATGAGCAAATATAATTTCAACTATCTCAATTCCACATTCATTGAGTAACTTAACCAAATCCCTCAAAATTAAGTCCTAAGATAGTTAATCTAAAAACATGATTTCTCTATGATTAAGAATAACACCTTGCATTAAGAACAATAACTTGAACATAAGTGGCTAACAAATCCAAGTTTATTCCCAGTATGAGAGTTTGTTACATGTGATGATTTAGTTTAGATTAAGAAAATGTTTCCCCACAGAATTCCAAACCCTAATTCGTAAAATGAGTGATTAAGCCAAAATAAGCATTAAGATTAGAATCACACACAAGTAATTGAATTGGATATCATAAAAACTCAAGAAGAAATAAAGTTAGTAGTTATATTGACTCCAATCCAAGAGAAACTAGCCACTCATACTGAGTGAGGGCCATAGCAAGATACAAGTAGAAATTACAAAAAGAAGAAGAGATGAAGAAGCCTCCTCATTCCCAAACAACCCATTTTCCACTTCATTATGCTTTGTTTTCTCTTGGATCTCTCTATCTCTCTTTATAACGCCTCAAATTTTGTAGTATTGTTTGATTATTAATATAAATATGTGGGTTGCTATTTGAATGTGTATTTGATGTATATGATGATGTGGATATATGTGTATACATGTGATAAATACGGATGCTGATTGTGCATTGAGATTAGATGTGCTGGACTGATTGAAAATAAGCTAAGTGTGTGCTGCAGGGGCATTCTTGCCGTAGCGAGTGAATTCTGGTTATAGCGAGAAGGCAACAGATAGAGGTGCATTTATGGGTTGCAGTCTCACTGTAACGAGATTATGTATAAACCATAGTGTAGTTTCCTCTGAGATTTTCGCTGTAACGAGTGGGGTGTACTTTGCTGCAACGAGAAATGGCTCGCTGTAGCGAGAGTGTCGCGACTAGAAAGGTATTTGAGGGGTTTAGGGTTTGGAAAACACATTCCCACTCTTTTCTTTTCATCTCTCTTCGGATTCTCTCTATTTCTAGTCTTATTTCACCAATTGAACTGCCTCTAAAGCTGTTTGTGAGTAAGATTGAAGATTGAGGTGGTGTTTAAGACATTTGGAGGTAAGTTTTGTGAGCTAGGGTTTTGGTCTTGTGTTTCTTTCTCTGTTTTCTTGAGTTCTCATGGATATTTCCTATGTTTTAAGGATGAAGCACCATGTGGGGAATGTTTTCTACTATTATTTTGAGTTGGGTCTTCATTTGAGGTAAGTAGAGACTCTACCCTATCTCATTGTGTTTGATATCTATCATTTTGCCATGTGTTACAATGTGGTTAAGATAGGATGTAGGAAGATGTGTATCTAATGAGAATGGCTTGATTATAATTGTATTGAGATAGAAATTTCATGTGATTGATGTTTGAGTATAATGTGGTAGATGTGGTGGGTGTTGTGTGTGATGAAATGAATGATGGTAGGGAGATTATAATGAAAACTGTGTGATTGAATATTATGTAATATGGGTGTTTGTGCCTTTGACTGAAAATGAATAATGAGATAAATGAAATGTGTGTGTGGAAGGCATGATGAATAGTGAATGTGATTATGTTTGAATATGTTGGAAGCTATGAATGGTTCAACAATATATTGGGTGTGAAAGATGGGGCAATAGAAATACCTTAGGGAAGAAAGGGTGGTGTCGACATTGACAGTGAGCGTGGGTGCACTACAGGCCACACACTCTTCTCCTGACTCGGCTTCTGACTAACACTTTTGCTAAGAGGCCCATGACTGCACACGTTGTATTCGTGAGGCGGGGGCTATCCGGTGACCATCCATGGTGGGAAAACTGAGTAAGTCTCTGAGGTTGAAGGCATCAGAAAAACTGTGATCACAGTGCCATAGTGAGCGTGACTAACATACAGTGAGCACGGCTAATGTGCAGTGAGCGCACGTGTGTGTGTGTGTGTGTGTGTTTGGATTGATTGGAGGTGCAGTGAGCACATCCATGTTTAAATTGATGTGATTTACTTTCATGTACAATGAGCGTACACGTATAAATGATTGATATATGCCTTGATGTGTGTGTGATTGTAATAAGTGATGTAAATTAAATTATGAAATGTTTGGAACATGCAAGGTGAGTCTTTGTGCTTGTGTGTGATAGTGTAGAGTACTCTCACCCTTACATTTATTTTTCAGGTGACCAAGACAATCAACACCAAGCTCGGTGAAGGGATGGATGACACTACTATAGGACTTAGACTACTTATTTTGAAAAAATGATGTAATTGAATTAGTCCTGCAGCAGTCATTTGATATAAACTTGTAATCCATTCTAATTTTGAGATACTTTAATGAAACTATGTGTTGGAAATTATTTAAATGAAAACTTTTATTATTCCCATTTTTGTGAAATTTATTTACTTAAAAATTAAATCAAGGTGTTACACACACACACACACACATACACTCTCTCTCTCAATCTCTGCATGTCTCTTCTGTCTTCTCTCTCCAAGATCCCTTTTATACCAATCTTCAAAATAAGAGAAATTTGGGAAGTTTAATTTTACTGCTGCAGCTACAAATTCACAGCTGCATCTTAGAGATCTGGATTGCCCTAATTACTTTATTTTCTCACAGTTGCAGCTGCAGATTCAAAGCCATGGTTGTAACTCCCTGGAATCCTCCTTTTATTACACAATTTCTTGGCTGCAGTTGTGGATTTGGGACTGTAGCGTTGTATTTTAGACTTCATCAAATTCTATACAAAATGAGAGATATTTTAAATCAAAACACTACCACTCTTGTGACTTCTTGAATTAGATTAATTTATCCATTTAGAGGTTAAATATGAAACCCAAGATTATTTATGTCTTTTCCTAAAAGAGTGCTAAATTAAGACCAAAAACATAAATTTAAAACACTTAACAATGTATGACATAAAAACTTAAGTTACATGATTTGAAATATGTTGATTTTACATAAAAATTTGCCTAGTTGAGGGAGTCTCAAAGTGGTGAAAGTAGAAATCAACAATATGATAACATCATATACTTAGAGGTTGTTGGAGTTGTTAGGAAGAGAGGGCACATATATGGATTTGGTCCTAAGCTACTGAAGTCATAGAATCATCATCTACATTATTCTTCACTCTATGGAAGGTGTATAAGCAAAATAGGTGGTTCAACTAAAGTCTACTATTTAGGTTCTTAGTCTTAAACTTCAAGAAAAATAACATTAAGTAGGAAAGGATGAACAAGAAAATAAAAAAATAAGAGCAACCGTTTGATAGACTTATATAAGAGGATCAAAATGAAAGTAATGATGATGATATGATTTAGATTATCACAATAGCTTGACTCTTTGATCATTATTACAAATGATATATTGTTTAAACTTAATTATAATTATTAATGATAATTTTTATATCTGTAGGTGTATTTTGAATTTTATATTTTAAAGATATGTGTTTGAAATGTTATATTTTATGTTATGAATATACAAATATAGTATTTCAAATTTAAGTTTTTTTTTGTGATTTTAAAATATGATAATTTTAGTATGATATAAAATAATTTAGTAGAAAAATATGTATAAAATAGATATAAAATTTAAATATTTGTTAACTATATATACAAAGTTAAAGACCAAATTAGAGATGCAAAAGAGCTTTAATTTATAGATAGATTTTTTTTTTGAATTTAGAGACAAAATAGTTATTGAACTTAAAAGACTGATTCAAGGATGAAAATATTTTAAATTTAAAGATAAAAATTAAAGGCAAAAATGTCATTAAATTTAGAGATAAAAGTTTGTTTCTATTAGAGTTAGAATTAAAATGTCATCTCTCATCAATTTGCGGCCAATGATTTAGTAACAAACAATTTTGTCTCTAATTTTGGATAAACGGGTAAAGGTATATTGGATGCAGAGAAGAGGAAGTTGTCTGTCTTCCTCCAAAAAAACTCAATTTTTATGAATGATTTTGCTACAACATAAGAAAACAAATGAAAGGGAAGGAGACCAATGCTGTATAACATGCAAAAGCCTATAGTTTTGTATGAGTCAATGGGAGGACATGCTCATGCTGTCTCATGCAGAGGGAATAATCAATTGAAGAGAAAAGGAGGATACCTTGCATTCGTTGGAGCAGGAGGTAAATAATTTAGGGAAAATCTTTGATGTAATATTGAAAGTGAACATACTTTTGGAATGTATGTATATAGAAAAGATTTTTTTTAAAAAAGTGAGAAATAGAAGCAATGATACACAATGTCAATTATTAGAGTTGAGTTAAATATTTCTCTTTATGTGGTATGTTTTTATGAGGTTGTTTTGTTACAATTGATGATATATGAGTGGAGGATTATTTAAATTTAAAATTGTGTATGAAAAATAATACTAGCATAAATGGTCGTGAAAACACATTTTATAAACTATTCAATATATAGTAGGCCTTTAAAGACAAATTCAGTGTTAATTTGTGTCAATAAATTTGTTGTTAAGCGAGATTCTGATTCACAAATGTCAGGGAAAAGTAAAATAAAAAATGTTAAAAAATCTAAAATAAGAAAAAGAAATTATTATTCTTTTAGTTATTCTTCTAAACGTCTCAACAAATAAAATGATAAGTGCAAGTATATTTTTTAATATTAAATATACAGTATATTATTTTAAAATTTTGACATTTTTATATTTGAAATTTTAATTTAAAAAAAATATAAAATTGTATTTCTTTATAGTATTTGCCATTATTTTTAAAAAAATTCTCTATAGAAGAAAAAAACAGCGATAAGTCTCTTTAAGAACAGATTTCTTCCTGAGATATGAATCACTTTCAAAATTGGACATTACAATTAAAAAAGTTTGGGGATGCAACAAGAAATTTTTTATGCATGCTAAGGCTAATTATTGCATATTAATTTATGTAATTCCTCAGTTTGGGCCAACCCACACTACTTTTTAAACAATTCTCATGTTCAATTTGTCAACTTCTCATAAATTTTTGTTTTGTTTTTTGTTGAAACTTCTCATGGAACTTCTGTCCAAATAAAAAAGATCAATTTGTTGCCATTCAAAATGTGAGAAGTTTCTTCCTTTTCTGTTGTTTTAAAAAAAAAAAAGTCAACATCCGTTAATATTACATATCAAATTTTACGTATATCTAAAATTTGATAATTATTTATATTTTAAAAACATTATCAATTGAAATAAAGTAATGTTATAAAATACATATTTATTTTAGTTTTATATAAATTTTATAAAGTTGGTATATTTGATGAAAAATTTTAAACTAACAGTTAAATTTATTTCATATTTTAATGAATCATGACCGATTGAAAAAAAAAAGATTTTTGAACATTTTGTTTTTCAATGTTACAAGAGATAAATAGGTCAGTAATCTTCTTAAGAAAAACTACAGGCGTGAAATTCTGTGTCTTCATATTTTGTCTTTAAAATAGTTTTAGAATAAATCTTTTATCATAAAATAAAATGAAACTCTCATTTACCCCTCATTTTTATACCTAATTTTATCATTAATAGCAGTAATAACACTCATTTTGAATAACAATCCAATTTATGGATGGAGAGGACAAAAATATATAAATAACTAAAGACGAATTTAAATACATATGAAGAAAAAATCATAGTTTTGGATATAGAAACTGTAGAATCCTTTTTTATAACTTTTAATTTTGCAAACAATATCCCTTGCATCTATGAAATCACAACACCCCCTGCCACTCTTGAACACTAGTCAATAGTCAGGGTGAACGGGTTCTTGTACAAGGAAGGGAGGGGGGTGGAATTAAAAAATATATTTGAGATAACTGTTACAAAAATTTTAAAGAGTAAATGCCATAAATAATAACTCCCATTGCTAAAATACGTAAATGGATAGGCCTCACTTTCAGGGACGTCATCAACATAAATAATAACACACCTACGACGAAAGTCAATGAAAAAAATAATAATAACACACTGTCACTGGCGAACCTTTAGGATTTTAACATCTTAGCTTATTTTTTACTTTTGTTGAATTAACGACTACATATATAATATATTTGTCGCTGTCCACATTCTATAGAATTATAATCTCCATAGAATTTTATTCATCAATTTATACATTACTTTTTCCCTCTTCATCACATCAACCAGTACCACAATTCTACTTCTTTTCTTCACCTCTCTCCTCCGTTGTATATAATGATTGTATAAATTTTAACAATTTTTCATCCTAAAAATATAATAAACAAAACCGAATCTAATTTATATACTTCAAGATTGTCAAAACATCCACCTTTGTTTTATATTGCACTATCAAGTTCAATTGCCTTATTTTTCTTTTATTTTCAAGGGTATATTACCCAACCGGATGAGGCAAATAAAAAATGTGATAACTGGGTTTATGCTACTTTGCACTTGGCATGGCCTCAATGTGGATCATTATATGCAAGCAGCATGCCCTCAAAATGGAAAAATAGCCACGATCTTGCCAGTGCAGTTTGTATGATACATGTTTAACTATAACCACATGCAAATTAACTTTGAATCCCAGGATAGCTGCCATCACAAATCATGTTTCCGTCAACCAAAATATTTGTAGCTCATCTGTCTTAAGAAATAATAAGGCCTTCAAACTTGCCACTGCTTTGCAGACTTCATTACAACCAGCAGTAGAAGTTCAAAACTTCAAATACAAACACCGTGATTCAGAGAACAGTCGTGTCACATGCATGCATATCCCAAAACTAATCATAATTCAAAAGACAGTAACAACATATCAGCACCACAAAAGTTACCAACTTGCAAATTTTTCCATCATTGCAATTTATTTTTTAATATCTAACGGTTCAGAAGATAAATTAGCACGCTGGGAAGGTAGCATGTCTATTACAATTTCAACTTTTGCTTTACCTTGAAAGACAAAATGAGACGGCTGAGATAACACACTGCAGCACAGTAAATCAACCATTTAATCCCAAAATGAATTAGGCAATAGATGACTTGCACACAGGGCATGATGTTTTCCTACGGAGCCAAGGATCAATACACTGCCATAGCGCATAATAATGCACATTAGTATTTTACAATCTCAATATAAAAGCAAATAAATATATTCATTTAATGGTCTCACATCTTTGTGAAATTTGTGCAAACAAGGAAGGTGGCGAATACTTTCCCCCTTTACTGGGGTCTCAAGACATATGGCACAAGCCTCTGCAAAGTTGTCAGTCTGTAACAAATGAATGAGAACATATATCAGCATTAAACCTAAATCACAATTTCCCACAGCCCCTATTTTTCACCTTACCTGGTTCCCTGCCCCTAAGCAGAAATTCTGACAGAAGAACATGTAAGGTTGAGGATAAAAATGAACCGTAAGGGCTGGGGATTTCAGCTTTAAAATGGAAAACTAATTGAATTACCTGGACAGTGGACTGTGGCAAACTATTGATCTGATAGGCGGATGCACCAGTATGTTGGTGATTTCCCTCATCAAGAGCCAACAACATTTCATAATCATCTCTGCATGAGGATGAGAAAGCATGAAACTTAATTACATTTTATTTTTATACAAAACTGAAGTTGATACAAAATTCAGATATCAAGGAATAGGAACACGCAAAATTGAGTCCACTCTAGGGCCCTTGCAAAACCTGAAAACTTGTTTACTATGCCGTACTATTTAACATGCAAACTGAAGAGAAGACTTTTCTACTTTGCCTCCCCTCATTGAGTCTTATCAATTACAGTGCATTTGTCTCATCTTTTTTACATTTTTTACTTTGCAAATTGTGTTTCCTGTTCTCAAAATTTAAAGAATGAAAAGCTAAGGAGCATAATTTTGAGATTTAAATTTACTTTCCATCATTTTGGTAGGTGCAACAAAATAATCAACCAAATGTTGAGGAAAACATTTGCCTGGTTTGATTCACAAACCAGAGACCTGTCCTTAGTCTTTGATCTTACAGCATGAAAGTGATGATAATAGTTAGGAGAACAGGGAATGATTAGGCATGAATCTGTTAGTATAGTTAGAAGATTGCTTCAGGTTTTTATCATGGTTTATCTGTTACAGATTGTAAAAAGAGCTATAGGCTGTATTAGGTCTAGCTGATAGGGAAGAGGGGTCTTTGAGGGTGGAGTTAGGTCTATAGCTGAAATTCAAGATGATATCTGAGCCTATTGTAGATTTGATATCGGGCCATCCTCAATTGTCCAAAAGTGAACTTCATGGATTTCCCAATGCAATCTACCTGTAATGGGATGACTGTAAAATGCAGTCTCCCAATGTCTTAGAGTCAGAGACAGAGAGAATGTAGTACAAAGTACATTGGGGCCCAGCCCATATACTCTCGATAGTCTAATTAAAACTCAACCCCAATTATAATAATAACTCTTCACAGAGGAGATGCAGTAGCAGAACAACAGAGGGGTGCAATGGGGTAGACCATAAATACACTAAAGAAATGAAGAAACTCATGGAGCACAATAGAAGGGACAACCAAAACCCTGCATAATCATACAAGAGAAGGGCCAACCCAAACTCTCAATAGTCCCCCATTGAGAACTAGAATCTCCAATTATTGTCCTCCAAAGATCAATTTCTCGCTGTCTAGAGATTAGGACCCTGACACTCGAGTTCAGATTACTTCCGAGATCGACTATGTCTGTGGGACAAACATCCCTTCCAATGTTTGTGATCTTGTTCAATGTTGTCAAGATCGGGATCCTACTTAGGATTGGGAGGGGAGAGGGGTAAAAGATCACAAATCATGAGATCGCAAAATAGATAGTAAGATCTTACCAAACATACAAAGCTATACTTGAACATATACCATAGAATAGAAAATAATAGATAAAGAAATTAACCTCTAAATCATATAATTTAACTAACAATTCATGACATTTTCTAGTTAACAAAAATATATAACAATAAAAACAAAGAAATAAACAAGTTTTATCCTCTAACTCAATGCCTTAAAGTAACAAAACATTAAAGACCAAATAAAACTAGAACTGAATAGGGAGAGATCGAGACTAAATAAAAAAAGGAACAAAATAGCTGGAAACCAAAATCAATAAAACACAGAAAAGATAAGAACAGAAAAAGAAAAAAGGACAATGAGAGGAGAATAACTTGCAGTGTGGGACAGTAAAAAAACAAAGGGAAAAACAGAGGCAGAAAATGCAGATCAAGGGTCAAAGAACAGTGATTTGCCAAAAACATCAGAACCTAGCTGGAAAACACCAGCTGATCACCGGAGATCATTGAGTTGATGGTCACACAATACTAGAGTGTTAGAGAAATTAGGGTGCAAAAATGTGAAGAGGCCCGATTGGTTTTTTTAAACCCATTTAAAGCCTTTGTTTTTTTAAAACCATTTAAACCCTTTTTTGTTTCAACCTAAAAACTCCAAAATACCCCTAATTACATGGTTCTGCAACTTCAAAAAATTAGGACAATTTTGGGTTTTTAAAATATTGCACAGTAGTGGCTAAGACCGTGTGAAAAGCTGCGATTTCCACTGCTATAGCGTCTGCGACAGCTGCCATACTAAAACACAACACAAAGAGCTTCAAATAGTGGCTGACCACTGCAACACAATGGAAAACCGTTGTATTTGACCCGAAAAAGATCAGATCTAATCGTAGATCCTACGATCTCAAGGAGAAAGATCATGATTCACTGCAAACCCAACAGGTTCCAACCTCACATGTGATTATGATCCTCGAGCCTCAAGAAGATCACGATTTTGACAACACTGATCCTGTTGCTGCAAAAGTTGCCAAATCTTCTCCTTGAAGTCACTCATTGCTGACAGATTCACAACCTACATTTCCGTAAGACTTTGCTCCAAACTCTCAATCTGCTTTCCATGAGTGCAAGCGTCAAGGTAGTTAAAATAGGAATTTTACTTTAAATTGTAAAGGGGAGTGAAAATCGTAAACCAAATCGTAAGATTTTACAAAATTCATATAAATGCATATAAATTTATATTATGCATATAAAATAACATAAATTAGGAGAAAAAACCTTCAAATCAATAAACGCACTTAAATAAAGTAGCACTCACAAATCATAATCCATATTCCACAAGAATGTCATGCATCAACATGAGTAAAAAATAGACCAGAATAGAAAAGATGCAAGAAAAGCAGCACTAGACTACTCAGAGCAGTAGCACCACTGCTGGGTTTAGTTGCAGACCAGGCTGAACACAATAGGAAGACTGTTGAATGTTGTTGACATTAGGGTTCAAAGCTTCTAGAGGCAAATTGGATTCAATAAAAAAGAGATATGAAAGAGACATCAACTACATTAGCGTTCAACAAGGAAAAAAAACAACCCTTAGGAACTTGGGAGAGACCTACAACTAGAAATCCAAATTCAACTAGTCCCAACCTTACTTCCTCTCCCCACATCTCTCGACTAACACTGCTATGGTCCTTTCTCCCACTTGGCTATGGTCAAATGCAACACACCTTTTGCCCCTTCTCACATACACTGGAGATTACTATTTGCACCACCCTTTTTTGCTATTTACACCTTTTTTATTGTGACTTCCAAAACTTAATTTCTGGAAAAGTGTTTAATACCTTCCAAAAACTATATTCAAGAAGTGATATCATACTTTCTGGAAACTGAATTCTGGAAGTTATTTGCAAGTCACTTTCAGAAATTAAATTCCAGAAATGATTTCATACTTTCCGAAAATTAAATTCTGGAAATCATTTGCAAATTACTTTTGGAAATTAAATTTCAGAAGTGTTTTATACCTTCCTGAACTTTTGGAATTCAGAATAAAAAAGGTGGTGCAAATAAAAAAAAGGTGGCACAAAAAAAAAATTCCATACACTTCAGAAATAACAGGCTTCTTTGGGCCCATATCAGACCAAAACGTGTTGAACTGTTCTGGGCATATGGGCTTCATCTCAAAGCCTTCCAACGAAAATTCTCTCTTTCTTTCAACAAACCCAATCCCTTCTGAACCATTGTATCAGATAATTAGTTCTCAGCCTAAAAGAATATATATTTGCTTCTAAATTGTCAGGCACTGTTAAGAAACTTGGGCCTTAATCCCAAAAGTTAGTTCATAGGTGGAGAACTGCACAAGCATCCCTATAAGGTGTAATTTGTCTCTATTCCAAGCCAATGTGGGACATATTAACATACCTCGTCATGCTAAGGACTAGCCATCTAGTGCGTGAGGTTTGTAGGACATAAATAGGGGAAAGAGAGGGAAGTGAGGTGTGTATGTAACAGTCACAAGTGGGGAATAAATAAAAGAGAGGGAAGTCAGGGACATCTTAGTTAATCACTTGGATTGGACTAGGAAAGATCAGGCTCTCGAATACCTGATTCCCTACTTACAGAATTTGATGTAAAGCATTCTGCACTAGTGTGGGCGTATCATTTCCCAACAAGAGTCATTTCTCAATAATACACAATTCTTTCCTAGATTTTTTCTCTCTTCTTTTCTTTTTCTTTTCTGTTCTAATCCCCCTTTGGTCCAGTTCTATCAAAGAACTATACAGGCACCCTTATAAGGAGTATTCTAACTCTATTCTTAGCTAACGTGGGACATACTAACAGGCACAGTGATTTCTACAATATTCCATTCACATCCATTATAAGAAGAATATCTAAGATGGATTTTTAAAGAGAATGAGAATACTGATATCTGCTAATATGCCGCCTTTTTAATGAGGAAATAAGAACATGTTTGGTGTCATTCTGCACAAGAATGAAAAATAATTATGTTCATAAATTATTCAATTGAAGCTTACTCGTTGAAATCACGTCGAGTATGAAAGATGTCATCAGCCATTCCCATATCACTGAAATCCCCTACAGCATCCTCTAAAGCTTCCAATATATCAAGTCTCTGCACAGGAGAGGTAGATGCCATTGAAAATTCAAACTATACTTAAGAAATACTTTCTAATCCCAACAGAGTACCCATAATTTTAAAAATTCAATGATAATAAAAATTCTGATACACAGAAGGCAGTGCTTTAAGAAAGACTCCATTTTATTTTGACACTAAGTAAAAGTTCTTGCTATATAAATAATTTGATGAGAAGAAGATAGAAGTTATGGACAAAAAATTGCACGGATACATGTATGAGAACAATAGCATGAGCACAAGCAAAAGTCAAACTGAATATTAATGTGCTAAAGCTTAAGGAAAAATAAACACTTTTGTACTTCACTTGTTTTTATGATTTGACTTTGGTCCCCTAAGTTTTATTTAGTCCAAAGAGGAATGTCAGCAACACATTCTTTAAACACTTTTGTACTTCACTTGTTTTTATGATTTGACTTTGGTCCCCTAAGTTTTATTTAGTCCAAAGAGGAATGTCAGCAACACATTCTTTTGAACACTATTCAACACATCTTTTGTGATTGGTCAATTTTTTAAAAAGTGAAAGTAATTTAAAAAAGAGATCAATTTACTTTTAAATTGACTCGGGTCCCTTAAGTTTTATTTAGTCCACAGAGGAATGTCAGCAACACATTCTTTTGAACACTATTCAACACATCTCTTGTGATTGGTCAATTTTTTAAAAAGTCAAAGCAATTTAAAAAGAGATCAATTTACTATGCAAATACTTTGACATTTTAAAAAATAGACCAATCACAGTGTGTGTTGAAGAGTGTGTTACTACCATTTCTCATTGTTCAAATAGTCCCTTAGCTTTTGTTAAAAGTGTAGAAATGTTTTCCTAATTCATAATTCCAGCTACTCCAATAGATCTCTTCTATATGGAACCTGATGTGACAAACATGGGGAGACCTTAGTCGCTGAACTTATTTTTAAATTAATCCCCATGCTTTACTTGTTATCATTCCTCCCCCTCCCCCCTTAATTTATTAAATCATATCAATGATTTACTCAAGCCTAAATCCCCAAACCAGTAGCTTACATGGAAAATAAGTAGCATAATATGGAAAAAGTAAAAACATTTTTTTTTTGGCTTTCTTAAATAAATAAAACAGGAACTAGCAAAAAAAAGTGCAACAAGGCTATCTGGTCCTTCTGTATATAAAAATAAACAGAAACTCCCTTGAAAAAATGCAAGGAAATATCTTCAGACATGGAATCATCAAGCATTATACTACAACCAAATACACTAGAAGAACACTTATTAAGAAAAATGAAATAACAACTAAAACTACTGCACACTACCAAATGTTTTGGGCTTTGAGCCTCCTTACTTTTACCAAAATCTCTTGGGGAAACAAGTCCATAATAAAAGTAATAAGGGGGACAAGGGAAATCTCATGCTAGGAAAGCCCCAAGGATAAAGAGTGTGGTTTCTTGCATTGCACCAAAAGTAAAGGGTATATAAGGGTTATTTGGAAGTCATAGCAATTGCAGAAATATATACGGATACAAAGTCAGTGATAAGAACCATTCAATTGAAACATCTGCAATCTCCTTGATGAGCTTCATCAACTAAGGTAAACAAAAACAAAGAAAAAGTATCCCCTTGTTTAATACCTTGGTGACCATGGAAGCATGATTCCAACCTTTCACAATCAATGGTAATGGTGCAGTAGAGAATCAATCTGGATCTTAAGATAAAAGAAATCTTACAATGCTGATTTTAAAATGTTCTCTTATTAGAAGTCTAAGAAAGCAATAATCATGATGTTTGAGGCATGCATCGCAAGGAAATTTAAATAACAAAGCCATCACATGGCATGCAAAGTGAGGTAAAATAAGGGAAAAAACAAGAACAGAACAAAGGAGAAATGGTAGGAAGATACCATGTCTAAGTCCATATCCAGAGGAAATTGGGGGCGTCTTCCTCTAGATGATATGATAGGTGGCTGATTTGCAATGCGACTCCTCGACTGCAACATTCTATTAGAGAAAGAAGCTTGTGGCACATTTCTCCTCCTATTCGAAGGATTTTGATGAGACCGTGAACGAGGCTGTCTGTTTGCCCTTGGAAACCATGTCTGCATAAATAAAAATAGATAATCTTTCATATAACACATTAAGCACTGCTTCATGAATGCTGTTAGAACTGGTACAGCAAGGAAAGAGAAAAAAAATATTGATTTAGATTACTGAGAATAAACACAGTCCTTGTACCCAGTGTAAACTGTTGTCACACAATGCCAGAAATATTTGAGAGATCCTGGCAACTCTCCTACACAAACATTTTCACTTACAAAAGACACCTCAATTCTCCTCACTCTGACCTTGATAACAACCATCCCTTGTAACTGCCTCTTAATTATGAGTAACTGATTGCTTCTCTAGGTATTAGTTGGCACCCCACTCTTCCTTTTCTTATAATATAGCAATATACTCTTTTCATTATGGGCTTATTGGCATCAAAACTTCCTCCCAAGGCATTCAAGTTGAAAATGTGGAAATTGAGACTACGTAAGAACAAGTTGCTCCCAAGAATCTTCACATTTTGGTAGACCTTGCCATTTGATCAATACTTCAGCCACCCCTTTATCATTATACTGCCATCCTAAGACGTCTTGTGGATGGGGGGTTGTAATTCCCATTCTGCAGTTAGCTCTGTTGGCAAGGGCTACACTGTAGCTAGGCTCGAGACAGCTTTCTTTAGAAGGCATACATGAAAAATTGGATGAATTTTGCAGTAATCTGGTAGCTGTAAATGGTAAGCTATTGTGCCTACCTTCTGTAGAACTTGATATGGACCATAAAATTGTGGAGCTAACTGTTCCTTGCACTTTCTAGCCAAGGACTTCAGCCTATAAGGATGCATCTTAAAGTGTATCCAATCTCCCACCAAGAATTCCACTTCTCTCCTTTTGTTATCTGTCTCCAAGTTCTACTTTAACTTTTGCAATATGTCATCCCTATCTTTTGTAAGTTGATTGACCACTTCTATTTTAGAGGGAAAAGTGTCACGTCTAAAAAGAAGAGGTGGATCTCTGCCATACAGTGTCTGAAAAGCTGTCATTTTTGTTGAGCTGTTATAATTGTTATACCAATATTTTGCCCAAGCCAACCAAAAAGGCCATTGTTTGGGATTGGTGCCTTAAAAACAGCAAAAGTATGCTTCCAAATATCGGCTGACAACTTTTGTTTGGCCATCTATCTGCGGATGATAGGCCAATACTTCAACTTTGTCCCAGGCTGTTTGAATAACTCAGCCCAAATATGGCTGAGAAACAATTGATCTCTATCTGTCACAATAGAAGAGGGGAATCCATGTAGTTTAACTGTCTCAAAGTTGAAGGGTTGTGCAACCTCCTTAACTGAAAAAGGATGACATACGAGGATAAAATGAGCATATTTAGTAAGCGGTCCACGACTACTAGAATAGTATCTTTCCCTTTCACTTTAGGTAGTCCTGTTATAAAATCCATAGGGAAATCACTCCAAACTTGAGTAGGTATTGGCAATGGTTTTAATAAGCAATCAGGAACTTACATTTCATAATTGTTAAGCTGACAAATATCACATCTCTCAACAAAAGCACAAATGTCCTTCTGCATGCCCTCCCAAAACACCACTGCTGCAAGTCTCTTGTAGGTTCGAAAAAATTGAGAGTGACCTATTGCTTAAGTATGAAATTCTGCTAGCAATTGAGAAATTCTAGTAAAAGATTAAGGCAATACCAATTGATCTTTATAAAACAATCTTCCCTTTGAAAATCAGCCACCTTGTTATGACTTCCAAGTTTATACTGTATTTCAATATCAGAGCCAAGTAGCTTGTATGTCCACTTAATTTGCTCCTCATTTACTATATGTTGTGATCTGTTAGAAACTTCAAACTCTGGTTTGTGAGTATGATAAAATGCCTCCCCATAAGATAGTGCGACCATTTTTGTACTGCCATCACAACTGCAGTCAACTCCCTCTCATATACTAATTTTAATTGAGCTCTTTCCAATAAAGATTGGCTCAGAAAGGCTAGTGGCTTTCCTTCTTGCAGCAGAACAGCTCCTAAACCCTTGTTGGATGCATTCATCTCTACTACAAACTGTTTAGAAAAATCCGGAACTGCCAATATTGGCAAATTTGTCATGGTTGCACTCAAGGTTTCAAAAGTCTCTTGGGCAGTTGGGGAGCATTGGAATTAATCTTTTTTAAGCAAATCAGTCAATGGTTTGGCTGTTTTTCCATAATCCTCGACAAAACTTCTATATTATCCGGTAATCCCAAAAAAATCCATAGTCCCTTGACGTCTTTAGGCAGTGGCCATTGGTGTACTGACTCAATCGTCTTAGGATCAGCTGAAACACCATAAGCCAATATCACATCCTAGGTATTCAACCTATGCAGCTCCAAATGCACATTTCTTCTCATTAACCACTAATTTGTGTTGTTGCAGCAGTTGACAAAATGAATTTAAGTGTTGAACATGACTCTTCTCATCCAGACTGTAAATCAAAATATCATTAAAAAAATACCAAAAAAACTTAAGAATGGCTTTAATACCTCTCATTCACAAGTTACTGAAAAGTAGAAGAGGCATTAGTAAAAGTCCAAATGGCATCACTAAATACTAATTATGTCCCTCGTGTGCGAAAAGCTGTCCTTTTTATATCTACCTCCTTCATTCTAATCTGGTTACATCCATATTTTAGATCAAGCTTAGAAAAGATTGTTGCCCCTGTAAACTCATCCAATAATTCATCAATATCAGCTAAAGGAAATTTGTTGGGAATAGTGTCCTTATTTAGTTCTGGATGATCAACAGAAAATCTCCAACTTCCATATTTTTACCTTACTAAAATTATGGGACTTGAATAGAAGCTAACGCTTGGTCTAATAATACCTGCTTTAAGCATTTCACCAACCAATTTCTCAATTTCATTGTCGTTAGAGTGAGAATAGAAGCGCCTTCCTTTAGGGTAATGGCATGGTCATGCCTTCTAAATGGTGGAACTGGAACCCCTTTGGGTTCTAGAAACACATCTGCATACTCTCGCACTACAATTTGAATTTGTTCTGAAATTTGACCTTGAGTTTGTTGCTGAAGTTTTGCCATATAGCAGTCCACCAAAAAAAATCCATGCTCCTCCACCTTCAAGATTCTGATCATGGTTTGCAGTTGCACTAAGACTGATGTTTTATAAAGAGATGGATCACCCATTATGGTATATTCCTTATCATTAATTTTGAAATTTTGTTTGAGCTCTTTAAATTATATTTCACCTAGTTCTTCCAACCACTCTAACCCTAAGACTGTATCCACTCCATCCAATTCAAAGAGATAAAAACCTTGCTTAATGTCTACTGCAATTGAAGATTCAATCCTTGACACATCCCTTTTGTTTTCACCTTATGTCCATCTCCTACTTTCACCCAATATGGAGGGGTTTCTTTGACCGGTAGTCCAATACATTCTTACTAATTGTTGAGAAAAAAATTTGTGTTGTTCCACTATCAATCAAAATTGTGACCGTGTTATCGAGCATACCCCACAGTTTGTGTGATCTCTTTGATGTAAGACCAACCATACTCTAGAGATCCAGCTGAGCTATTTTCCTTCCCAAGGTCCCTCATCCTCTTCCCTGTTTGTCACTCCTAATTCTGCTGGATCGTATACTTATTCCAAAATCATTACCCTGAGTTGTTTATTCTTGCAAACATGCTCTGTCGTGTACTTCTCCTCACAGGTGAAGCAAAGCCCCTTCTCCTCCTCTCTTTATACTCTGCACCAGGCAGTTGTCAGATTCTTCTATCTTTATTATTTTCCTCCACTACTTCAACAATCTTGTTACTGGCCTTACCTATCCAATTCTAACTTGTAATGTTATCAGTCTTTGGAAGGATAGTACTGCTCCTCCAATTATTAACATAGCTTCCCCCAATTTTGCTTAATCTCCCTAATTCTTGCATGGTCATATATCTCTTCCCCATTCCGTGTCCTGCCAATTCTAGCAAAATCTCTTCTTGAAGCTTAGCAGTCTTCATAACTTTTTGGTACTGATTGGGGTTTAAGAAGCCTAAATAATTTCTCTAAAGGAATGTGCAGACCTCCCAAAAATACGCTTAAAGGCACCAACTCCTCTACTCCTGCTCTAGCCAACAATCCATCAAAGGCCTCCAAATACTCTCCCAAAGTGCTTGTTTGCTTTCAATCTTGTTAATTTTGATAAAGGATCATCATAGTTACCATCATCAAACCTACAACCCACATCATAAAGAATTTGTCTCCAATTCATTTTATCCTTACCTCTCTGTACAATGTAATGTCATAGCCACGCAAAAGCCTTTCCCTCCATTGCCATCATTAGAAGTTTAAATTTCTGGGGTTTCTAGTACCTCTTCTAATGCAAAGATAGCACATTTGGCTCTCCATTCTGTACACAGTCCCATCAAAAGGTGGAAAAGGAATCTTGGGTGCCTTGATAACCCACTTTTCGTCTTTCATGTTACGTTCCATCATTTCCTTGGATGCTACAATGGATTGTCCCATCAAATTCATCTACTCCTTAATTTCCTGTTGTCTTACTTCACCCAATTGCAGAACAAGTATTTTCTAACCAAGATCACAAACACAGTCTCAGCATAACTCCTTGGGCGACGTCAGATCACAAACACTCCAACTCAAAATCGAACATCAAACATTGAAATCAAGAATCAAAATCTTGCCTAACCCACCACTCCGGATCAGAGCTCTGATTCTAGGTGTTAGAAGTGGTACAGCAAGGAAAGAGGAAAAAAAGATTAGGTGCGACTATTATCATACAATGTCAGAAATTTTCGAGAGATCCCTCCTACACAAACTTTTTCACTCACAAAAGACAACTCAATTCTCCTAACTCTGACCTTTATAACAACCATCACTTGTAATTGCCTCCTAATTATGACCTAACTGATTGTTTCTCTAGGTTGGGCCTTAACATTAACAGACCCATTCTTCCTTTTCCAATAATATACTCTTTTCATTATGGGCTTATTGCAATCAAATGCCAATCCCATTTACCACTCATCAATCAATTACCGTCTCTACATGTGTAGCCCATTCTTCTAAGAAGTAGTGGCATATTCAAGGCTCCAAGATACTAATCCCACTAAATACTTTGTCAGTAAAGGAGAGGATTACAAATGATCAAACAGCATATTGGATAAGCAATTAGAATATCCCCATTAGTTAAAAATGAATTTGAATAATTAATATTTTTCTTGCAACCTAACAACAATATGGATATTGATAGAATCTATTAGAATCTTGTAAATATAGTAACTGCACAATATTTTCTCTCTCAACACGGTATCTAAAGCCTAGAGAGGCAACCCTAATCCTCATTTTTTTCCGGCGCCACCACCACCATCGCCGCCGCCGTCCAACCTCCGATCACTACGGAAACCCCACCGTCGTGATCGCCCTTGTCAGATCGGCCGAACCCCGCTGACCGTGCCTTCATTGGAGCCCTCACGCGCCCCCACGCTCCGCCTTCTCCTCAGGCGGTTTTCTCACGCGCCACCTTCTCTCTCCGCGCGTCCGGCGTTCGTTCCTGACGCCGTCGATTGGGGTTTGCTCGCCCCTCTCTCCCCTACCTGTGTCCGGTCTCGATTTGCTATTTGGACATTTACTCTATCTTGTTTTGCCCTTTTTCGCTGTTGTTTGGACATTTTCTCTCTCTTCTCGTTGACCAATGGCTGCCTCTAGCACTCCAAAAGCTGATACCCAGATTTTTACCAACCATGTCACTGCTCCTCTTTCTTCTGAGCAATTGGACGGTAAGCACGACTCCTCTTGGGCTTCTCACATTGAACTTTGACTTGTTGGACAGGGTTATGAGACACATCTCACCCAAACAGCAGATGATGTCCCAGAGGCCGACCGTCCTATGTGGAAAAAGGTTGACGCTCAACTGTGCTGTATCATCCGAGCCACCATTCACCCATCTCTTCGTGATGTCTTTCGCACTCACAAAACTTGCAAGGTTGTTTGGACACAAGCCCAGCAACTCTTTACAAACAATTCTCGGCGACTCTACCAAGTTTGTGAAGACCTCATGACTGTCCTTAGTGCCCAACAAATTAAGGATTCTATGTCAACCTATCTTGGCTCGATATTAAGCCTTCTTTGTGAGTTCAACAAATTGCTTCCTCCTACTGCCACTCCAGATGCAGAACTTGACAATCGCAAGAAGTTTTTCATATCCTTGGCTTTATACAGTCTACCCCCAGAATATTCTCATGTTCGTGATCAGATCCTGGGGAGCCTCACAGAAGCTACTATGGATAGTACTTGGGCAACCCTCCTCCGTGTGCCTCCCAAATCCTCCTCTGAGCCTTTGCTTCCCATTCCTAGTGACTCTTCGGCTTTGGTTTCTTGCAACACCAACTGACCTTCACAGGGCAAAGGTAGCAAAGGACGTCCCTGGTGTGATCATTGCCACCGCCCGAGACACACAATTGATAAGTGTTGGACTCTACATGGTCGACCTCCTCGCACTGCCTAGGTGGCCCGGAGTTCTGTGTCTCCTTCATCCACCTCTGCTCCGACATTGGCTCCGGATCCACATTCATCACCTTCCTATGACGATTTTCTGAAATGGTAGACAATTGTCAGGCCTCCGGTTCTACTGCTGCTGTTGCACACACTGGTAATTCCTTCGTTGGTCTCTCTCACTCTTCAGGCTCTTGGGTCCTTGACTCTGGGGCCACCAATCACATCACTGGTAAAAAATTCCTTTTTTCTTCTCTTTCTACTTCTGGTTATTTACCTTCTGTCACCATGGCAAATGGGTCTCAAACTCAATCCCGAAGTGTTGGTATTGTTCATCCTCTTCCTTCTGTTTCTATTAACAATGTCTTTTATGTCCCTGGGGCACCCTTTAATTTATTGTCCATTAATCAACTTACTTGGTCTCTTGATTGTGTCATATCTTTTACCAAAAATTCTGTTCTCCTACAGGACCGGATTACGAGGAGGACAATTGGCTCCGGATGTGAGTCTCATGGTCTCTATCAGCTCAACAAGCCCTCTCTTGTTGGTTCAGCAGCAGCGTCTCTACTTCTGATTCATGCTCGATTAGGACATCCAGGTCTTGATAAGTTGAAGCAGCTATACCCTAGTCTTTCTAAGTCAGAGTCTTTGTCTTGTGAGTCATGTCAATTAGGCAAACATGTTCGTCATTCTTTTTCTAGTCGCATTATGAGTCGGGCTTTGTCCCCTTTTGTTTTAGTTCATTCAGATGTTTGGGGTCCAAGTTGTATTTCCTCTACATTAGGATCTAGGTATTTTGTCACTTTTATAGATGATTTTTCCCGTTGTACTTGGTTATACTTAATGAAAGAACATTCTGAAATTTTTTCAATTTTTCAGTCTTTTTTTAATGAAATAAAAAATCAATTTGGTATCCCTATTCGAACTTTACAAAGTGATAATGCCCGTGAATATTTATCTACTCAGTTTCAGACCTTTATGGCATCACATGGTGTGTTACATCAAACATCTTGTCCTTATACGCCTCAACAAAATGGAGTTGCAGAACGCAAAAATAGGCATCTACTTAAGACCACCCGGACTCTTCTTCTCCACTCTCATGTTCCTCATCAATTTTGGGGTGATGCGGTACTTACTGCATGTTATCTCATTAACCGCATGTCTTCCTCTGTTTTACAAGGTAAAATCCCTCATCAAGTTCTATGCCCCCACCACTCTCTTCATCCTTTACCCCCTCGTGTCTTTGGTTCTACATGTTTTACTCATGCTCTTGGTCCTGGCATTGACAAGCTCTCTCCTCGGTCTCATAAGTGTATTTTTCTCGGGTACCCACGATCTTAAAAAAGATACAGTGTTATTCCCCTACTCTTCGCAGGTATTTCATTTCTGCTGATGTTACTTTTTTCGAGTCCATTCCGTTCTTTGAACTTAGAACATCTACACTCGAGTCTTCCTCATCCACAACTGCCCCTAGTTCAATCCTTTTCTGTCCTCCAGAGGCGTCTCCATCCCCTCCACACCCATCTCCTCTACCTTTGCAGGTATATCAGCGTCGTACTCGTCCTGTTTTGGAGCCACCGAGCACTGACAACACCATAGACTCACCTTTAGAGCCACCTCTTTCGCCTCATCTTCCGGTCTCGCCCTCTAAATCTGACATTCCCATTGCCATTCAAAAAGTTATATGTTCTACTCGTAATCCTTCTCCTCATTATATTTCTTTAAGTTATCATCGTCTTTCTCCTTCCTATTATTCTTGCCTTTCTTCCTTGTCTTCTGTTTCTATTCCTAAGAGTACAGGTGATGCATTTTTCCATCCTGGGTGGAAACAAGCTATGTTGGATGAGATGTGTGCATTACAGAACAGTAGGACTTGGGACCTCGTTCCTCTACCACCAGGGAAGTCAGTTGTTGGCTGTCGGTGGGTGTATACAGTCAAGGTTGGTCCAGATGGCAAGGTTGACCAGCTTAAAGCCCGTCTCGTCGCCAAAGGCTATACTCAAATCTTCGAGTTGGATTATGGCGACACCTTCTCTCCCGTGGCCAAATTGCCCTCTGTGCGACTATTCCTATCCATTGCTGCCATACGTCATTGGCCTCTCTATCAGTTGGATATTAAGAATGCTTTCTTACATGGTGATTTGCTAGAGGAAGTCTACATGGAGCAACCGCTTTGCTTTGTTGCTCAGGGGGAGTCCTCTGGTCTTGTATGTTGATTGCGAAAATCTTTATATGGCCTCAAGCAGTCACCCAGAGCATAGTTCAGCAGATTCACTACTGTGATTCAACAGTTTGGCATGACTCAGAGTGAGGCTGACCATTCTGTCTTCTATCGTCACTCTTCTACCAGTTGCATCTATTTGGTCGTTTATGTTGATGACATTGTCATCGCAGGTGGTGACCATCAGGGCATTGTACAGGTGAAGCAACATCTCTTCAAACATTTTCAGACAAAGGATCTCGGCAAACTCAAATACTTTTTGGGAATAGAAGTAGCACAGTCCAAAAGTGGGATCATCATTTTCCAAAGGAAGTATGCAATGGATATTTTGGAAGAAACAACAATGTTAACTTCCAAGCCAGTCGACACTTCCGTGGATCCCAATGTCAAGCTCCTGCCAAATCAGGGGTAGCCTCTTCTAGATCCTGAAAAGTACAGACGATTAGTAGGAAAGCTAAACTACCTCACTGTTACCCGTCCAGATATCTCATTCGCAGTGAGTGTAGTAAGTCAATTCCTACACTCTCCATGTAAGGAACATTGGTATGCAGTGATTCGCATTGTTTGATACATCAAAGGAGCTCCAGGAAAGGGTCTTTTGTATGAAGACAAAGGACACACTCGGGTTGTGAGATATTCTGATGCAGATTGGGCAGGATCTCCCATAAATAGAAGGTCCACCTCTGGATTCTGTATATTTGTCAGAGATAACCTTGTCTCTTGAAAAAGTAAGAAGCAGAATGTTGTAGTCCGGTCGAGTGCGGAAGCGGAGTATCGAGCTATGGCTATAGCGAGTCAGGAGCTTATATGGCTCAAACAGTTGCTTCAAGAATTAAAGTTCGGAGAGATCACACATGTCACTTATATGTGATAATCAAGCCGCTATTCATATTGCCTCAAATCCAGTATTTCATGAGAGGACAAAACACATTGAAGTTGATTGTCACTTTGTCAGAGAGAAAGTCATGTCCGGAGAAATATCTACTAGTTTTGTCAATTCCCATGACCAACTAGCAGACATCTTTACTAAGTCACTAAGGGGTCCTCGGATTAACTACATATGTAACAAGCTTGGTGCATATGACCTATATGCTCCAACTTGAGGGGAAGTGTTAGAATCTATTAGAATCTTGTAAATATAGTAACTGTATATTTTGTAATTATTTACTCTTCTCTATAAATTGGAATAACTCCGCTGTGCCCTAAACACACGGATTCAATATTTTCTCTCTCAACAGATATAAAAAACAACAGCACATTACAGATCCATTTTAAAGTACAATTATGCCAAATAATAAAGATAAAGACAATATTATGTCATGTAGACTTCAAGTCTGGCATTTCAACCTTTAATTATACATACCATCCATAAACCACCTTTGAATCTTTTAAAAATACATAAAAGAGTTAAATCATGATATAAAGAACAAATTTTAGCATTGATGCATAGAAAGAAAGCATTGTAACATCGCTTGATATTTTAGGTAACCTATAAAGAAACTTTGCTCATACAGACAGGTATTCTCTTTAATATAGTCAATTCAGAGAAAAAGAGAAGTTAGTTACAGGATGATATATATCGTGACTATCAATAGATGTATGCAGAAGATCCTCTGCATGCTGCGGCTCCCATGCTAAATGTTCATCAATCTGCAGCAGATCAAGAAATGACAAGTGCTTGTAAATAAGAAATATCTTAAAGCCTTAAACTACATCTCAAAGAGTGAGGAAAAGAAAAATAGCCAACCCCTCTGCCTTCAAAAAAATCATCATGATACAGTTGTTCTTGGAGTTCACGTGCCAAAATCTCATCTGCTTCTACTTGTCTTGCCCGAGCATCCAAAATATTTTTGTCATTGTCATCTACATCTTCAGATGATCTGTTGGCAAACCCTGGTGTAGATAACAACTCAACCACCTCAGGATCCAAGACAGGGCTCCGGGATGAGCTAGATGATTCCCCAGACGAACTGAGGAACATGACCTCTGAATTATAACTATAAGATGCATCATTAGGATTTCCTGAAGGTGATTCCCGTTTTCTTTGCCTTTTAGTCAGAATGTCAGCAGTATGATGGGTTCCAGTTGACTGGTCTACATCTGGAATGATCACAGAAGTTGGTTGAGCACTATGATCTAATAGAGAAGTATGAACATCATTGCTGCTTTGACTGTTCCCAGTGTTTCTTTTGTCCATTATGCTGATATTTCGTCTATTAATAAATCTTCCAGTATCACAATTCCTTCTTGAATGAAGCCCATTTACATTGTACAATTGTTGATCAGCATTTCTTTCATTATGTGTAGTTCTCCAACCACCTTGTCCCTCAGTGTATTGAAATGAATTTCTTAAAGCATTAAGGGTACTGTTGGCCTCTTCGCAGTTGATTACAGGGCTGGTGAAGAAGTAACAAATGCCTTTAATCTCAGCATAAGTAATCAACAGATACAAGAGATGGGGCTTCTTTAAGCATGTAGACAAACGATAGATGACTAAATGTCGTGTCTTTTCACTTTCCAAACCGATTGCACAAACATTAGGTTTAGAAAGAAAATTGCAATGCACAAGATGACAATATATATACCTTCAACAGAATTTGCAATTATTCCTTGGTTTAGAAAATATTTGACAGAAGTTTCAAAACAAAACAAGATTGAAAAACTGCAAGGTCCACATTATAGATCATAATCAGTGCTGTCAAATGGCAGTCATGCTTCTGCTATTTGCCACACAACACCATCCACCATATTGTACAGCAGATTTTAGCCTTCTGCCATCCAAAATTGATAATACTGATCATAATATCTACATCAAATAAAACTTCCCACTACCCTCCTCAAAACAAATGAAATTTCTTCTTTTGTTTAAAAAATTTAGACAAACTCCTGTAAATCAGAATTACCATAATACTACAGGAAGGGTTTTCTTTGGCTTGTTACTTTTTAGTCACTCCTAATTCAGAATAAATGAACTTCTGTCGAAGACTCAATGAAGTTCCATAAAGTCAGTCCAAGTTCAATAACTATGAGATTCATATAGTCAATACTCAATATAAATGCAAATTTCATCATAAAATGTATGTCATCTATAAATAAACCATGTGCATGCAATTTGAGTTAGGTAATGAAAGAAGAAATAATCTCAATTTATTTTCTTATAACACCAACAGTTAAATCTAATCCATTTAATTGAAACACTTCCTCATTGGAAGTCATATTTCTATGGTGATCAGCCATAAATAATGGACTGCATGAAAACCTATGGAATCAATTTATGATAAGTTTGAACATCAAAATATAAATAAATAGACCGAAAATAAATAATGAAACAAAACTCCTAAAAATTTGTGCATATTTGATAGTTTTCCTGCCTAATTTATTAAATTCAAAACATTATTTCAATTCACTAGGTTGCTGCAACTTTTATGTCAATTATTTTGTCATTAAAGAAGCTACAAACAGTTTATTAACTTCATTTAATAATAGCATGCACAGAGATCTTGCATAACTCATGCAAGACTACCTGAAAAAAATGAAACAAAACTTCCAGGTCATCCACTAAAAACAAAAAAGCAATTCAATATGTAATATGGTCTGATAACCTGCTGTTGGTGTGAAAAGTTGTGGCATGAAGTCCATGTGATGAAGGATGAGTAAGTACTTCCTTTCCTTTTGCTCTACCACTGCCTCTCTCTTCAGCAACTGTATCATCAACACTAATCAGCGATACAGTATTGCTAGAAACCGAATGCCCAGCTTGACTCTGTTCAACACTTTTGGTCTGATGGCTGCTCTGTTTAGCTGATTGCTTTGCCCTAGTTGCAATATTATGAGGTGAAATGCACCCATTTCGTACCAATCTCTTGTGCCCTCTACATTGTGGAGCAGTGGAAAGACAAGGAGGCAAAGACACTTGCTTTTCATTTGGTGATTGAGACTGAGAATCATTAGGCAGAGAAATACTCTTGCCACGGTCCACAGATACTTTAGGGCCTGGAAGTGTTTTATTATCTAGTTTACCCTTTCCAGTGAAGGCATTTCTAGATGTATTAGAAGAATCAGCATAAAATGGTAATGAAGAGTTCCCAATACTTGCTTTTGATTCTTTCTTGTCTTCAGTTGCATTATATCTTGATCCATGATGTGATAAAGCTGGTTTCAGTTGTTGGAATTGTCCATTCTCTTCAGTCAAATCTAAAACAGAAATAGGCCCATGGCGAGATGATTTAGAAGGAAACTTAGAGCCTATAGCTTTCCCTTTCTCCATCTTTTCAGTTCCATTCAAATGTGTTGTCCCAAGTCCAGATAATTTCTCAGTTTGAGCTCTCCTAAAGATGGGAGCATTTTGAGAAGGACAAGATTTCTCTGATGGGGACAAATTTATATAGTTGCGGCCATTATTCATTTCATCTGCAAAAGTAAAACCCCTCTCCCTCTTCTCAGGATTACTGAAATATTTCTGATCGTAAATTATTCTATCTGGGGTATCAGGAATATCCACAATATGATCAATTTCCATATCCTCCTCCATTTCCTTTATTTTGAATCATAAAGAGTGATCAAGAAATATTCCATAAACCAGTAATCTAATAAATATGAATGACACTAATATGAAAGCTCCTCCATTAGTTACATAAGAACTCTCAATATTCATATGCTATAAATACACAAAAACACTTTATCCCACAATATTTAATAGGAAAATGATTGCCAAGAAGACAGTGGAAAATATTACTTGAATGCAACCTTCACATTGAGTGGGTGTACGAAATATGCTTTAACCCAAAAAAAAAAAAATTAGTAAGAGAAGAAAATCAAAAAGACAATGGAGAAGAGTACAAAGGGATAAGGGGATAAGAGATCCTCATTAAAAGAAAAGAAAAGAAAAAGCATACATTAAAGAAGACATTAATGAAGCAAAACAATGCAAACCTTCATCATATATGGAAGGAAAAAGGTCCATCTGTTTTACACCATACAGAAGCCAAACACCAAATCTTATCCCAAAAGTTGCTTATCCAAAGAGATATTCTAAAAATGAAAGAGTTATTCCTCCAACCATATGCAACAAAGTGTCGCAAATATTGCACATTGCCAAAAAGTTTGGCTTCTTTACTTCAACCAAAATTAATAAAGCTATTCATCAAAAGTTGCACCAAGCATCAAAGGGAAACTCAACATTTTCCACAAATGCTAAGAACAAAATATGGTCATGTAAACGAAGTGGTTTTAAGCTTGTGGCATAGATAAACATGTCAGGTCAGGGGTACTCTATCCTCATTTCTACATAGTAAAAAATAACCAATTTCATTTTCAATTTGAAAAGAAAATTAAATAAATAGAATCTTAAATGGCACAAATCTAAAATTCAACCAACAGGACAAATCTAAAGCTTAGTATTCATTTAAAACACAGCCTTATAAGCAAGAAAAAAGGGAGATAAAAACAAACTTGTAAAGTTCAATAACTATGGTGTCTGATAAAGAACCAACAAATCCTGCTTCCAAATTCAAATTTTTTGGAAATCGGAAATTTTTAACTTGTTCCCCACAATGAATACTTTTCATTTTATAACAAGAGCACTTTCAGGCATGAGAAAAAACTGAAAAATCCAGACAGATACCTGAGATTGGAAAATAGGCCAACGTGTTGTATCCATATCAACAAAGTTAAGCTACATAGCATTGACTCTGGCTTTAATAAACCGTGATATGAAAAGAAGTGAAGCATGGTACTATCAAAACTCATGACCAATTGACCACAGGTTCTACTCAAAAGCAATGGACAAGGAACTAATTTCCTCAGCTCTGGCACATAACACAAAAGCAGTAATCGCTTTCAGGTACTTTGTCTATCAACAGCAAATGAAGGTTAGACTCAAGAGGTCACAGATTGAAAGAAAAACCTATAAAACCAGCTTATCCAATTTCTGAAAGCCACAAGCAAAACTCCATAAGATGGCTTGAGTTGGAAGCATACGTAAATTACTAAAACGACCCCTAAGGTAAAGCAAAGACAAACATTGTAGGGTTGCACACCATTTACAAGATGCAAAGACAAGCAACTTTAAAGCTAAAGTGAACTAAACCGAGTCACGTTCAAGTGAAAGCATAATAGCTATTTAAAATAAATAAAACAAAATAATATAAAACAAAATAAAAACTGGGTCTAAATTAAAGAAAAGGGTCATCATTCATACCAAAGAAAAATATAAAAAAAAATTCCATAAATTATAAGCAATAATCTGACTCCACTGACTGATGACCCAAAAATAAACCGAAACTTAAAACAAATGGATGAACAAACACCATCAACCTCAGGAAAGAATTCGATAAATGGTAAAAATAATTTAAAGAAACAATAATTAATACAATATATCAAAGAAACGATAAAATCGAATTGTTCCGAAACCGAAAAAAAATGTGCAAAAAAAATAATAATAATTGACGAAATGAAGATGCGTATTTTAAAAGCAGAAATGAAGCAACAAAAATTAAAGAGAAAAAAAAGATACCTGATTAACAGTGAGGGATTGAAAGAGAAAGAGGGTGAGGAACAGAGAATGAGAGAAGGGATGAGAATTTATCACTGCGCTCATCCAAATGGGAATGGATCTGTTGAGATCCGAAACGTCGGGTCCGGTCGGGTCGAACCAAAAACAAGATAAATTAAATATTCTCTAGGTCTCAGCCCCATACGTCTGCAGTTTCAAATTTAACCTTTAAAACATATAAAAATATATTATTTAATTAAATTTATTATTATATTAATATAATTTGAATGGATGACGTGGAATTTAGTAAAAATAATCTTGAAATTATTTTCATATATATATATATATAGAGAGAGAGAGAGGGGGGAGAGAGAGAAAGAAGTCAGTGATGCTTGGCCTTTTAAAATTTAAATTTTAAACTTATTTGTAAAAAAATATGTTTATTTTATTTTATTTATATAAATAAATTAGATTTAGAATTAAATTTAACTAATTTAAATAATTTAATCTAATTTAAAATTTAATTTTCATTATTTAATTAAATAAATAAGTTTAGTTAATATTTAATGAGTCAAGCTTAAATAGTTTATTAATAATTTAACTTATTTATAATCTTAAGTATTTGTTATTAGATTTAAAAAGTAATACGTTAAAAAAACTCAATTATTTAAAATATCAATTTTAAAAATCACGTCAATTATATCAAATTAATAAAATAAAATTTTTAAAAGAGAATTAAAATAAAGAAACTTGGTCAATCAAGTTTTACAAATAGGTTGAATAATCAAATACAGTAGAATATTATAGATTTAATGAAATATAATAAATATATGGCTCAAAATTTTCTTATTTAAAGAATATAAATTAAAATCAAAATTTAAGATATCTGAATAAAGTTAAGTAGTTATACTATCTACGAAGAATATTATTAATTTATAAAATTAAGTATTTTAATATTTTTAAAAATAAATTAGTTATATGAAATGTACTAAAATATGTATTTAAAAGGTATATTATCAATATTTTTAATTTATAGTTTTAAAACTTCATTTAAGGTCCATGTCAGTCTTTCATATACATTACCATATTTGTCATATTTAATTTTAGGTGACCAAAAAAAATTCTATTAGTATAAAAGAAAAAGAATATAGTTGTAAAAAAAAAAAAGTTCAAACATGTACTTAAATATTGTTTGATATCTTTTTAACTAACTTTACTAATTATAGTGTTGTGTTTACTATTAACAAATAGTAGTTACTGAATAAATTCATTGCCATATATGAAAAAATATCAAAGTGAAAAGAATTATTGTTGAAGGTATATGAAATTGTTGAGTTTACTTAAAGTATTTTTATTGTTGTGTTGTAGTTTTGGATGATGAGAGAAATTTAAGAATGGTTGTTGTAATATGTTTCTTGTTTTGAAACTTTTTCTTTTTTCATATTTTAGTTGTTAAGAATTCTTAAGAACTCTTAAGTGAAAATTTTTAAGTCTAAGTTAAAGAGAATATAAAAAATATGAAATAGGCAATAAAAATCCTAAGAAAATTGAAAATTAATAGTCATAAATTTCATATAAAATAGGAATTAGACCTAAACTAATTAAGGCTTAAATTAGTGAAGTTTATATAAAGTGTAATCGAATAAATAATTTAAGAAATTTTGTCGGCAAAGTAGAGATTAAGATGACATGAGGTGAGTATTAAGTTAAGAGGAACAAGTTATTTAAAAAGAGATTCTAACTAATATTCAAAAAATTTAAAGAACAAACCAAAAATTTAGTTAGATTGAGATTATAAACTTGGGAAATGATACCTTCATTTAAGTATCAATTAAACTTATTTTAAAGGATAATTTTAGAACCAAATCAAGAGAGAATTGGTGCAGCCATAATGACCATAAAATACTTTTAAAAAAATTGAATTCATTGAGACTTAAGTGCAACCCAAAAATTTACATGAAACCTTAGGTAAAATTGGTTAAATTAAGCCTTGCATGCAACCAAATTTATAGTCCAAATTGGCTAAGAAAGTGATGTCAAAATTGAACTTGGAGAAACAAGCTAAATTCAGCCACCTTTACATGTGACATCTCTAACCCTAAACTTGACAAATACTTAGTAGCATAGTATATAATCACACATGATGTGAGAGAGTTAACATCAATAACATAATCTTCTCATAATAACATTCTCAAAATTATAAATGTATTTTCTTCTCTTTTATAAAGCTAACATCCAAAACATAACATCAATCAATATATACATTCATTATGTACATAAGGTATAATCAAAATCTCCATAAGTTCATCCTTGTGTAATATTTGGTCATTGATATAAAGTAAAACACATGTATACATACTTTCATTGTCTAGTTAGAAATGTTGGAAATACCTTTTCCTTAGCATTAAACAAAACTCTAGAATGTAACAAAATGTTAGGCTCAATGCACCGAATGTCAAGTAAATCCAAGTGCTAAAAGTAAATAAGTACACACAGTAGAACTGAGTACATAAGGCATCAAATAAATCAAAGGTCGACGCCAACACAACTTGAAACATAATCAAAATAACTAAATCTGACACAACCTACAAAGCGTGCTCACTTAGGCAAGAATAGATACTATCACCCCAATTGTTCTCTCACTCAGGTGAGAAGGCACAAGCGAGCCTGTCTCGCTTAAGCAAGATTGTAAAAACAAAAAAAACTAGGTAAAATTTTCTATCTAGTGTTTTCACCTAAGCGAGAATAGGCTTGCTCAAGCAAGAATAGGCTTGCTCAAGCGATAAGTCGTGAGTGAAAATAGTATATAAATAACTTCATTGTTTTAAAATTTAAAACATAAGGCCAATAACCCTTTCTCATATCACTGTCTGTTTTCTCACTCCTTCCCCAGTTAAAAAACACCATTACTCTCCAAAACTCTCTCAGATCTAAGCTTGAACATATTTTTTCACTAGATCCCAAGTAATTTCTTAGAGCTTGATCTCCTAATCTCAATTCTATTCCATCCTTTTGTTTCTTATCAAAGTTACTCCACTTTGAATGTTTAAGAAGAACTTGGTCTTTCAAACAATATCTTCCATAAAAAAAAAATAATAAACTTTACACCCTTCCTTTTGATCTTAGGAAGAACCTGATTTTAGAGACATCACTTCTCATCTCTTTGTTGCAAAAGACTCATTTTCAAGTAAAGAGAGTTACCTAAGTCCTATTTATATATTTTGACTCAGAAAACTCAAACTACCATGTTCTGAATAGCAAAGCTATAAGGTTTTCTTGAAAATATAATGTAGAAAATGAGTTCCTAAAGCATGAAAAACCTATGATTTGTTTTAGAAATTACCTAGATAAAATTTTGTAGTAAGAGTTATGAGCAAAACAAGTTTTAAGAAGTTTTTATGATTTTGTTATTTATTATTATGTATGTACAATTAATGTTGTGAATTATTATTTTAAATAATATGTATACTGGAAGATGAAAAATAGAAAATGCTAAACTTTAGGATAAGTGATTTTTTTTATTAAGACCAAGAGAGTGTGATCTTCGGTAATATATCTGTGATGCATGATTAAATTTTAATGTGTTTTAAATTGTACGATTGGGTTGAATCCGAAAGTGTTCAATCTTTGAGATATTGTATTGATTTATATAATGTATAATTAATTGTATGTGAGAGAAAATTATAGGAAGAATATTGAAGAGAAAACCCTAAACTAAATAAAATATTAAAATTTTATTCTAACTAAAAATTTAAAATAAGTAATAACTAATATTAAAATAAATAAACTAAACATAGTAATTAAATCCTAATAAAACTCATTGGAGTCCAAGTTCTCTGAGCATATGTAATTGACCATCTTGGCTGTTTTAATCTAAATTAAGATCTCTTTCAGATAGGACAACAACCATATTTTCTAAGTCTCTATTTATTTTCTTTGCCCTTGCCCTTATTATTGGTCCTTGAAGTCCTTCCAATTCCTTCAAGCTTTGGTCTTCAATGGCCTTCTTTAATTCTCATCAATATATACTCTGCTCCACTATGGGAAGGAACACATAACGGACCCCAAAGGTTTGAATGGATATAATCAAGAGTCCCTCGCATTCTTTGAACTACAATGTAAATTTCACTTTACATTGTTTTCCATAAACACAATGTTCACAAAAATCTAGGTTTCGAGTCCATTGTCCACCAAGCAAGCCTCTTTTGCTAAGTTCATTCATTCCACGTTCACTTACATGGCATAACCTCATATGCCAAAAACGAGTTTGGTCAATATCAGAAATAGAAGAAAGCACAATTGTATCTACCACTATGCTACCTTGCAAGATATATAGTCCATTCTTTAACCTTCCCTTCATAACTATTAAGGCACCTCTAAAAAAATCTTAAAACTCCACCTTCAGTTTAGAATGAACAACTAAGAGAGTCTAATGTGCTCAAGGAAATTAAATTTTTGTGGAGTTTGAGCACATACCTCCACTTTGGTTAATGTTCTCACAATACTATCAACTATCTTAATTTGCATTGTACCTTTACCAACTATGTTACAAGCACCATTATTCTGCATTAAAACTTTGACATTGTCAACCTCTTAGAACATGACAAATCAATCTTTATTCGGCATCATATGGAAAGTACATGCTAAATCAAGAATTTATTCATCATCATTGACATTAGATGAGATGAGGAGAACATTTTCACCTTCTAATTCTTCTGAGGCTACAACTACTTCACCAAACTCTAAAGTATTTACTTTATCTCTCCTAAGATCTTGGCACTATTTCTTCCAATGTCCTTTATATTATTGTTCTTATTTTTGTTGCAGGAATTTGACCAACTTCTTTAAAAGTTTTTCTTCTTTTTGTCATATTCTTCCTCTTACCATTAAACCTTCACCAAAGCTAGTGCCACTATATGAATTGGCAATTCGCCTTTTCAAATTCCTAAGATTGTAACATTGTTTTTACTTCCTCCATCGATGATGAATTTCTTTTAAAAATTATTATGGCTACAAAGTTTTCATAAGCTCTTGACAAAGAACTAAGAATAAAAATAGCTTAGTCCTCGTCATCCACTCCAACATCAATATTTTTAAACTAAGAACAATTTAATTGAAATTATCGATATGTTTATAAGTGTACTCACCTTCATGCATTTGCATATTATATAATTATTTCTTCAAACAAAGACAATTATGGAGAGACTTTGTCATGTATCGACTTTCAAGCTCTGCCCTAAGCTTATTAGTAGTCTTTTCTCTAAAAACTTCATCACCTAGCGATAACAAAATTTTACTATGCACCTTATTCATTATTGCATTCTTTTGTGCAAATGTAAGCTTGATTGACAACTTTACTTCTCTTTCCAACACCAACTCACATTCTTGTTACGTGAAAAGAGAGAGCATCTTCACGTGCCACATTTTGAATTTACTTTTGCTAGTAAATTTCTAAATGTCAAACTTTGCAGATGCCATAGCTCTAATACTAATTTGTTATGATAAAGTCATATTTGACATAGAAATTTAACTATATGAAAGATAATTATTACTAAGGAGAATCTCTATTAATGAGAAAAGAAAAAAAGACTACAAAAAATAATTCTCTTATGAATTATTGATCTCCCACAAAAGTGCTCTCTAAAGATGAAATCCTCTTCTATTTTCACTCAATTTATTTATTTTTTATCAACCAATTTTACATTTTAAATGGTTTACATCAACTATTAAATATAGGAATAAAATTAAAGCCATTCATAACACATAACAATCATTTCAATTTCCCTAAACGATATGATAAAACCAGCAGAGGCACAATAATTCAGTCAAGAATTGTATTTAGTTTTTTTACTTTTTCCTTTTTTAGCTTTGAGAGGTCATGGATCATTCTTTCATTTTTTTACAAATCTTTTAAAGCTTCATTTTTAAGTTCTTATTTTATATAAACATAATTACAACCCTCTTAGGATCTTATGATGTCATATTTTTATTTATAAATCTTCTTTTAATAATATAAGTTGTCCACTTATTTTATGATTAAATAAGTTATCTACTTTATTGCCTTTATGCTTGTACATTTGAGCTTGTTGTAAGAACATTGATAAGCAATGAATAGGTGAACAAATCATATAGAATTAACCTCTAAAATTGTGTGTACTTTTTATGTTTGTTGTTTTGTGGTTCAAGGTTTAAATACGGTGGATTCTCCTAAATAAAGTTTCAAACTGTGGTTACAATTGTGATTTGGTTCATGCCACTACTTTTGCTCAATAAAAATAAACTAAATATAAAAGTTACAAATCATGTGTTAAAATAAGGCTAGTGCTTACAATTGATGTTTGGCATAGGTTATATGCGAGGGAAGTGAATCTAACTATAGTTATATTTTTCCTTGTTTCAACCCTTTTAGTTATGACTTCCGTGGCTTTTTCTTGTTCTTTTCTTGTTGTTTCTTCACCATTTCTCTATAGGTTAGCCATGTATAACCTGAGGGAATAGCAAATAGATCTTGGTTTTCATTTGTCCTACTGCTAGATTCCACAGCAGAAGAACCAGATCTAGAGGGAGTCTTCATCCACTGATACCATGACGATGTTGATGAGGATTGTTCTATATTTGAATTCTCTAGGTCAGCACTAGTAGGGCTTGATGGGGCTGATTCAAACTCATCTACTTGTTGTAATTCTTCAAACCTTGTAAAAGTTACTAATACTCTAACTGTGGACACCACAGGGATGGCAACCTGAATTTGCAAAGGCAATGAAATGTGTCTTATAATCATGCATATCAATAAAAAAATTGAATAAGAATATGGAAAAGACAATAATGACAAGATAGAAAATAAATCATTAATAAGATCATTAATTCTTTCCTATTAGTCCCACCAAATACCAATCCACATAGTTTACTAGTAACTCCTTTTAAATAACAAAAATAGGAGAGGAATAAACCGATCGGTGACAAATACAAATGATGTGCATGTGTATAGTCCTAATGTCAAACTGTTGAATTTGTACTCTGGCAGGGATGCAACCTTACCCGTAAATACTACATTAGCACAACTAGATGTCAATGTTCAAATAGTTCATTTTGATGGCTAAATTGGATATAACTCCTGTTAATTTTTTTGGGGTGAGCACATATTCCAAGAACTATCAATTGCAACAATATATACCTAAGCAATGGCAATTGTACAAATGATCCATCTACATACACATTCTGTAAAAATTTATAACTATTAATTTGTTGGCAGCTTTCCTCATACTGATGTCATAATGAAGGTGGTTGAGCCATTGCTACCTATTCAACAATGAGGCTCAAACTTCTCAAGCCAAATTCATGTTAAACTCTATGTTCTTGGGTCCTGAGTGAACTCTTGGTTGAATTGAATTCTTCTATCTCAACCTTCAGGTCATGCGTTAAACAAGCTTATTATCCTTTCATTTAATTTATAGAAAGAACAAAACAAAATAAAGTTTTGATTTTCCATACTATTACAAAGTATAACTTTTTAGTTTTGACAAATGTTAACCAATATCTTAAGGGACCTACGTAAGCAATTAAAAGTGAATATTTTTTATTAAAAAATATACTAATGCATCTCCCCCCTCCTTGTGCATTCCAACAAAATTATTTTATTATTAGTTCCTAAACGATTTCCTAAGGTTACTGGTTAACTAGACCTCTTTTTTTTATCAGGTTCCCCAAATGAGTTCTGTGCTTTTCAAAGCACAAAATTTTAAGGTGTGCTTGATATATGTGAATCAGGGAGATGAATAAGGGAAGGATGAATGTTCCAAATCATGATCTATGGTTAGATACACTCATAATTTACTCCTTTACTCTTCAATACATTTCATATTCACCCTTCCAAGCATAACATTAGTCTTTTGAAAAACCAAGTGTTATTTGTATAAGCATTACTAGATGCAAAAGAAATGCACAGGATCTAACCAACTGTTATCTAATATCTAAATGGCAAGTTTTGTAGTTTTGTAGTTTTTAAAAAATCATTGCCACATGCAAGCTAAGACAAATTTCATTCTTCACAATTGAAATAGTCTTTTGAGGAGATAACTAACTGACAAACATTAATGAATTTAGATAAATTGCTATAGAAGCATTTAGGCACAAACATGTGCAGCGAAATAGTACACTGTACCTTTAGAATATAGAAAAGAATAAAATCAACCATAACCAACATATGATAAGACATCTAATAATTTTCCCTTCTGGGTAGTGCATTAAGGAAAACAAGATAGAAAAAAAAAAAGAGTAAACATAATTACATGTACATTCTGGTAATGCTTGTTGGCTGTGTTGGAAAGAAATTAAAATGCATATATGACAAAACAAAAAAAGGACATACCTTGACTGGAAAGGTTTCCTTTGGAAGTGTTGTTGTAAGGAGTTCTCTTAAACGTTTGATTGCTTTAACTTTCTCGGCAAGAATATCAAGCATTGGTAGCAATTCTTCAATTTTTAGGGGAAAGTCATGGGAAAGCCAAAGAACAGGCATCATCCCTTTCTTATACTCAGTGTCATCACTTGCATTTACCTGGCTCCTACTGTTAGCAGAATTGTTGTTTTTTCCCTTATGGTGCCCTTTTTCTCTGTGTCCACTAGACCTTCCTTTCTTTTCTTTCTTTACATTACTTTTGTGAGTATGACTATTTTCATCTGATGCATTCATAGCAACTTCTAATTGCTTCCTGTCATCATCTGTTAAAGTGTCTTCAAATTTTTCATTTTCCTTTGTACTTTCTTCGGGAGATGACTTAGGATCAGGTGGAGCTCCAGGAAGAGCTTTGGATTTCACAGTTAGAACCACATTTTGCATCTCATATACCTTAGCTTTCCATGTCCCCACACTTTCTTTTTTCTCCTTTCCCCTCCAAGTCATTTGGGGAGCAAGAAGTGCCTGACTCAGATCAAGTCCAACCTTACATACTTGAGATCTAGACTTTTTATCCAATAACAACCTAACCTCTCTATCGGTCGGTTTTGAATCTTCAGGAGGTGCAGAAACAACAACCACTTCCTTCTTCTTGTGTGAGACCATGCACAGTGATCCTGGGACTTTCTTCTGATCTTCTAATCCATCACCAAGGAAAAAAAGGCTTTGATCAGACCTCTTTATTTTCATACCATCAAAGCCAGCCAAAGTCATATCGGCCCTCATATTCCCACCCCTTTTCCAAATTTTGTAAGTATCAGAAGGTGCAATCCTTGAAATGAAGGGTATCACAGAACTCTCAAAATGGAATGTGATCTCCATGTAGAAGTCCCTCATCCTTCTCATAGTCCCTATATAACGAGGCAACCTTCTATGCCATTTTTCATCATAATCATTCCAAGAATAAGTAATCATAATCTTTGCTACTTTATTTTGTTTATTAATGATAGCTTCTCTAAGAGCAGTCCATCCTTCCTTGTTCTTCAATCTATAATTTGCACCAGCAGCAATGAGCATTTCAGTTGCTACCACATCACCAAGTTTTGCAGCCAAGTGAAGAGGGGTGTCACCATTTGGCACATCCCTCCTATGCACCACAGCAGAGATGGTTGTAACCTTATCATCTTCATGTATTGCTGCAGCCTCATTTTTAATATTATAGGGGTTACAAAGTTTTGGTAACCTTGCAAGAATCTCCTGAAGATCATCATGATTCTTTAATACTATGGCCTTGTGCACAGAACTATGAGCATATGCTGAGACATTAAAGTCTGCCATACCTCAAAATTGGACGGTAGCTAGCTAGCAATCCACAATAACAAATAATCACAATCACAAACTAATTTCAAAACTAGAATTATGAGAAACTCAAAGTAAAATGATTCTATTGACAATTGTCTTTTCAAAACAAGGAAAATTTCATGAAAATCATAAATGAAATTTAATCAAACTTTGATATCATCAAACGACAAAATCAATATAGCTGAGACAATTGTTAGAAGCAAAAAGGACAAGGGTCAAACCAAGCACTTGATGAGGCATAAAGATAGGAGAGAAAAAATGTGAAGAGGGGAGATTTCATAGTGAAAATATAAAAGAAAAAGGTAATATTCACCGATAATGGGATCTAAAAGCAGGTAGTAGATACTTGGATGCAAAAGGCTTAAAAATGGAAACGACCATTTTAAACTAGCACGTGCGTGGATCTAAGAGTGGTAGAGAAAAAACTCAACTATCCTAAATTAAGCCAAAGGGATTAAGGATATTTTCTTTTTAATATTTTTCATATTTATGCTAATTAAAAAAGGTATCTTAAAATTTTTCATAGAGTTTTCTATTGCGTGTGTGGATAGGAAGTGGAAGTTGTTTAAGTTCAATCCGTTTTAATAGGGTCAAACTATGGCATCCTGCATGTTGGCATACTAACTCTAAGCCAGCTCTCACCTAGCAGTCACCCATTATTTTTTTTCCCTTTATTTTCGTATCATAGTTATTCATTTATTTTTTCATTATTTTAATGGAATCACTTCAGACAAAATCATTGATTGAACCCAAAAGTTGTAAGATGAAACAATTTCTACTAACTAATTTACATATTTAGTAATTAGCAAGCATTTTACAATTATTAATAAATAATCAATAAATATAATTGTTTATTAAAAATAATTTTTTATTAGAACTCAAGATGAAATATTGTATTGAATATCATGCTAAGGTGTGTTAGTAATAATTTTTCATAAAAGCTTTCACTTTTACTTTCTTAACAAGTTTTATTGATTTCTTTATTTTTAAAATAAATATTTTCAAAAGATTAGTTATTTTAGTATTTTTATATTACTCCCTTCATTTCAAATTATTTATCATTTTATAATTTTATTGTGTTTTAAATTTTGTATTACGTTAGAAATTTAATAAAATATGAATTAATTATAAAACACTCCTACTTTTTATATTTTCCTAAATATTTAATTAATATACAGTTACACACCAACTCTTTTAACAATGATATGCAGTCAAAAGAGACTATTATTTAATAATAATTAGTGTCACTATTTTATTTTTTTATTTTCTATATTTGAAACACATTAAACAATAGATAATTTGATATAGAAAGAGTAAAAATTAACATTTTCAAGATGTTTTTCTTTTCTTTTATAAATTTTAAAAGTATTTCTTTGCCTACTAATTTTAAAGTTCAAAAAACTAATCTTGTTTATTATAAAACTATTTCAAACAATTTTAAATCAACAATAGTGGTGATTAAAATGAATAAAATGTAAGAGAAATTATAAATAATAATTGCAAAAGGTTAAGTATAACAGAGACAATTTTTTTTAGAAATACATCATTTGAAATTTTTTCTATTTAACATAAAAGTATCAAGTAAAATTTTGCAATATTCTAGAAAAAATTTTTAGTGCTCATATACATATAATCTAGTAATTTAGAATTACCTTTTTAGTTTATTGATTCTTTAACTATTGTCTTGAGGACATTTAATAGTTGAATTCTTGTTTTTCTCAAGTAGGATTACTCCTAATAACACCAAATTTTAAGAAGTGCTAAATATATAAAATTATCAAATGTTTGTTTTTGTCAGCAAAATAGTCCTATTTATATTAAATTAGTCCATCATCTTGAATACATTTCAACGAGTCTAAGACTTTGTTTAACAGTTTGGAGGGAGAGGGAAAGATTTTGAAAGGGAAAGGAAAGGAGAAAAGGAATGATTAAACCTCTCCTTTTATTTGGATGTTTAATATTAAGAAGAGAGAGTGATAAAAAGTTTAAGAATATAAATGATATTATTGTCCTTTATATTTTTATTTTTTTTCAAAAAATACAATAATTAAATGTTTTTCTTCCTCTAAAAATTAATATTTTTAAAATTTATATTTCTATTTTTATAAAAAAAATATTCTCACTCTAAAACAAACATATTTTAAAAAAAGTTATTTTCTTGCTATTCTTTCTTTATTTTTTAAAAAATAAAAAATTATATATATTTTGCTGTCTAAAAATTAATATTTTTAAAATTTATATTTCTATTTTTAATAATTTTTTAAAAAATTATCACTCTAAAACTAACATATTTTATGAATTTTTTTCTATTGTTTATTTAAAATTAACATCACACTTTTTAGAGAAATATTATTTTTTTTACTATTTTATTAATTTAATAATCAATATGAAGAAAAATATTCTCATAGACTAAATAAAAAAAAACATTTCAAATTACATTTAACTCGTTCAAATTCAAGCAAGTAAAATAAATAAATATATATTATCAACCATATACTAAAAGCACCTTTAACCATTATATATAAGGTATTAACAACAAATGAAAAGTTCATTGAAATACAATCATAATATAAAAATTCAAATGAGTCATGCTTACTTCAAAGTCTTTAATATTAAGCTTTATAGGTATTGGCAAATTAGCTACTCTAGCAAATTTACTAATCTATTTTAGCATTAGAAATCATCTCTATTAGCAAATTTTTTCTCCATGCTACTGCACTGACAAGACAAAATATACTGGTTATACCTTTAACTAGATATTAGTATGACCTGCAAAATAGAATAAAAAATTTTAAAAAAAATAAAAAGTTGGTTATAAACAAACAAAAAAAAAAAGAGTTAGAGTACCTTGAGGAACCAACTTGACCAAACATCATTTCTATTGGCAAATTCTTTTGCTTATCTTCGGAGATTCAAGTAGTCCTTTAAGCTTTCCAGGATTGTCAAGAAGAAATAAGTATGCACGGTTAAATATTTGACTCTCAATTTTCAATTCTTCCAAAAGACCCCAAATCTCATTTTTAAAAATTGGAAGTTTTTGTGTAGCTTTCTCGTAAGCTAGTATACTCTTCCTTAGAGCTTTTACTATCTTTGAAAGCATCGACAATTTTCAAAAGTGTCTCTTTTATCCCTTTAGCTTCAATATCATCCTTGAACTTTCTAGACTCCTTAGCTTTGTTCTCTTTTTGAGCAACTTGCACTTAGGGATGAGAATGGACCAAGTCGCTCAACAAGGGTGTATGGCCTAGTCTATTTAAGGCCCTAACCCAGCTCAACTTCTTTATTAAAAAGATCGGACTTAAACTTTTGAAAAGGCCTATTTGATAAAGAGGCCAAACTTAAGCTTTAAAAAAAGCTTTTCAAGCCTATTGGACTAGCCTAATTAAATAATTATATTATTTTATAATTTATGTTTATTTATTTGTAACAATTTAATACAAATATAATTGTCCAAAAAATTATATATATATATATATATATATATATAATGTATAACATAGTTTATTTATACTTTAATAATATGATGATTATAGTTATACTATTAGAGTATCAATTAAAACTTTGTACATATTAATATATATAACATAATTTAGTATGTAATCTATAATAATTATAATTATACTATTAGAGTACCAAAATTAAAAATTATCATAAAAAAAATAATTAAAACTTCGTTTGATTTCTAAAATATATCAATTTATTATTAGAATTCATTCTTTCCTAATTCTTATTCTAGTCTTTTTAATTCAAATACTTTTCAACTTCTTAACTCTAATATAATTCTTTAAAACTTTGTGGAGTTATTGAATATGGTCATTTTGAGATATGATATCTATGAAGCCATTTATGTATTTTTTTATATTTTGGTAAACATAGTATTAAATATAATTACTTATCATATGTTTTCTATTTTATTAATAATAGGCTTTTCAGCTTGCTAGCCCGTTGGTTACTAGCTCATTGACCTATTGGCCCATTAAATTTAAAGTGTTAGTGTTTTTTGAAGGCTTTCTTGTTAAATAGGCTATTGAACTAAGTCAGACTTCTAGAAAGGCCAAGCCAAGCCTAAAATTTTAGCCTATTGTAACACCTTATTCTCAATATTCAATAAATAATAATTTTACAAATTCAGGATAATAAAAGTTCCATTTCAAATAAAGTTCTCAACCCATGGTTTCATCAAATATTTCAGAATAAGAAAAAAAGGTTACAATCTTCCTCAAATCACTACTACAGGACCCTTTTGAAATACATTATTTCCAAATTTATATCCTAGTCCTATAGCAGTTCTATCCACCTCTTTCACTGAGTCCGGTGCTGATCGTCTTAGTTACCTAAAAAATGAATGTAACGGTGAGTACTCTACACTACCAAAACACACAACTAGGCATAGAGTCTCACCTACAAATCAAAATTCTATACATTTATACAGAAACAAACACACACAACATTATCACTCGATATATTATAATTCAATATCGATGCACTCACGGCACCAACAACATTTCACATTCTAAAATATTATTAACGATAGTCCCACGCGCATGCACGCCAACCACATCTACTGTGGCACTATGATAACATATTTTCACTATGAATGGTCGCTGGTTACCCCCACCTCACGGATATCACGTGAGCAGTCATGGGTCGCTCAGCAAAGATAGTGGTCAGAGGTCTAGTCAAGAAGAGAGTGTGTGGCCCGTGGTGCACCCGTTCCATAGTCGGTGTCACCACCACTCCCTCTTCCCCAAGGTATTTCTATCGTCCTCATCTTCTACACCTCCAGTGTATCGCTGAATCATTCACAGTACATTACAACGGCGCTAATACGCCCCAGTCACGCATGCAATATTCATGCTTCACAGGGCACACAGCCTACATTTCATTCATAATGTACGGCACTAGGCCCACATTTCATTTCACAAATCACGACACAGCCTACAATTTTCCATTCATATTACACGGCCTGCAGGCCCACATTTGTTCACAATATTCATTCTATCATGCAACATCTAGCATGCAATTCACATTCATCCATTCGGGTAAACACACACAATATTCACATCTCACAGCACATGGCCCTCATCATATTTCTCAACAATTTCCTACCCTCTAACTTAGTTACATCACAATATTCAACAATTAATAGCAAATCACATATAATAGAGTAGGATAGAGTCCCCCCTTACCTTGGATTGAAGACCCACACGCTAAATCTACTAAGAAGTGCTCCCCCTCACAAATTTCATCCTAAACACATGGAGAAACTCCATGAGAACCCAGGGAAACCACGAAAATAGAGAAAAGGGATGAAAAAAAAACTGAAACCCTAACCATTAAAACTCACCTCCAAGTGTTCCCCACAAAGATTCAACCTTCAATCAAGCTCCTAAACGGCTTTGGAGGTAATTAATCGGTAGAAAATGGTACTGAGAATGAGAGGATCCAAGGGACTTCGAAGGGAGAGGGAGAAACAACCCTCCCCAAACCTTTACTTCCTTTAAATCCCTTTCTGGTTGTGACACTCTCGCTACAGTGAGGTCCCCTCGTTGCAACGAAATATCAGACGAAACTGCACCCTGATTTCTATAGAATCTCGCTACAGCGAGACTGCACTAAAAAATGCATCATAAACTGTCACTCGTTTGCTATAGCGAGACGTCTCTCGCTATAGCAAGAAGGTGACAGTTTCAGTCTTTCCTCCCAGGGCTCTTTCGCTACAACAAGAATCCTCTCGCTGCAGCAAGAACAACCCAGTATTACGCCTTGCACTTAGGCACTTAGCTCATTTCAGCCCTATCCAGTCATGCATACACACATCCATATACTTAATACACATAAGCATCATCATCAAGTAAATCAACACACGTATATATATATATATATATATATATATATATATACATTTAGATTTATATAAATAACAATAATTAATATTACAAAATTTGGGGCGTTACACCTATGTTGTAACATCCTCAAAATTTTAGTTAATTTCTAAACCTTACTCAGCAATTGTACGTTACTTCAGGTAAGGGAAAATTTTTTTGTCCTTCTCCTTTCTTTCATATTCTCTTTTTCAACCTACTATTTTGATGTGTTCTTATATGTTAGAGTGGATTTCAAGTCTTTGACACTTTGTTGTTTGAATTTTGTTTCCCTTAGAATTATTCTGTTTAATTTACTTATTGTATATATATGAACTTGCACTCCATATATTTTACCTTCCAAGTGTGCAAGAGTTAATTTTCCCTTTTCTTTTATTACCTTTTCATTTACCTAGAGATGCAACATGTGGAGTGTGGAGACTAAAAGTCTATTTCGACCACCCTTGACTTTTGAACTTTGTTTAAAAGGGGTACAGCTGAGCTATAACTCTTCGCTTACCCTCTAGGTCTTTCTAATCACACGTGCTACCCTTGTATTAATACCTTTTAGACTTTTATGCAGCGTTAGGCGAAAGATTGTTCATCATAAATGATATGTGTGTTTTCCCTCGTGTCCTTTCAAATACCGTTCTTAAACTTCACTCATTCTCTTACTTCATTAAATGCCACGTTGGTTTTCAAGAAATGGGGAATTGACTCTCCCTTGTGCCTAGTTATTATGATGACTAGATGCTTTAACTACCCTTAATTAAGGGGGATAATAATGAGTTGACATCTCATTAATGTGCATTAGAGACCACTAAGAGACACATTAATTTTTCTTCTTAAATCCCACTAATCCATCCATTTAAAGCTTAGCACGTGAAACCAAGAGGTTAGTGGAAGTTTTAGATAACCCTTAATGTTCAACCAATCATTTAATGAGCATTATAGCCTTTCTCGTTATTTCAAACGTCATAACTAGTTGGCTGTGCAAAAATTAAGTGCAGTGGATTTGGAAAATGAAAAGACATTAGTATGGAGAGAGAAGATTGGACTTGATGCGTCATAAATGCATCGCTGTCTCATTAATTACCTTTCTTAATGTCTTTTGTGTGTACTGTACACGTGTGCTTTTTGTCTTCCTTTAGAACTCTTGAGATTCCTTGCCTCTAAATATTCCACTAGACATTGCCATTAGAACTCATTTATTCCTTAATTAATGTGGCTCGAGACACATTGACACCAACCCTTAAAGATGTTTAATGACCCACTAACTCGAGTTATGAAGAAAGAGGAGAGAGAAACTCGTGAATATAACCTCCATTAAGAACCATTATTCTCATTTAATGTATTTTAATGACACCCTTTCATCTCTATGCCATTACTCTAGGAGAGAGAGACAAGTGCATGATGACTTTAGGAATATTAAGAGACACTCGAGTTAGGAAGAGGGAGAAAGTGGAAGACATAAAACCTCAGTGGGTTTTTAATGTTAGCCGCCCTTATTAATTGAACCTTTTTCTTGACCAATCATAATGCATGCATGTTTGACCCTTAAAACACACACCTCTCAACCTCTTCATCTTTGAAATATAGTTCAAAAATTGCTCTTTCCATTAGTGCCTAAGGAACACACGTCAAAATTCCAAGAGACAAGACCATAATTCACTTCTTTCATTCTAGGTACAATATTAATAACCTTTTAATACTTCTATAAAGAGGGCACCTTCACTAAGTGGTTGTTTTGCTTTTACATGGTCCTTGCCTTTCTAAAGTACACTAGGTGTCGTCTTTTCATCTCCCTATACACCATTATCCTCTAATTAATCTCCCTTACATACTTTCTTCATTATCCCATTAAAACCTCTACCCATTATTACTCTCATCTACTGCATTAACTTTTGATTAAGACTCGAGAGAGGGGGACATGATTAATCTCTATTAATTAAGTGTAGTAATAACCAACCGCTTACATTTAGATGTCTCAAGGAACGTTCAACATGTGGTGACCAATCCACTTCCATAGGTTTCCTCATTAATACCATATTCTATTATTATCTTTCTTCTTAACTGGACCCGTATTAAATCCTTGAGAAGCATTTAAATGATTGAAATTCTTATATGGCATTAGTTGTCTTAGTAAAGTACAAAGGGCATAAGGACTTGTAGTGGAAGATGATTTGGCATGCGAAGTTCTATAGTGGAAGGAGAGTGTAACACCCTAAATTTCCTTCACTCTATAAATGATTGTTGAATTATATAAACCTCATTGAATAAAATAAATGTAGAACATAAAGACTTTAGAACTAAAATTTTCTTTAACAAATTTTACCGAAATGAGTCTGATCGATAAAAAATTGAGTAATATAAAAAAAATATATGTAAATTTTTTTAGGATATCTAGAATAGTTTTATATGATTTATAAGAGGGTTTGAAAGATCCAAAAATGAAAAATAAAAAAAATTGCAAAATTTGACTAAAATGACCAAACTATCCCTAAAAACACCTAGAATGGAGGCCCCTTTTGGGCAAGCAAATGAATGAGATAAATTCTAGAATTTTTATGGTAATTTAATGGACTAAATAGGTTTATAGATGTTCAATAATCAAGCCAAAAATCCAAGAACAAAATTCAAACTAAATTCCTCAAAAATAGCCCACATATGATGTGGAAAATGACCCATTTTATGCCAAAAACTTGCAAAATTTGTAACATACCCAACCCAATTCAATTTTCACGTTTTCTTGGCTTGAAAGACAACCCAACTGACCAGTAAATGAAGCATGGAAGAAGCTGGAAGGAAGTAGCCAATAAAAAAGAAAGGCAAGTCAAGCAAGTCAAGGTTTCATGGTTAAGATTTTGAATAAGGTGCAAGACTCAATTTCCATCCAATTTTGAACTTAGGAATCGTGACTACCCTAGCCAAATAGGACTAGAAGATACACTATAAAATAACTAAAAGAATTAGAAAGCAACCAAGAGAATTTGAGTACAATTGGATAAGGAATCTAAGGACAAGAATCATGATGGAGGGCAATTTTAGCATTAGAACAGATGGCCATGTGTAGGCTTATGAGAGAAACTTTAATTGGACCCCCAAATTAAATCTCCATACTTGCTACAAGAGGGAGTAATTGTGAGGGGCCAAGGGAGGGAGAGAAATAAGGCAAATTTTTTTAAACTCCATGCATAGAAAAAAGACCATTTTCACATAAGAATGGAGCAACCATGCAAGGAAAAGAGAGTTTCCAAATTTAACAGTCTTTAGCAACCTTCAAACACTTCTACAATTAGTCCCACACCTATCTCTTGAACTCCACCAAGTTGAATCATCCATCAATTTACCATAAAAGTCTTACAGTGGATAATAAACCCCACAAAATTTACAAAGCAACCAACTTTCTTGATGAAAGTCTTGATCACGTGGAAGAGGATACCAAAGGAGGTGGAAGATCACTTTCAAGAGGAGGAAAAGAGTGAGAGAAAGAGAGAAAGAGGACTTCCCAAAGATCAAGCCAAGATCAACCAAAAATCAAGTAAGGGGGAATACTATTTCATAAATTAAAGGAATACTTAGCTAAATGAATTTTTGAGTCAAAGGGGAGCCTTTAACCCTTTTTATATGATGAAAATTTTGTGGTTTTAGTATTCATATGAAAGAAAAATTGATTGAAAAAAAAATACACAAGAAAACCACTAAAATAGCAAAAACAGAAAGTTCTACAAAAAAATTGAAATTAATTGTAAACAATATTTTAATGTAATTTTGTTAATGACTTTGTTTGCTATGTGTTATTTTCATGAATTCATGATATATTTATGTGGATTTATGCTTTGGAATTGATTAGATGGACTTTGGGAATTTTCTACTAAATTGCATATTTCTGTCATGGATAAATATGGGTTTTCTGTAAAATTTGTTTCTAAGGGTGTATTCTGAAATTTTTCTCTTTGATCTATGTCGTGTGATTTTATTTGAGGATAATTAAGTAAGATATATGTTTTTCTCTTTGGTTTGGATTATATTGGAGTTAAAAAGTATTTTTAGGACATTATTAAAGATTTTCATGTGAAACTTTAATAAGAAATGGACTAAAATTGGAAATTTACTATGAGGAGGACCTATGGAACCTTGAACATATTTGAAACCTCTAGACTATATGAGAAATATGATGAAAACAAATATGTAAGAATAAGTTTGAAAGATTGAACCTTGACATGATGATGGACTACGATTTTGGACCAAAATATACCTTAAAAGTGCAAGATACTTGACCACGTATGGTAGAACTAAGAGAATATTTTAGAACTTGTGGAGACATGATTAAAGACCCATAAGCTCATTAGAAATGTTCTAGACTATCTAAGAATTACCAAAAAAATTGAGAAAAGGACCTTTCTGCAATTAACATAAAGTAAAAGGACTAAACTGCAAATAATGTAATATATGAGAAAACCTTTGTAAAAATTTTTGTTAGTATTTTATTCATATGTATAATTATATTTTGAAACTTTTCCCACTAGTTTTACTTTTTTTGGATTTAAATTGAATTATTTATGATTTTTCTAAGTTTCTGCTACATGAAAATAGTATTCTGGGAGCAATGTGCCTTGATTCAATTTCGTTTAATTTTCTTTGTCTGGCGTTATTTTATCTCTATTTGTGTATAGAAATAGACTTATTAATGGAAATTTTCTTACTATTTTCATTTGATTTGGATTTGAAAAAAAATATATATGAATTTTTTAATATTATGATGTGTGTGGATTATTTTCTGAGAACAACTCACTATAAATTCTCTTTATCTTAAGTTCCATGAACAATATTATTTTATTTTATATTTTTTTACAAAATTAGACTTCATAAGTAAAATATTCCCTTTGATTTTGCATAAATTGAAGTTAAGTTTAAATACTTATGATTTTCTCAATATGCTGTTGTATAAGAGTAATGTTTTGTGCGTGCTACTGAGAAACTTTTTTTTTTTTAAATGTATAAGTGGCATTATTTTATTATTATTATTTTATGAAAATAGAGTCTATAAGGGAAATATACTCACTGGTTTGATGAATTTTAGACTTAAAATAAAATAGTTATGACTTTTCAATTTAACTGATTCTGAGAAGTATGTTACTGAGAGTAACAGAGAATGTTTAGGACTTATTATAGAATCTGGAAGCTATAAATTTTTAATTATATTTTTATGTAAAACTATATAACGACAGTGAAATAATACCACTGGTTTCATGAATTTTGGTGGTGAATTGAATAACTTATGATTTTTCCAATATGTTGTTAAATTGTGCTATTCTGTGACATGAACTGAGAAATTAAAGCACGAATTGATGTCTAGGAATATTTTGATTTTGGAAGTATTTTTGTATGAAAATAGACATGTTAATGAGAATAATATCATTAGTCTCATGTGTTTTGGATGAGAATTGAATTTATTATGAATTTTACAATATGCTGGCTGTTTAGTGGAATGATCTGAGAACAGCAGAGGTAAACTGAAACTTGATTAATTCTTTGGAAGCTTTTGTATTTTTACTATAATTTATATTATAGTAGACATTGAAAGGAATAAAACTTAGGTGATTTCATGATGTTTGGACTTGTATTGAATTAGTTATTAATTTTACAAGTTAGTTCATGAAATTTGGAAAATTTTGATTGTTAGCCATGTCCATGTAATTGTTTGTTCTCTTGAAATAGAGATGTTATAATGTGCTTGTTGGATAATTAATGGCTATGATATTATTTGTGTTTGGTCTTACCATAGAGGATAGGAGAGTGCCCAAAGTTTACAGGGGACCAAGTCTAGCTAACTTGTGTCATAGGCAGTGGAAACTTTCCTATCCTATCATGACAGACACTAGAGCATATCAAGATTGGTTTGAGTGTGGGCTGCTAGTAGTGATCATAAAATGAGAATTATGCACTTATGTTCTGTCTTCGGTAAAGGGAGAAGATGTACCTATGATACTAGTCGAATTGCAGACACGAAACTCCTAATCTTAACTTGAAAATAAATTAATTAATTACTCTATAGAAAATTCACAAACAAAAGACATTGAATGATTGTTGCTTGATGCTTGAATTGAATGATTGTTACTTGATGTTTGAATGTTGTTTTATTCATTTAAGCACAAGTATAGGGATGATTGATATTGTTAATGCTTGAATGATGTTTTGTTCATTTAAGCATATGTATTGCCTTGTATTATTATTTATAAATGTTTGTACTCACCCGTTTTGTGTCTTTTGACAATGTTATGGATACATAATGACTCTCCTTTAATTAGACCAAAGGAGTAGGGGATGAGCTAACTAGGGAGTAGCTTAAGATTGTTGCAACTAGTTATATGTTTAGTGATTTGTTTTTAAAGGTCATTATGTAGACCTTCGTTTCTTTTATGATGTAATTAATTGAATGGCAAGACGAAACTTAGAAGGTTTGTAACCTATTGAGCACTATAATATTAGGTCATTGTATGATATTAGTGCTTTTGTGTAAAAGAGTTAGTTGATGCTTTAGACATAATTGACTCTTATATATGTTATAAAAAAAAAACTTTTTTGGGTATTTTCCTAAGAAGTATCAGATAATGGAGATTAAACTATTGGGAATAGGGACGTCTCAAAGAGAGACACTAAAGACACATTTAATGAAGGGATAGGTGGCTGTCTCTTGTATTGACACGTGACTATTGAAAAGAGGCTAACACCTAATGCAAAGGAGTGAAGAGAACAGGATTAAATGTAGTGGTCTCTCTATTTACTGCCATATATATATATATATGTGTGTGTGTGTGTGTGTGTGTGTGATGATGGTTTATTTTAAGGTGTTTAAAAGATTTGTCGTAAATCCTCATCAAAATTTAAACAAATTAATGTAGTACTAGGGTAACCCTAGATGGTCTCCCGTGAACATTGGTTATTAATCTTCATTAAACATGTTGAAGGCATTAATTGAACAAGCAATTAAAATGGGGGGTTTTGTGGTTTCAAATCAAAATAAAGAGCAATGAGCAAATGAGTTTAATTAATTCAAACAATAGAAAACAGCAATCCTTAGTTCATCCACATAGATTCTATCCTCATTCCACTCAAGATTTAACATTCATCCTCTCTTCCATGAATTAGGTTAATTTAACAAGCGAAAATCAACCTTATGGTCCCAACAAAATTACGCAATTTGTTAGGCTCTAATCTCTCATCCCAAAATTACGCAACCTTAGAATTAAACCTAGGATTAAGCAATCCTTAGTTTAGAATCTCCTTAAAACGAAATTAGGGTTAATTGAGCAATACCCCCCTCATTCACCATTAATTCAATTCAAGAGACAAGGAAGAAGTAATTCATGAAAAGAAAGGAATTATATTATCATTAAATTCAAGGAACTCAAGAATCTATGCGAACTTACAAAGGATTACACAAAATTTAGCCCTCCATGGAAATGGGGGTCAAAAATGCAGTTGGGAAATGCAGAAAATTCATTAACATTAATGTAAAAGCAAGAGAAATGAGAAAACAAACCCTAGGTTGGACCCTTGGCTGTCACCCAAGGTTGCCCTAAGCTCTGGAAAATATCCTAAATTGAGTAAAGAAGAGAAAAGGTTCAAAAGGTGTAAGAACCCTTTACTCTAATTTGGTAAAAATCTATTTATACTAAAGCTGGCGCCCTCCAAAGTAGTTACTCTTATTCTTTCATAGTAAACACGCGCAGCATCAGTTAGGTTTTGCCTCTCTGGAGTGATTACTATGAATATTCATAGTAATCACGCGTAACACTGGGACATTTTAGACTCTCTGGAGTTGTCACTATGAATTTTGATAGTAACTACGTGCAGCGCCTTCAATTCTGCATGCTCTGGAGTGACTACTATGAATATTCATAGTAACCACGCGCAGGTTTAGTGGATTCTGGGTTGCTGTAGTTGTCACTTTAAGCTTTGAAAGTGATCACTTTGGTCCCTTTGCTGGAAATGCCTTGCTGTAGTTGTCACTATCAATTTTGAAAGTAGTTACTTTCACCTCAAATTCCTCAAAATCCAATAATTCTTCAAAATAAGCTTGGGGATTCTGCCACATTATTCAAATGATCAAAACATGTAAATAAACTATATAAATCAATGTAAATTAACTAAAAACTAAGAAACCTATATTATTTAGCCTAATTGGAATATTCATCTTATTTACACTATCTAAGTCTATTCTTTTCTATAAAAAGTAATAAATGATGTATAAAAATTTAGTAAAATGTGGATTCATCAGTGTGCATATGTGAAGGAACTTAGCATTTTTGCATAGATAGGTATCCACATTTTCACTCTCTGCTATGAACATTCTTCCTCTACTTGAAGAAAAAAAGAGAAACCAAAAGCGAGAGAGAGGCAGTCATTGTACCTTCCTCTTTCACCCTACGTTCTAAAAAGTTAAGAGTTACGCACAAACCTTTTAATGCTCAAATCGTTGCTATTGCATTTCTACAAAAGATCTTAGAACTCTTTTTCCCTTCAAATCTTTGGCATGTTCAAGATGTATTCTTTGGCCCTTTCCTCCAAATTGAGAACCACGAACTCGAGGCTTTGCTACGCTTTTGCCATACTCAGAGAAAAGAAGAAATGAACTTGATGGAGGGAAGCTTCTACCCACTGCACTAACCTGCAACTTTTGCATGCAACTGCATTCGAGGTAAGGGGGTCCATGTGTTTGTGCTTCAATATGTGTTATTGTTTGTTGCATGTGCTTTTTCATCCTTGCTCCACTCATGGATGCCATTGAAAACTACTTGCATGATAATTTTCTCTTCATCCCTCAATATTCTGATCAAACCTAACTATTGAATAATGCTTTGATGCTTGCATGGGTGCGATTGTGGGTAAAGTTTATTGCATGTCACCTATGATTTCTTATTTTCATTTTACTTATGTGAATATGCTTCTCTTGCTGGTTGTGATGGATGTTACTAAACAAAACCGTAATCCATGTTGTTTTTCTTGAATCCATCTTATTTTCCTTTTCGGTTTAGCCCTGGAGATTAAGGCACAGATTTTTGAATCATTTGCTGAATAAAGTATGCTTCAATTTGCTTGCATGGTGGCCGATCAAAATGAAAATCTTATTGCATGTTACAACTATCGTATTTCTTGCCTCTATGTCCTCTACTTGACTTCCGGGCTATGTTCAAAAAACTTTAAATTTTCTTCCTATTGATAAATGAGTTGAGGAGGATGCATAGAGGGGTGTTTTGGTGAATTTTTGAATTATGTGTGAAACTCCATTAAAACTTGTTGATCAACCTGCATGAAAATGACTTGTTCTGTGACTGTAGTGATGTAACTTTGTGTATGTTTGGTTGATTACCTTGTTTAAATGAATTATCAGTGGGCATGCATGAAGTTCTTCTTCATTTTCTTTCATTCCTTGAGCGAATTAATGAACTGGAAAATGTTCTGGTGAGTATATGAAATGTGATTGAGTGTTTAATTTGATTGCATGTGACTCTGATTTTATGAATACATTATTCGTTGGTGTCCAGATCATGTGTTGTCTGTGTTCTGCAGTGTGTCACATTTGAATAAATATATGAACTTTATAACCTTTGTAAGGATATTTAACTACAAACCCAATGCGTGATAAATTTCAAAGGCTGCATGCATAATCGCTATATGTGTTCTTTACTTATTCTTAAATTTTTAAATTATTCCTATCTACAGAATAATTGTACCTTCTTTGCTTTTTTTAAAAATTCATGGGATTTTGTGCACTTTTTCATGTATTAGTTGAAAATGTGGGAAAAATATTTTTTTTGTACTTTCATCCTCTAAACTAGTCACTATTTTTCTACAAAATTCTACACTCTTTTCTTTCTAAAATTGCTATTGTTTTTCTACATAATTTTGTATTGTTATCCTTTGAACTTAACACTACTTTCTACATTAAGTTACTATTCTACATTCTCCTGCCCACTTATTTCTACATCAAAAGGAATACCAATATGCATATTACATCCTACTGCTTTGTTATTTCTAATATGAAAGAATGAACTATTTAGCGTACTAGTGCATTTTGCATGCTGCACCTTACTGCATAACTATTTTTGGCATGAAAGAATAAGTTAATCAACACTTTACAACATTCTATGTGCTGCACCTTATTACCTATTTATTTTAGCGTCAAATGACTTATTCTCATATTATTCTACATTTTGTTTGTATGTAATCCTACCCCAAGAACAGACCTTTCCAATGCACATTATATGTCAAATTCTACATCAAAAGAGAAGCATTTTCAGCATGCTATTACATCCACTTGTTTCTTCATAAAAGAGGAATTTTTCCGCACTAAATTGTATACAAATTCTACATTGCATTGTGAAAATGAATGTCTTTTTGCTATTGCTTGATTGATGTTCTTAGTTGAATTGAAAGAATGTAATTATTTGATCTATCTCTAATTTATTAAGTTAGCGTGATGATTTGAATAGGTGTATGTTAGTCCTACCTTGCAATATGTGATTGCGACTCTTAGAATGAGTTCTGATTTGAGTATATAAGCTCGTGTACTAGTTTGTCTAAAACGAAAGTGTATAATTTCAAAAGAGAAAGGTCCTCTGACTTTAAAAATATGGTGTGACGATAGTTTGAGATCTCTACAAAATTGTGTTGAAGTTGCATGTTTAAAGTGCCACACTTAACTCGGTGAATATGCAGAATATTATTAGCTCCTAAACCACTGGTTGAATTGTAAACACACACACACACACACACACACACATATATATATATAGACATTTGTAATTGCTTGAGCCACAATCTAATTTTGGAATGATTGGTTCCTTTTACTTGTGTGCGACTTAATAAGCAATAGAGATGTTTGGAAGTGCTGTGTATTGCCAATTCATTCTATGTGTTATGGACTTGATGCTTGGATTTGTGACAAGGACTGAAAATCTCAATGTGAAATGGATGGTGGCGAATGTGTATGATTGTCAATGAAAAAGTGTGTGATAATTGACACTCAAATGGGTGATGAAGTGCCTGAATGTGATATCCTCTAAAAGAAAGAGGAAGGTGAATGAAGAAACGGTAATGATGAAATGTGGAAGGCTAATTAATAAAATTGTTTGTCCATGAATTATGACATGAGTTGATGAAGTCGTCAAGCCTACAGTTTGGCACAACTGCAGGATGTGGGGTGTTCAGGTTCCTGGGAGAACCTTGGGGGTAGTGAGGGTGGTTGCCCCAATGGCACGGAGTAGCTACCGTGACCAGGACACATTGCCAATAAACTTTCACTAATCCTGACGTGAGCAAGCATTACCAATTCGTGGTAGGTCCATTCCTGAAAGACACTCTTGAAGCGTGAGTTGTCAACAATTATTATTATTTTTTTATGAAACTTGTGTTGTGATGTGATGTGGAGTAAGGAATGGAATCCTCCGACCGCCTCTGACGTTAAAAGAAAGATATTGTAATGATGATGATGATGTTCTGAGTGACTGGGATCCTCATGCATTGCATCATGTGACTAAATAAAGAGTGAATTTTATAAGAAACTTGCATCATGCATCATCTAACATATGTTTGGCTATGTTATGCTGTTCGATTTGTTGGATTGATTGGTATTAGGTGTTATGGATGTGATTGAAAATAAACCCGTTGTATGGATTGTTGTGTGACTTGACTTGTTCTATCTATTACATGGACTCACCCTCTTGTATGTTTTGTGTCTTTCTTTGTTTGCTCTCTGTGTGTGTGTGTAGATGAGCCGAGACTAAATCAAGGCGTGGACCCCAGTATTAAAGGAAGACGTGGTTCTACAATCCAACCTTACAACAATGTATCTTTCGTGTATTGGTGACCTTAAGTACAACTCGTTGAGTCCTCCAAGATGCATGGTTGAATTCTTTAGAGGGGCGCACTTCCTCTGATTGTTTTCTTTTGTAATTATCATCTTTGTATAATTAGTGTTGGGACTGCTCTTAGGATTAAATAGAGTTAATAACTATTTTGAGTTGTACTTTGTGTTCTATAAATATCAATTATTGTATTTTTATTGACAACAAGATTAATTTGTATTAAATGATTATTTACGTATTTACTTATGATAGTGTTATCTTCAAACCATGGTTTATGCTTGGAAAAGAAGAGGATTTCTATGTGTTCTTGTGAATGATAAGCATTGTTGAGTATTCATGTACTTATATATGTATGATTTATAATTTCTGACTAAGTGTTGTATACCAATATAGCCAGTATATATCTTGTATACATGAATACTAAGATGATTTATTAAGTGTAAATGTGTTGTGCACGTTAATTCTGTTATTCACCACATGTAAATTACCTACCTAAGCATGCGTATATGCCACTTCCCGCATGAAGGTGTGAGGTGCCCAAGTGGGCCATTGAGTCTGTATTAGGAACGTCAGATATGTCAGGTCATAGGCCTAGGTTTAGGCTCTAGTTTATGTAGTAGGTTTGGCCCATTTAATCTCCGGCCTAGCCCATTCCCATCCTTACTTGCACTTCAGGAGAACTAATTTCTTGCTCATTGTCTTCTTGGATACTTTTTAATGTAATTTTGTTAGTTTCTAATGACTAATTCCCTAGATAGTGACCTCTTCTTTCTAATATCTAGGGCAGTCTTAACATGTTCTTCGATTGCCCTATCTTTCCCACACATAATGACCATCTTGTCATAGTTTGAAATAGATTTTTTCATCCATTCTTCAGCTTTAGGCTTTGCTTGTCAAATAAATTATTAAACAAAGTTAGAAATAAATACTATAAAATTATATAAAATCAAGAAGTTCAAATTTTGTAACATACTTGAATTAGTTTTTGCCAAACTTTGACATTAGCAAGCCATCACTTAGCATTTAAATCTCATGCAAATCCACTTAAAGTTTTGAAGATGTCATAACAATTGGTAAAATTTCGTTTCAATAATTTTCAACGATCTTTCACCTTATCCTTTTTAAAAGGCTTGTTAAATTTTTCTTGTAACTCTTCAGTTATGAAGTCATAGGCCTTTGATGTAAAACTTCCACCCACCTTATTTCCCTCATTTCGTTGATGTAGAAAGGCATCAACAAGAGTATTATCCATTTCTAGTGTCCATATTTCTCTTTCTAGCTTAGACATAATTCCTAAATACAAGATCTTGACTCAAATTTTAATAAAGAAAATATATGCATGTTATATAAAAAAAAATGTATATACTAATTAAGATCACAAAAGTCATCAAATTACAAAATATATCAAATAAATATATAAGTCAAGAAGTATAATCTCTCCACATAGAATCAACTATTAGAATTCTCTAAATTCTCCCCTAGATGAGTATGTTCTTCTTCTTCAATATCATCTACTAAGATATGATCATTTTGAGGTGCACTCTGATTTTCAATTTCTTTATCGACCTCATCCATCAACTCTTCATCAGGATCTACTACCAACAAATAATTATGTAGAATACAAAATGCTATGATGATCATATTTTGAGTCTTGATTTCATAAGTTGATTTTATGCCATTTGCAATGATTGAAAATCTTTTTTTTTCAAAATTCCAAAAGCTTTTTCACCAACATTTAGCAATAATGAACGTTGATAGTTGAATAATTCTTGAGGTGTACGAGGTGAATTTCTAGAGAAAAATTCTTTCAAATGATAACGAGTTGATCTAAATGGTGTGAATAGTCCCATTCTCAACATGAATCCAGAATCAAGAATATTATAACTCTCTCTCTCTCTCTCTCACACACACACATACAGACATATACCTCTAGTTACTTTAAGACAATTTGTTCTATGTAGTGCATCTTTTAATATTCTTGAATCAAATGCAGTGCCCTCCCATCCAGCATAAGTAAATTTTAGGTCAAATGAACAAGCAATCAATATGTTTTGTTTTGGAAAATCTTTTCTACGACAATATTTTACAGCTTCAGTTGATGACACTTTTATATAAACATGTATATAATTAATTGCTCCAACACAATCCTAGCATTAGCATTTTGTTATTAATATATATATATATATATATTAATGACTAGTTCTCTGGATTTGCCTTTACATTCCATGTACAGTATTTAAATTTGGTAAATTTATTTTTCATGAAAGATCTTTACTGGAAGTACAACAGTTCTTGAGTTCTTTTGAATAGAGTTGTAGCAATAAATCCCGTGGGTGAAGGGTGGTAAGGTTGATTTGACGATATATTCAAAAGAAATTAAAAGAATATAAGAGGCTATTGACTATAGTAAAGAGATTTTTATTTTTGTAAAAAAAAAAAGAAAAAAGTTCACAAATAAGTTGATCTAGTCAAAAAAAGTTATTGATAATTTAACAAATATATTTTATAGAACCAAATGAGAGTGATGAACCAGAGGTTATTTTTATGATGTCTTGTCTCTTATGCTTTTTTTCTTGCATTTCTCTTCACTCTAACTCTAGCTCATCTTCCTCTCCCTACAAAACCAATTTCCTCTTAAATGTCCAAGAGAAACAGTCTCTTGAAATTACTCCTAAACACAATCTTTTTGATGAAGAAGTTCGATTTGAAGAGATTAACCAAAGCATGAATGAGTGGACTATTTCAGAAATCCTTCAAGATACATTATATGTTCCTAATGACCAAACCAAAAGAAACAGTTCTGATTACATTATCAAGATTGTTGAAAACAATATTCCTCTAGGTCAAGACATAGGAGAAGAATTTTATCTCTTATCAAAACATTCGGCGAATGAGCATATGAGAAAATACAAATATCTCCATATAAGATGTGTTTAAGTCGCCATAAAACCTTTGATAGACATAGGTATAGATGCCTCTATCTTAACGTGTCTTAGAGATATTAGACATAATAGGTTTGAAGACTCATTAATAGGCACAGTAGAAACTAGTCTAGGGCAAGGACCTATCTACTTCAACTGTTATCCAAACAAAACGATGAGTCTTATGGATAAAAATATTCTGGATTCCCTATTCCTCAATATTCACTTTCATGGTTTAGACATGAAAGAGGGATCAATTCCGACAACATTAATCTATATAATTCAGTACAAAGTCATGAACTCTTATACGTCTAAGGTACTTCTCAAACCCCAAAAAGGTGAAACCATCCTATTTATTACAGATATAACTAGGCCTAATGTATCCCTTCCTAGAACGATTAAGTAGGATGAAGTCACTCTCCCAGAAAAGTGGGTTATGGACAAGGCTACGTCTTCTGTCCCCAGACTTGCTCCTTAAATCCAAGAGATTTCTTAAGACAATTTCAGGAAAGTTAAAATAACTTCCAATAAGAGAAACTCTTTCTCCTCTAGAATAGAAGCCTTTAATAAACAATCAAACCTTGTCTCTAGGAGAAGATCTTTCTCTTCCAGATCCCAAATTTTTAGGTTTGAGATACCGAGATCTATATCTCATGTTCCATCTCACATAGACCTACAGGTTTTAGATACTTCTTCTAGTATTCCTAGAACAATATATCAAACCTCAGAAAAAAAAGAAAAAAATCAGAGTATCCAATTTTCAACTTGCTCCTCCCTTAATGAGTCTTATGATATTGTCTCATAAGTTTGTTATTGATAAAGAAACCCTTAAGAAAGAATTCTATTCTGATGAATGAAAATTTTAGAGAGAGTAATTTTTCCAGAATTATAAGGGTAGCAATAAGAAAGATATCCAAGAGGAATTTTACAAATTTCTCAAAAAATTCGAATAAAATATTCCTTTCTTTGATTGGTTTCATGCGTATACCATAAAAAATAATTTAGATTATCCTTGGCAAGTAGATATTATTAGTAATCCTACTACTAACGTCATTTCCTAGCAAATCAAAGATGGACAAATAGTCCAAAGCAATCTTCCTCCTTCAACTCAATTCTAATTGCCTAAATTAAAAGATAATGGTGGCAATCCTGTCATGGCTATGCCATTCAAAACCAAACTCACTGATGAGTCTATATCTCCTAGTGATATCCAAGGCCTCATGGAACAGGCCAATTATATCAATAAATATCTCCAGATTTTTGAAAATAAAATCTCAAATACCCCTAGTTAAACAAAAGGAGGAAGAAACACCCTCTTCTTCTTGTTGTTGTTCTTATCAGATCCAATGAGAAAAAAAAACCCTTTTAAACCATTCAAAATTAGTGTCAAAGCCAAACAGAAAATCTTAAAGCTTAGGCAAAAAGAGAAATATAAAATTCCTGAAGAATTAGGTGATCCTAGTGAAGTATTAAGTAGAATTAATAGCATGCTTAAAATAGTTCCAAAAATACCTTAATCTTCTAAAAAGTCTTGTTCTAGACCAAAAACTAGGTCTCTTTCCAAAATTGTTAATGTTATTAATAATCATGATTCAGAACCACCTTCTGAAGTAGATTCGGTGTCCAATCTAGAAGTAAATTCAGTTATTACTACAGGTAAAAACTGGAAATCTCCCTCAAAGCTTTATTATAATAAGGCTACTACTCCAGATCTTCGTTTAGAAGAACAAAATGATCATAGTTTCAAGAGCTTTAGTGCCAACGACATCTATGAATGGAACATAGATGGCAAAACAGAGTATAACATTATGAATACTCTACAATAGATGACCATGGTATCCACTGCCTACTTAACCTCCTATAGCTGTACCGAAGAAACCACTATCAACATTCTTGTAGCTAGTTTTTCTGGTCAACTCAAAGGTTGGTGAGATAATTACCTTATTAAGGATGAGAAAAAAAAAAAATTCACTGTTATCAAAACTGATGCTAAGGGAAAAACCCTCATGGATGAGGAAAGTCCTATCTTTGATGCAGTGAATACTCTTCTCTTCACCATTGGTCAACACTTTATAGGAGATCCATCTTTATGGAAAGATAGGTCAGTAGAATTATTGTCCAATCTTAAATGTAGAACCCTGAATGACTTTAGGTGGTATAAAGACACTGTCTAGAGTCTTTACTAGAGAAGACAACCAACAATCATTTTGGAAAGAAAATTTTTTAGTTGGCCTACCTAAATCATTCAGAGACAAAGTTATAGACAACCTTCGTAGCCATTCTGTTAATGGTGAAATTCCCTATGATAGTCTTAGTTATAGTCAATTAATTTCTTTATTCTAGAAAATGGCCTTAAAGATTTGTCAAGACGACAAAATCTAAAGACAATTAGCCAAAGAGAAAGCCTTAAACAAAAAAGAATTAAGGTCTTTCTGTGAGCAATTCAGGTTACCTCCCTGTCCAACCCAGAAAAAGAAACACTACCCTAAGAAGGAGGTAGAATCCAAGAAGAAATCCTATAAGCGAAAATACAATCACAAACCTTCTAGGAAACCTGGTGAGGATAAAATCCCTAAAAAAATTCCTAAAAAACCAAGAACAGGGGTCACCTGTTACAATTGTGAAAAATCAATCCATATTAGCAAATACTATAGGCTTAAGAAAAAGATTGATAATCTTAATCTTGATCCTTCTATAGAAAACCAAATCAATAATCTCCTCATAGAAACATCGGATGATGAATCTGTTAAAGAATTTAGTGAGGATATCAATCAAATTCAACAAGATGAACAAGTTTCTTCTTCTGATAGTGATGAAACACCAAAAATCAATGTTTTAACAAAATAACAAGATCATTTTTTTGAAATAATTAATTCTATTTTTGATTCTCAGGAAAAGAAAATTTTTCTTAAGAAACTCAAAGAAGTTTTAGAAACAAAACGAAAACCTAAAGAACTTATTAAAACAAACAAATTTGATATAAATAGCATTTTCAAAAAATTAGAAAAATTCTATAAAATCAACCACTATTCAAGATCTCTAAATTGAGATTAGTAATCTTAAAAAGGAGATCCGATAGATCAAAGATCAACAACAAATTCATCAAATAATTCTTTCACAACTTGAAGATGATGAATCAGAAGTTGTGAAATAACAACATTATGCAAAAAATGATTCTGGAAATCCTAAAGAGGAACAATTCATGGGTTTGATTCATAAGGTCAAAATCTAAAAATTTTACATTAATATCAAAATCATTATTGAAGATTTTTTTCTTGATACTTTGACACTTTTTGATATTGGTGCTGATTCAAATTACATTTTAGAAGGGTTAATTTCTACTAAATATTTTGAGAAAACTTCTGAAAAGAGCAGCATTGTGAGTGGTTTTAAGCTTAAAATTAATTACAAATTATCTAAAGCTATTATTAAAAATAAATGTTTTAAGATAAAAACAAATTTTCTTCTTGTAAAAAATTTGAAGAATGATGTTATTCTGGGAACACCTTTTATAAAAGCTTTTTTTCCGCTTCAAAATTCAAAAGAAGGAATCTCGACTTACCACTTAGTTAAGCAAATTGTTTTCAAATTCTCTAATAAACCTTTTACTAGAAATATCAATATTTTACAAAGAAAGATTAATCAAATCAATTTTTTGAAAGAATTCTCTTTTGCTAATATTGATAATCAACTGAAGAGTTTATCATTGCAGAAAAAGATTCAATCTCTTTTAGACTACATTCAATCTTCTATATGTTCTAATCTTCCTTATGTGTTCTGGAATAGAAAAAAAAACATATAGTAAGTCTTCCCTATGAGAAAGACTTCATAGAAAATCAAATTCCTACCAAGGCGAGACCCATTCAAATGAATGAAGAATTTCTTCAATATTGTTAGAAAGAGATCAAAGATCTCTTCAGAAAAAAATTGATCTGAAAGAGTAAGAATCCTTGGTCTTGTTTTGCATTCTATGTTAATAAATAGGCAAAGTTAGAAAGAGGAACTCCCAGGTTAGTAATCAATTAAAAATCTTTAAATCAAACTCTTCAATGGATTAGGTATCCTAGTCCTAATAAGAAAGATCTTCTTAACAAACTCAACTCTGCTAAGATCTTTTTCAAGTTTAATATGAAGTCTGAATTCTGGCAAATCCAAATTAATGAATCTGATAGGTATAAAACTGCCTTTATAGTCCCCTTTGGACAATACAAATGAAACATAATGCCCTTTAGTCTAAAAATTTCTCAGTCTGAATTTCAAAAAATTATGAATGATATTTTCAATCCTTACTCAAAATTTATCATTGTCTACATCAATGATGTCTTAATTTTTTCTTAGTCCATTGATCAACATTTTAAACATATAAATATTTTTGTTAATGTTGTCAAACAAAATGGTCTTGCTATGTCTAGATTGAAGATCAGTCTTTTCCAAACAAATGTCAGATTCCTTGGTCATAATATTCATCAACTATTATTCCAATTAGCAGATCTATTGAATTTGCTAATAAATTTTCAGATAAAATCCTTGATAAAACCCAGTTGCAAAGATTTTTAGGATATCTTAATTATGTGGGTGAACTTATTCCTCACCTCAACTGATAGGCATAAGAAAAATCCTCCAGCTTGAACTAACATTCACACCAATGTCATTAAAGAAATCAAAACTAAAGTAAGAGAGATAAAATATCTTTATCTCCCTATCCCTCAAACCTTTAAAATTGTTGAAATAGATGCTTCTAATATAGGATATGGTGATATTCTTAAAATAGAGTCGATTCCCATGAGCATATCATTGCATATACATCAAAACTAGAATTCTGCAAAATAGAATTATTCAACTGTTAAAAAAGAAGTTTTGATAATTGTTTTATGTGTTTCAAAATTTCAATTTGATTTATTAAATCAAAAATTTCTTATCAGAGTTGATTGTAAATCTGCCAAAGAAATTTTATAGAAATATGTTAAAAACCTTGTCTCTAAACACATTTTAAGTATTTTTTATTTTGAAATCGAATATCTCAAAGGCACATCAAATTCCCTTCCTGATTACCTTACACATGAATATTTACAGGACAAGTAGAATGCCTAGAAAGGCGACAGCCTCCTTCAGGGGAGGAACCACCAATAGAGGAAGAGTCAGGCTTGCCCTGACTTTGAGTAAATGAAAATCAAAATTTGTTTCGGCAGATTCAAAGTCAACATCTTCGGGGTCATCCACTCCGACTAGGTCATCCACCTAAAAAGCAATCCAGATAGTTGAGTCATCAACTCAATAGTCTGTGATCCATAGAAGAGTCATCCAACGAGGTTGATTATTCTTCATCCCAATCTAAAATAGTTTAATAGACTAAGGCAAATTATGCCTTACCGATTAGTACCTTTTTAGCCATCCAACAAGGTAGTCTAAATCAATTACCGAAAAAATCCTGGGCAGATATTGCCTCTAAAGAAGAAATGAAAATAGATTTAGCAAGCCTAAACACTATTGTCCAAACCCTAAACCAATCCCAGAAAACTATCAGTTTTCCAAGAGATTCTAGTAAAGCTATCACCCAACCTTGGCCACAACAAATTGTCAAATCATCATCCAATATATCCCATTACGTAACAAAAGGAAAATTATCCTCTGTTATTCAAATGGAACCTGAATTTTGGGATAAAAATCCTTATAAAGTAATTACAAAAGTATTCCCAACTGGATTTCATTTTAAGCCAACAACTTTAAATAAAACTAGACAATTCTATGAATTTATTTTAATAGATTCAGATTCAATCTCTATTAAACATTTTAGGGACCAAAAAGATCTTAATACCATCACCTATTTCACAATACAAATCCTTAAAGTTCTGTCTTCGAGAGATTTTGGGAAAAACTTGAATATTTACAAAAAAAAATTTCAACTTTTTGACCTAGCAGGATACAATTATTGGGATTATATAAATGCTTGGACCAAAGTTTTCTGGCAACAGAATAAATTTTACTGACACTCTTGGTTAATTTATTTCCAGAAGGGACAGACCTACAAAGATTATATCTTTCCAAATTGGTTCTTTCAATGGTGGGATTTTTTTGGTCCAATATAATCAATCCTCCCTCCAAAAGTCAAATAAGACTTTGATCATTTTAAGAAAAGATTCAATCTTGATTCAAGAATTCAGGCAAATCTTAAATTTTACTCTGTCTTTGGCCTAGCTTGGGTTTTCTCCTGGCAATACAGGTATAGCAAGATAGAGAACTAAGACATGCTTCCCATTTGTAAAATGGTGGAATCAATTTGATGCTTCCTCTACGGAGATACTTGGTGTTAACAATTGGTTTGGAGTTAATCCTTAATATTTGAAGATTTCTAATCCAGAAATTTCTCAATTTCTCAATCAAAGACCTCGAATTGCAGCTTTTCTGGTAGGATGTAATTCAAAAGAAAATTTGAAGAACAATCTAAAAAATGTTCTTCTATTATTTCAAAAAGATGATGAAGTAGAATCTTCATCCAAAAAGGAAATAGAAGAATTTTATCAAAATGAAGATGATTGCTTCAATATAGATCTACAAGAATTGTAACCTGAATTGTAGTCAATAGTTCCAATAATCAATCGAAACTGTAGAAACAGTAAATTTATCTTCTATATAAAGATTTCTCAACCATGTTGTGAGGCACTCTTTCATTTAACAAGTTTTAGAGAGATTTAGAGAGAGAGGCTTTGAGATATTCTTTGTAAGCTTTTCTTTCTTTCAAGTTTTAAATAAAAGTTTCATTTTTTGTATTTAAATTTCTCTCTTCTTCCTCTTGAGCTGGTTCTATTTGGACTACCGTCGTCCAACTTTCTTCTCTTCTCCCTCTAATTGGTTCTGTACTGGTTCTACTACCGTTCCAGATTCTTATGTTTTAAATTTATGCATTTACTTTTTGCATTTACATTCCTGCATTACATATAGTAATCATGTTACTGCCTACTTTTTTTTCAGCTTTTAATCTTTCTTAATCCACTTCGAGTTCTCCAGTATGCATATCTATATATATATATATATATATATATATATATAATCATACATATTTTTAATTTTTAAATAAAAATATATTTATTTTAAAAAAAGAGTTAAACCGACTACTTCCAAGAATTTCTAATGGAATTTGTGATCCATTTAATTGTTTAAAATATTTCTCTTTTAACTCAATTATTAACCGAAGCACATGATGAAAATGTCGACTAGTATCAACAAAAGGAGCTTTTCAAGAACCAAAAGTTTAAGAAAACCATAAAACCAAGCTTTAAAATGTTTTAAAAATAGAAAATTAGGTTTTGTATCATCCATTGTACTAATTGCATCCCCTTGAGAATTTTATTTAAAAATGCCCCTATGTATGGCAACATTTAAATCTATGAAATAGATTTTTAATAGATGCCAAAATTTTAATTTTCAGCATAGATTCAAAATATTCTTTGAAATTTTTAATTTAGAATGTCAAACACTCTTCCGAAAATTTAATCTTGAAATATTTTATAAATCACTGCTGTAATTTTAGTTCAGGAATACAATTGACAAACATTCCAGAATTAATCTCCAAAAGTTTTTGACACATTAGTTTAAAAAAGAAAAGCATTGATTCTTCCCAAAATTTAATTCCAAAATGTTTTGTATATCACTTTTAAAATGTTAAGCAGCTCAAAAGTTTGCTTGATAGCAGAGTTGGGAAAACTCTCTTAACAACCATAGCACAGAAGAGCAAATTTTGACGTGGTTGCTATGAGGCGTTTGGTTTGACGATCGCATGGATAGATATGATTTATAAAGTAGTGTTCCACATTCCTTTGTTCAAAGTATGAACCCCAAATCAAGAACATAAGCCTAGTTGCATCCTCAAATAAACTAATAATACATGTACCAACAAATTCCATCAAAGTCAATGCTGAGACTGAGATTTAATGAAACATACTATGATAAAACACAAAGCTAGTAAACAAATTCTTGAGTTTATTTACAACATGAATAAAATCAAGTGAAAAGAATTATAACCAAACATAGGTGATTTAAAACTCCAATCATGAAGATAAAAGTTGCTCATTGTGATTGCAACTATCCTGAGTTAATGGTTTGCCATATATATTGAAACACAATCAACAAATTCTTTGGTGTAAACTTGAAAACTCTAGCAATTATTGCAAGAATCACAATGCTTCTTTTCCTCATGCCACATGCCCCCTAAACGGTCCCTTGAAGGATCCCTCCTACATGAACGATAGCTTCAATTTCCTGACAGATAGCCCTAGTTCCTCTCTATAAGAGCAAAGTATCTTTCCAGACACAGCTTACTTATGAAATGGCATCGTTAGTTATGACTTTTCCCTTTCTTTGACTTGTTCTTCTCTTGCATCTTCTTTTTCTTTGCCCCAGCAGTAACCCAGGTATAGTCAGATGGAATTGCAAACGGGTCTTGAATATTTTCTATCCTACTGCTGGATCCTGCAGCCGATGAACTAGGGCGGTATGGAGCCTTTATCCATTGAAACCAAGATGATGCAGAGAAGTGCGACACAGCAGGGCTCTCTTGGCCAGTTGCAGATGGACTCGATGGTGGTGTTGCAAATTCGTCTACTGGTTGTAGTTCTTCAAATTTTGTAAAAGTAACCAACACTCTGATGGTGGGAACTACAGGGATGGCAACCTGAATATGCAAGGGCTAATGGGTTTAAAATCACTTACAAATAAAGAGAAAAAAAATGCCAACAAAGAAACTAGCATGGAAATATGTTTATGAAGAAGATTACTAACATAGGTTATTATGAAAATACAATGAAGAACCAGCTAAAATGATAAAATTTCAGTCCAGAGGAAAAGCCTTCCACACCAATGATATATAATTGATAAAAATTAACTCCACATGTCAAGAAAGTTTAAAAAGAGATACATAGTTTCCAGTGCTAGGCCGCCAAGGCACCTGCACCACTTAAACATTGACCTCTTCTATGGCTAACCCCTCTTTTGGACCAAACTTTATATACATTACGTTAAAAAATTGATTGCGTGAACTTACGCAAAACAATATGACCTGGCTAGCTCAAAGGATCAAAGGACCAACCCAAATAGATGCATGGGAAGAATCTGTTGCAACAGGTACAAAATTTTAACATTCCAAGATTGATCGTGTGAACTTATGCAAAACAATATGACCTGGCAAGCTCAAAGGATCAAAGGACCAATCCAAATATATGCATGTGAAGAATCTCAAGACAAACAAAATTTTAAGGCCGGGATTCACTATCATTACTCCTAAAATCTAAACCAATTACTCAATAGATGAGAAAAAAAAAGGTTAATAAAAGGATTCACTAACAAAAATGTTTAATGCAATTAGAGTTCTGCAGCTGGATTTTTCTAATCAAATAATTAATAGCTCAGGGCATCAGCAAACAGGTTTAACATTATTACAAACCCATTTTCTGAAGAAGCTAGAAAATCATAGTCCAGTTTCTATTAATTAAAAAAATCATAGAGTAAAAAGCACAAATTAGAAGGATAATGAATCAGTTCAGGCCAATACACCCATATTAATCAAACCCGTAAAACTGAAAGAGAATTCTTATTCCCATGGACCAAATTAGGATCAGAAGTCTGGCGAAACAAATTTTCTGATCATTGAACTAAACCAAACTTGGGATTGTCAACTGCAGTATTTCTTTCTATAGAGAGAAAAAGCATGGACAGTACAACTATAATATGTACAACACTTAGGGTATGTTTGGATAAGAGATAAAATAGAAAGAAAAGAAATCGGAGGGTGAAAAATAAAGAAATAGAGTAGAAAAGATACACTGTTTGAATGAGTAAAATTAGGAGAGAAAGTGAGTGGAAAAAATTCTCTTCACTTGCTTGGATGAGTGAAAGAGTAAAATTAAATAAATAGATTGTATAAGAAATATTTTTATAATAATAAAAAATTAATTTAATGAAGAAATAAACTTTTTAATACAACATTTTTATCTTAATACTTTTTTTCTTAATTTACTATATTCTAATATTATTTTAAGAATTACTTAACATTGAAATAAACTAAAAAAACAAACAAAGAATCCTATGATCTCCTCCCACCCAAAATCATCGCAACAAGGGGGAGAAAAAGAATTTGTGGGGACCACCTCTCACTTCTCTCCTCCCACTAAAAGACAAGATATTTAAACAAGGGAAAATATTTATTGAGAGTTATTTATTATCGTAAAGTACTTATTAAACTAAAAGGAAAGCTTTATTGTACTAATATATGATCAATTATCTTATATACTAGTAAATATGAGATTTAATGAAACAACACAAGAAAAATGTGAGAGTTGCATAAATGTAAATTCTAAGATGGATGTCAACATGACAAAAGACAAGATAAGAAATAATTATATATGTGAGAATATTAGAGTAGTACCTACTGTGAAAAATAAGATAGAAAATCAATTAAGATAGTTTAGACAAATGCAAAAAAAGTCACTTAAGGCACTAGTGTGAAGAGTGAATAACATAACTTTTAGTCTGGTGAAAAAGAGTAGGAGGAAACCCAAAAGAACTTTAAAAAAATTATTAAAAAATCTAGCCATAAATAATATCTCAAAAAATTTAGTTTTTGATCAAGCAAAATGGGATTGTGTAATTCATGTAGTCGACTTCACCAAGTGGAATAAAAATTGGTGGTTGTTTGGCAATTTGCTGTGAAAATAATAAGGATCTTTGATCAATTTGACTATTAAGGTAGACGCATTAATCTTAGTAAGCAAGCTCAATGGAAGAAGCTTGATTATCAGTTGATTTCACTTTTATGGCAGTCCATTGAGCCAAAGCTATTTGTCCATTTTTGTACATATAAGACATGCTGGTACACTATGACATATGGAAGAAAGCTTGCATTGTTTATTCAAATGACATTTAGCATCTCTATGGGGTAATACATAATTTGGCTGCACTCCAAATGACAGATAACAACTTCACATCATATCTGACTAGAGTTCATCCACCATTGATGACAGGTTCATCACCTTCCAAAAGTCTTGGACAAGATTGATAACATGTTCATGTTGTTCATCCTTCATGAGCTTTACAAGGATTTTAAATCTATTTGGAAGCAAAGTCTAACAAATTTCAATGTACCTACAGCATGGAACCCATTGATGTTTGTTGCGTGTTCCCTCTCTAAAGACTATGTCAAGAAATGGCTCCCAACTAGGTTCAAAGTCTTCTGCATTCTCTTCGAATGTGACAAGTCATCAAGATCGAGGAGGTGGAAGAGGAGGTCATGGTCCTAGTAATGTGATGGGCCACAGTGCTATCATCATTCTCATCCAATATATAAATTTTTGAGTTATCATTTCTCTTCATTTCATTTTGCCTATCCTTTATCACTATTCCTAAAGCAGTCCAAGAGGCTTTCTCATCCAAGATGACAACAAGCTATGATTAACAAGATGCAAGCCTTAGAATTCAACCAGATTTTGAAACTTGTTCTCTTTCCTCTTGGAAGTTCTACAGTTGACTATTGTTGGGTGTTTGCTATCAAAGTGGGACCAAATAGACAAATTAATTGCCTGGAAGCTCAATTGGTAGCTAAAGGCTAGGGCTAAGCACATTTATCGAACCCACCCAAAACCAAAGAACCCATGGTAGTTAAAATCGTGATTTTACACACAGGATTGTACAACTTTATGATTTTTTTTCATGCCATCACAATCAAACCCTCTAACTCATACAGCTAGGATTGGTAGAATTGTAAGATCTTACTTGTAAGATCATAGGATCGAACATTTTTTCTGATCTTGCTCAAACTCATTTCTTTTAAAAAAAACCCAACAAATCTGACCCATTTTCAATTGGTCCATTAAATTAAAGACTTTAACTCATTCATTTTGGCACTTTTTCTTCACCTTTTTTTGTTCTTATGCACACAAAAGTTTTAAACCCCTTCTGGTTTTTCTACTTCTGGGTTTGGCCCTATTCACTTCAGTTCTTTTGCTTTTGGGTTGAACTCTTGGTTCATTTTCTTGTGGGTTCAACTACTCCTTGCTTTGGTTCAGTGCTACACTATTTGGGACCCTGGATTCCTAGGTTACACTCTTTTAATCTGTTTAGTATTTATGAAAGTCTTTTAAGTGGGAAAGGAGCTGCTAGGGAGGGTAATGGAGTTCAGGTGCTGCAAGAGTTGGAAGCAGCTAGGATGATGCTGCTGGTGGGGGTTCTGAATTTGGAATTGTTGTGACTTAAAGTTTGTGACTGTTTGTAATTTAAGGTTATTTTGTTCTGAATTCAAAATCATTTTGTATTTAAGTAGGATCTTATGATCTGTGTTAAGGTTACAGGGTTTCTATGTAGGACCTTGATTTTGACTACCTTGTTCAAAACCTTCACAGACTAGACTAAACGCAAAACTGCAGTGATGTAGTTTGTTGGTGTCCACATGGCAAGCCACCCGGCTCCAAGAACAAACCAAAACCACTAGTCATCATAACGAGAGCTAGTGCCAACATGCTAAGGGCTCACATCCTCAAATTCAAAAGCGGCTCCAATGTGCTCAACTGTATCACCACCTATGCGCGACAACAGTGCCAGTGCAGGATCTATATCCTTAGTGGCAACAGCACCATTGCGAACGTCAGTCTCCAACAGCAGCAGAAGTGGTTGTCAAAATCCATGGAATTTTTTAGATTGCCGCCGCTGGCTCTGTTGGGAGCAACAAGTGTCTGCCGTAGCTGAACCCAAAGACAGTGCTAGAGAGCTATAGATCAACCCACAGCAAGCCACCCGAGCACCTAATAAACCCACAACCTAACTAACCTAAAGCTTAAATTGTCAAAAGTGGGCTAGAAAATACTACATTTGACTTTCAGTGATTTGGCTATTTTGGGCATGAATCTGACCAAATCCTGTCTGATGTGCAGCCCTACTATAGGCTACACAGATTTTTGGGCTTGACTATGGTGACACCTTCTCCCTTGTTACAATGATGGCCTCAATTAGCCTCTACTTATCCATGGTTGTCATGTGTTGCTGGCTTCTATCTCAACTAAATATAAAAAATCCATTTTACAAGGTGATCTCGCTAAAGAAGTTTATATGGAGCTACCTCTTGGTTTTGTAGCTCAAAGGGAGTTGCAAGGATTAGTTTGCAAGTTACGCAAGTCTTTGTTTGGCCTTAAACAGAGCCCTCAATCATTGTTTGGCAAATTTAGTATAATTCTTCAATCGTGTGGGATAAGTTGCAGCAAGGCAAACCATTCTATGTTTTTAAACACTCTTTTACTAATCAACGTATTGATCTTATTGTCTATGTAGATGACATTGTTATCATAGAAGATGATCATGATAGTATCTACCAGCTCAAATAGCATTTGTTTCATCATTTTCAAACAAACCAAGGACTCGGGTTGATTGTATTATTTCCTTGGGATTGAAGTAGTTCAATAAAAAATTGTTGCCATATCTCAAAGAAAATATGTTGTTGATATTTTGGAGGAAACAAAGATGCTGGATTGTAAACCAGTTGATACCCCTATAAATCCAAATGTCAAACTTATGTTGGATAGGGGGGGCTCTATTCAAGTCTGGGGGGGCTCTATTTCCTTTGCAATCAACGCTGTAAGTCAAATTCTTAACTCCTAGTAATAGTTATTGTGATGCAGTGGTTCAAATCTTGAGATACATGCAAGGTTCCCCTAGAAAAGGATTAGTTTATGAAAATAGAGGCCATAATGATGTTGCCTATACATATGTGAATTGGGCTGGTTGTCCAAGTGATAGATGATCAACTTCAGGATATTGTGTACTTATTGGAGGTAACCTTATTGCTTGGAAGAGTAAGAAACAAAATATTGTAGCAGATCAAGTGTCAAAGTCAAGTATCAAGCAATGGCCCTTACCACATGAACTTGTATAGCTAAAGCAACTTATCTTTGAGTTGAAGTTTTGTAGGATAGGATCTATTAGGCTTATTTATAATAACCAGACAACCTTACACATTGTCTCTAATCCTATCTTACAAGTGCAAACCAAACATATAGAGATTGATTGCCTTTTCATTTGTGAAAAGGTTATGTTTGGTGAAATCATTACATCATGAATTCCAATGACTAGATACCAAAACATGCTTACTAAGCCACTTCAAGGTCAACAAATAACATACATCTGTGACAAGCTTGATGCATATGACATATATGCACCAACTTGAGGAGTGTTGAGAATCTTTGTATTTTTGTTGTTATTCCTGTTATAAATGTGATTATAATTCTTTCCTTGTATATAGAATAGAAATCAGATTGATTATGTAATTGAGTTAATTAGATCAGCTGTAATCACTCTTTCAATCCCTATAATCAAAGGGGTTCAGTTTGTACAGTATGTAATTATAAATATCATGACTGCTGAATGCTAATTCATGCATTCAGATTTAGCTTAATTGTTTTTGCTCTTCTGTCTCAAGTAATGTATTCAGAACATACAGTAATTTTGTAATTTTTGTATATCTAGGTTCATTAAGGAGATGTAAATCATAAGAATCATAAGCTAAGTGAATGACATAGTGGAATGTTTCAGGTGATATGTGATCAAAAAGTGTCTCTGAAACCTAAGGATTATTTTACTACATAGCCATAATTAGACTTGCAATGCATAGCTGTAGTGAATATTCAGTAACAGAGTCAGTGAAAGCATAAGCTAAGGGTGGCAAAGATGAGTATGTTAAAATGGATGAGTGGGAATACTAGTAAAGATTAAAGAATGTAATAGAGAGAAATTGAGGGTAAAAGCCTATTGAGGAAAAGATAATAGAATTTTGTCTAAAGTTGTTGGTTTGGCCATAAAGACCAACAGAAGCCCTAGTAAGAAGAGTTGAGCAAACAAATGATAGAATAATGGTTGGAGGGAGACAGAAAAAACTCTAGGTGAAACCATTAAAAAGAAATCTAATGACCTTTATGAAGACTTGGTTTATGACAGCACATAATAGTCATTGGATCAATGTAGCTGACCCAACCTAGTGGGTAAAGGCTTTCATTGCTGTTGTAGAATTTCTTTTTAAAATAAATTGCTGCTACTTATATTATATAATGAATATTGATGATTTATATAGACTTTCTTTTCAGATTGAATTGAGCATCATTATTCATTCTTGGGCTTAGATCCATAGAAGTCAAAGTAGCAATACTGGCCTCTATTGCGGAGGAGCAGAGTGGAGTGGCTTCCTACTCCAATCATCGCATCATAGTTTTCTACAGCGGCTGTTGCACCGCAAAAAGTTGTTTTCTAGTGATACACAAGGCAAAAAGTTGAGTTTCCCCTCCCTTCTTGAGTGTTGGAATGCTTTTAAGGGGGACAATCTTGGGATTTTGCATTCTTTTTACATTGCTGCTTTTTGTGCTCCTTCATTTTTGACAAATCAAATCCTAGTGACCTTTCTTCATCTTCTCATCCTCTTGCTTCGTCCTCCATATCCAATGTCCTTTTCTAGTGTGAGTCACCATCTCCGGCCAAGTTCAAGTCTTCTTCATCTCTGGCGAAATCAAAGCTATTTTTGACGTGACCCCATACATTTTTCCAATTGTCTTCTTTATATTCAGTGAAACCCAATGTCAAGGACCCCATCAATTTATTGTTGTTCAAGAGTCCAAAAACAAGCATCAAACTAAGAAAGGTAAAGAGACAAACAAATACAAATGATGCTAGTGTCAAGGAGGAAAGAGCAATAACAATTCAATACATAGAGCAATTTCTTTGTAGAAATTGAATTGCTTTCAATGTTGTGGGCTCAAAAAACTTCAAATTAATGGTTGAAGCTATTGAAAATAATGGCCCACACCTAAAGCATCTTAGCTATCACAAGTGAAGAGTTTTTCTTCTTGAAAAGGAGTTAAGAGTTTACAAAGCAAATGTTGAAAAGTCATGAAGAAAAAGGAAAAAATTGTGGATGTTTAATTATGTCAAATGCATGGATGGATTAAAAAAAATAGAACATTGATAAATTTCTTAGTAAATTGTCCCACTAGGTCTACATTTTGTGAAGAACACTGATGTATTTGCTTATATAAAAGTTGAAAAAAAGTTGTTTGAGTTCTTGGATATTTTTGTTGAGGAGATTGGAGAACAAAATATTGTGCAAGAAGTGACTGCAATGGAATGCGTTGACCGATAAGAATTATTCTTAATTGTCAAGTAATTTCATTTTAAAAATTTGTATTCTTATTTTATTAGTTTTTCATTTTAGACTATACAATTTAATTTTAGATAAGTTGTTACATGCCAAGAGACAACACTTGCTTTGAATTCCATGTGTTGCAAACTGCATTGATTTGATGTTGAAAGATATTGGCAAAATAGCTTTTGTCAAGAGAATACAAAAAGAAGTTAATTTTGTAGACTTTATTTATAATCATGCATTGACTATAAACATTATAAGGAGATTCACAAATAAATTTAAATTGGTTAGATATGAAGTGACAAGATTTGTCATAACAATCCTCACATTACAAAAGTTGCATGATAAAAAAACAACCTTAGAAAAATATTTACTTCCGATGAGTGGTTGAAGTCCAAAACAACCAAGAAAACTAAAGGAAAAAGGGCAATAGACACTATGCTTATGCATTCTTTTTGGACTGATATTGTTTACACTCTATGGAACCCCTTGTGTAAATTTTTACGCTTGTTGATAATGAGAAAAAGTTTGCAATAGGTTACATATATGAAATAATTGATAGGACTGAAGAAACTATTCAAAATGCATTCAAAGGAAATGAAAATAAGTATAAAGAGATTTTGCTATAAATGATAGAAGATAAGAGCATCAGCTTCATCATCCATTGCATGCTCCAAGCTATTATCTTAATCCACAATTTCTTTATGGCAATTCAAAACACGGAATGATACTAAAGTGATAGGGGGCTTCTATAAATGTATTGAGAGGTTATCTATAAGTGAAGAGGATATAAACAATGCTTCACATCAATTGTCAAAATATAAAAGAGTTGAAGGCCTCTTCGGTTTGAAAGGAGCAATAAGACAAAGAATTACAATGGCTCCTAATAAGTTATTAGTTTAATTTTTTTTATTGTGATGTAATTATCTAAATAGCAATGCTAATAAGTTATTGCATAACCTGTAGCTGAATGGGGGAAGAACTATGGAACCCATACGCCACATTTACAAAAACATTGTCATTAAAGTGTTGTGTTTGACTTATAGCTCATGGGGATGTGAACAAAATTAGATTACTAAATTAGATTACTTTTGAGCATGTAAGTAAATATCAAACAATTTCAACTTAAAGTGGCTTGGTCTAATATCAGTGAAAGTGTAAAACTAATATTTTTTATTGTAAAATAGATCCATTCTAAAAAGAGAAGCAAATTTGAGTATCAAAGGTTGCAAGACTTGATTTTCATCAAATATAGCCAAGCTCTTAAAGAATCTTTTGAATGTCATGATATGATGGATCATATTCTTTTAAAAATTGTTGATGATAGCAATGAATGGTTTTTAGAAGGAACCAGTGGAGTTGATATGAAGAAAGTGTTGTAAATGAATTGATGTTTGATAACAATAACTTAACTTGGGGAACGGTTGCCAGTGCAATTGAGGCTAGTAAGCCTATAACTTACACTAGGAAGCAAGTTAGATCAACAGACAACTACAATTGTTTCTTCCTCTGCATCTAAGGAAAAAAGGAAGGAAATTATACAAGAAGAATGTGATGATGAAGACATTAAAGAACACGAGGAGGAAAAAGACCTCTATAAAACTAGTGATGAAAGTGAAAATGAAGACGACATTGATAATGGAGATGAAAATGATGAAACCTATTAAAAAATTTGTATTTGAATATTTAGTGATTCTAAACTTCAAAGCATTAGAGACTTAAACTTGTTTGGTTCCTTTATTTTGTTGTTATTGACATTTGACATGAGTTATGTTTTCAAACTTTCACTTTTGATCATTAATTATACGTCTTTAATTCAGGTATTAATTTTGTATTTTTCAGCATATATATGTGTAGCTTAATTTATATTAACTACTATGCTCAGATCTACTCCTTAACCATTTCTTCCTCTCTTTCCTTTTTCTCTAAATGTTTCACATCCATAGACCAACACAAGATGTTCACACTACAGCATAGAGTAAACAAGCAAGGGGGTAGTTCATCATAGTGAGTGATACAAAAGTAAAATAAAACAAAAAGAATCTAAGAGTTTAACATATGCAAGAAATTGATAATTTCTAGTAACAAGTTTTAAATTGAAAATGATATGCACAGACCTTAACAGGAAACGTCCCCACTGGAAGTTTGGTCGTAAGAAGTTCTCTTAAACGACGAATTGCTTTAACTTTGTTAGCAACAATGTCAAGCAACGGCAAGAGTTCTTCAGTTTTTAGTGGAAAGTTTGGTGAAAGCCAAAGAATGGGTCTCAATCCTTTCTTGTATTCATTTTCACGATTTCCATCCTTGTGACGACTTCTGCTATCAGAATTTGCTGAAGAAGCTTTGGCATCTTTTTTCCTCCGCTGCTCATCACCCCTCACCGCTATCTCAACAGAATGTCTTCCTAGCTTACTCTGATTTCTTGAAGGAGAATCCCCCAATAAATCACTCACCTTTTCTTCTACACATAGAGAACTTCTTGGTAGAGCAATCTTCTTTGATGCTTCATGTTTAGAATCCTTTTTCCTCCATCCACCAAACCATCCCTTCTTTTCCTGCTTATTCTCTACGCATTTGCTACCATTTCCATCTTCAATAGGAATATCTCTATGTTCATAACAGCTGTGACGATGCCCAATAATCACCTCATCACTTTCATTGATCATGTCTGATGAATCCAACTTAAGTGCATCTTCCAACTGCCTTCTTTCATCCTCAGTCAAAATATCATTGAGCTCTTCACTTTCTGTTTCATTTTCATTGCAAGATGAGAATAATTCATCATCTGTCATAGCTCCAGGAACTCCTCTAGATTTTATGCTTACAACTACGTTGTGCATATCATACACCTTAGCTTTCCAAGGCCCTACCATTTCTGCTCTCTCCTGTCGCCTCCAAGTCAACTGAGGCAAAAGAACTGCTTGTGTAACGTCAATCCCGGGCCTAAATATATTTGTTTTAGACATTGCGGCAACTTCTTGCTGAACCTCCTCATCGTTTGCTGGAAAGCCAGCATCATCTAGAGCATTAAGTACCTCCTTTTCCTTGTGTGAGATCATGCACAGCGACCCGGGTGGGACTTTCCCATCCTCTGAACCGTCACCCAAGAAAAGAATGCTCTGATCTGATCTCTGAATTCTAAAACCATCAAAACCAGCCAAAGTCATGTCTGCCCTTAGATTTGCTCCCCTTTTCCAAATTTTGTAAGTGTCTGAAGGTGCAATTCTTGAAATGAAAGGAATCACGGAACTCTCAAAATGGAATGTAATCTCCATGTAAAAGTCTCTCATTCTCTGCATGGTCCCTACCAAGCGAGGCAACCTTCTGCACCATTTTGCCCAAGCAAGTGGCTGGTAATGTTTAATTATTATTTTCGCAATACCCTCTTCTCTACTACAAATAGCTTCCTGAAGAGCACTCCATCCCTGTTCATTCTGCAAACTCCAATCTGCCCCAGCAACCATAAGCATCTGTGTGGCCACTTCGTCCCCAAATTTCACAGCCAAGTGAAGAGGGGTATCACGGTTTGGCACATCGCGCCGATCAATTACAGCAGAGATGGCATCAGCCTTCTCTTCCTCTAATGTTGAAACTGCTACGGTGCGAATCTCGGCCGTGTTACGCAGGCGAGGGAGGCTTTCAAGTACCCTCTTAAGTTCAGCATAATCCTTCAAAATTATGGCCTTGTGCACAGGACTATGAGCATACTTTGAAACATCAATCCCCGCCATACCTCAACAGCATAAAGGGTACACCACCACCAACCCAGAGGATAAATCACAAGCATATACACATGCCACCATAAAAAATCAAAACTTTTCTCAATTGGGTACCCAAAACTTGCGCAATCCAACCAACCAGCACTCAAACCACACAACCTTGTTCACAATTTCCCTCTAGAACACAGCAAATAGGTCCCTATCAATCAGAAATTGAAAAAAGACCCAATTTGAATCAGAACCATAAAAGACTAAAAGCACAACAGAAAATTGAAAAAATCAAAGAAAAACATCATGTGGGGTCCCAGATCAAGCATTTAAAGGAAGGGTGCAAGATACTACACTACCCTTTCTCCTTTCTTGATGGTTGCCCAAGGGTTCAGGAATCATAGGTTAGTCAAACCCCACGACACCACTGCCCTTCAAGTAGCAAACAAAAAGGGAAAATGGCAAAGATCCTTGTGATCCAATCCAGATCAGACAAGCATGAAGAGAACATGCATGTGGGTGCGTGAACAAAATTTCTATAATAAAAAATAAACTTTGAATATTAAACTAAATTTAGTTTTTCTTTAAAAAAAAAATACAAAATATCCTAAAAGAGACAGTGTGAGAAAAGGGGGAAATTGTTGAAGAAAGGAATAACAAAGCTAGGGATCAAGAAACCACCGAAGCAAAGAAAGGGGGAACTTGTGTATGTTGCAACGGTATAGCTAAAAACGGATAGAGGAACAAAAGTGAGGGACAGTTAAAAAAAAGATGAAATAATTGCAAGTGAAAGAAAAGAATATCGCAGATTCATGGTCAAGGTTTCAGAGATGTGTGTGTCACTGTGTCCTCCGTTGGTGAGACCATGCAAAAAATATTCTAACCTAACAAATTAGAGAAACAAAAAGTCTATCAAAGATCATCAATGGTGAACTGAAAGTAACGTGCCTTCTAAATTTAATTTCACTGCTGTTTATTATAATATTTCAAAAGTATATTAATTAAAAATTAATATTATATATTTTTACCATAATTTTTTGAACATTTTATAATAAATTTTTTAAAAAATTACTGCTTGTAATATTAAAACAAGATTCTTAGTTATCGTTCGTTTGTTTTAATAAAATTATCTTGATAAAAAAATATACGTGGTCTAAACTAAAAAAATAAAACTTTTATTGCTTGTTTTAAATTTTTAAAAAGGTTATTTTCAAAATATATAAAAATGATTTATTTCTAATATTTTTATAAAAATTAGATATTATTTTTGTGTAATTATAATTATAAAATATACTTTTTTAATGATAAATAATTAATAGTTAATTTTCACTATAGAGGTTGGTCTAACTGATAAGCAGATTAGTATTATCGAAAAAAGTTTTGAATTTGAGTTTTTGTATATGTAAAAAAAACTTTAGTAGTAGACTCATATATTACATGCACGACTTGGATTAGATTTAGATTAAACTAAATAAAAATTAAAAATAATTAATTTTAACTTCTTTTATATGAGCTATTCAAAAATTTTTTTTCAAAAAAGGTAAAATTATATTATTTTTAGCTTCTGACCTTTTAAATAATTTTAATCAAATAATTTAAAAATTAATTAAAAACATTTTTCATTAAAATAATCTTAAAAAATACCTCTTAATTTAGCTCTTGAAAAATATCTTAATCTAATTTAATTTTTTATTAAAAAATATTAAGTAATCTCTTTAAATTATGACCTAGAAAAAACTTTAGTTTTTAAGTTACTTTTTTAGTACATAATTAATTATTTAAAAAATAAATATATGCTTATTTAATCTCTGAAAAGTTATTAATAATTAAAATTCATTTCTAAAAGTATTAAACAAAATAAGTGAAAAACAAACCTTTTTAATATTTGTAATTTAGAGGAATTATTAGATGATGTTTTGTTAAAAACTACATTAACCTGAGTAATAATTTTTTAGTAATCGAAGTGACTATTTTTTTTTTTATTTTCAATTTACTAGATATTAATTTTTTTTCTTTTTAAATTAAAGAAAATGAAAAAAAAAGGAAAAAGGTTTTGTAATATATGTCGAAAGGAAAGATAGAGGACTCTCACTCCAAAGAAGACAATTGTATTATTTTTTGAATCAATGCCCCAATACATTGTCAACGATCCTTCTTTTATATAAAACCATGCAAGGCTCCCTGCATTTCTCGCTTATTAGATGCAACTAACTAACTGTTTGTTCTAACATTCCAACTGATTCTAATCATCTAATTCCGCACGTGAGCTTATATTAGTTGGTTTCCTGCGTCATTAGTTGTATCAATAGTTATCCTTTCAACCACAACCTTGTCCTCGAGGTTGATATTACGTGATCGCAAAAGGTGGAGGTCTTCCCACGTAGCATCTTCTCTTGGCTTATTCTCCCATTCAACTAAAACTTGTACTATCAACTCTCCTTGCTGCTGCCATTTACGTTTTGCCAAAATGGCGGCAGGATTAGCCTCCTCAGATAGTTCCTCTATTATAGTCCCATCACCTTGTTAATGCATTGCTGAACCCTTATAAAGCTTAAGTAGTGACACATGAAATACTGAGTGCACCTTGGCTGAAGCAGGAAGGAGTAACTTATAAGCTACCGCTTCGATCTTCTCCAGTATAGGAAAAGGGCCATGATATCTCTTGCCCAGCTTAGGGTGGGCACGACCCCCTGTAGTAAGTTGCTTATGGAACTTAGTGCGTAGCCAAACATAGTCACTTACCTTGAATCTACGCTCCTTGCAGTGTTGGACTGCGAACTTCTTCATACGTTGTTGAGCCTGTTGGAGGTGCTTTGAGAGTGAACTTCAAATTAGTTTGCACTATTCTAACTCTTATTCCATCACGTGGACCATCGTACTGCCCACTCAATAGCTTGGCCATAGCCATGGTGTTTTGCCAAAGAATGCTTGATATGGGCTCATTTTAATGGCTGTGTGGTACAATGTATTATACCAGTATTCTGCCCATATGAGAAACTTATGCCATCTGGTAGGGTGGTCACAAACAAAGGCACGAAAATATTGTTCTAAACAACAATTAAAGACCTCTGATTGCCCACCGTTTATGGATGGTATGTTGTACTAAATTTGAGTTGTGTGCCACATAATTTCAATAAATTACGCCAAAACTTGCTAATGAAGAGTGGGTCACGATCAGACATCTTGTGCGGTATGATTAGGTAACAATGATCCAAAATGCGCCCTTTTGGAGTATCTGTTCACCACTATGAAGATGCAGCTGAGCCCTTCTGACTTGGGTAATGTGGTGATAAAGTCCATAGTTAAATCTTCCCAAATTCCCTGTGGACATGGAAGCAGCTGTAATAAACCACTGGCCTGCTCCTTGGGCACTTTGATTTGCTAACAAGTGACACATGACGCAATATACCTTTGAACTTCCTTTCTCATATTGGGCAATAGAAATTTTCAGCAATCTTCATGAATGTTTTCTACTTACCTGCATGTCCCCCGAGTGTTGTGTTACAAAATTCACATAAGAGGTCCTTCTTAACATCCGCCACTAAGTCAGGCACAAAAATTTTATCATGTTGCATAAGTAGATCCTCGTTCATTGAGTACTCACTCGTTTGTGAGTTCTGCAAGTCATATATAATCTGTTGAGCTCTCGTGTCTACTTGTGTGGTGATAAGTCTGTAATTAGGCCTTTTTTTACAGCCTATATATTCATATTTGACCTTTATTTTATTCATAATTGTGCTCATATGCGGAAAGTCCAATTATGAAGAGTCTTTAGGGTTTTCAAACTCTATTAAAAGAGAGACCTCAGGCATCATAAAGAGGACTATTTTTGACATCGTTTTTATCTTGGCTTTTGCTTTGGGATACATCTCATCTCGTCTCTCTTGCACGGGATCTTCGGCATACTCTTGGCGAGACTTGGAGTTTCGAGAGATCGTACTTGAAGACCGGGAACATATCTCATACTCTAGTTTGTTATTTCTTTTAATTACGGCTTTGTTTATGATTGTTTTAATTCGTTTCTTTAGCATGAGTAACTATAAAATTTGATTTCTGTTTCGTGATTAAATTTTATCGTATTGCGCTTCTCTCTTAATCCTAATTAATTATATCGTCAGGCGATCGTACCTCGGTTAATTAATAGATCTATAGGGTAAAACGAGGCAAAGGATTAGGTGGACCAAACCAATCTTTCTCTTCTAATCGTTATTAAATTAACAAGTTCATAGTCTCCTTAAGCTTTCTTAAATTGATGTCTTGCATGACCATTGGGTATTAATAGTATTCGTATAAATGATTAGTAATCACAAAGAAATCAGATTTAGAGTTAAACAGAAAACTAACATAAATGATTGAATGAGAAAATTCATATGCCCTAGGTTTCTCTCCAATAAGTTTAACCAAGATGTGCATTGTATTCCTTGCTCTTAGTTTTATAGTTGATTGTATAAATTCTTGTTTTAATTTATCTCATATCTTTGAAGCCTAAACAATTGAATTAGAAAATTCTTAGTAATTGAAATTAATCCTTGTGGGACGATATTTTGGGAACTTAATTTAGAACCTTTTATTACTTCTCGATGGGTACACTTGCCCTTCGAACATGTGACCTCTCTTATGCACTAGAAAAGCTTACATTGCATCGACATCATCACACTTGAGTAAGCTGGTTGCGGTTGGATTCGCGAGAGTGCATCAGCAACCACGTTTTCAACCCTTGGCTTATACTCAATGGAATAATAAAAACCTAGTAATTTACTCAGGTAATGATGTTGTTCAGGTGCCTTAATGACTTGATTCATGAGCTCCTTTAGACTCTTATGATCCGTATGAATAACAAATCTGTGGCCTAGCAAGTAATGACGCCACTTGGATAATGCCTGAGTAATCGCATATAACTCGTGCACGTAAGTAGATGCCTTCACTAGTCGAGGATTTAACATTTTGCTAAGGAAAGCAATTGAATGACCTTGTTGCACTAAGACAGCACCGATGCCAAAATCTGAAGCATCAGTTTCCACAATAAACTCACGTGTGAAATCCGGCAAGGCTAGCACAAGAGCACTGGTTGATGAACAAAAGATTTGTCGCGAATCCTCATCAAAATATAAATAAATTAATGTAATACTAGAGTGCTAACCTAGATTGTCTCCCATGAATCATTGGATGAGTAACCAAATATCAAACATATGGTGTGCAATGTATTTAGAAAGCAAGTAAAAAAAGGGGGTTTTGTGATTTCAAATTCAATATAACGAGCAAGAAACAAAATTATAAAGTTCAATCAATAAAATGTAGTAACCCCTAGTTCATTCATGTAGACTCTATCCCTTTTTCTCTCAAGATTTAATACTCTTCCTCTCCTCCCAGAATTAGGTTAATTTAACGAGCAAAATCAACCTTATGTTTCCATACGAATTAAGCAATTCAATGGACTCTAATCTCTCATCCCAAGATTACGCAACCTTAGAAATAAACCTAGAATTAAGCAATTTAAGTTTAGAATCTCATTAAAACGAAATAGGGTTAATTAAGCAATGTCCCTCTCATTCAACCATTAATTTAATTCAAAAGATTAGGAAGAAGATATTCATAAAAGAAAAGAATTTGTATTAACATTCAAAACCCAAGAATTCAAGAATCTAAGTGAACTCACTAAGGATTACAAAAGGTTTAGCCCTCCATGAGGATGGGTCTCACCATTACAAAGTAAAATTAAAGAGAATTTAATAAAATCAAGATGAAAAATCAAAGAGAAGTAAGAAGAAAATGGAAATCAAACCCTAGGTTTGACCCTTGGCTATCACCCAAGGCCACCCTAGGCCCTACAAAAGTTTCCAAAACAGCAAAAATCTAAAAGTGTAAAACGTTCCCTAACCCTAATTTCTAAAATTCTATTTATAGTGCAGTGGTCGACGCCTATAGTAGTTACTATGAAAGTCATAGTAGCTACTCGCAGCTTCCATCCTATCATCCCTTTCTGGAGTGTCTACTATGGAATCAAAGTGGTTACGTGGTTAGCTATGTGCAAATATAGGTCATTTTTGGCCTTCTCTAGAGTGTCCACTATGGAATCAAAGTGGCTACGCGCAGGTCTTCTTCAGCCTGGGGTCTCTGTAGTGTCTACTCTGGTTCCGAAAGTGATCACTTTGGTTTTCCCTTTGGATCTAGCTTGTTGTAGTGTCCACTATAGAATTCAAAGTGGTCACTTTCAACTCAAACTTTCTTAAAGGCTAGAAATTTATGAAATAAGCGTATAAATTCCTGCACAATTATTCAAATGATCAAAATTGCTAATTATATCTATATAAATCAATATAAATTAACCAAAAATTAAGAAACCTATGATATTTGACCAAAATTATGTTTTTATGTTATTTACACTTCTTTAGTCTACTTTTTCTATCAAGGAACACTAAAAAGACAATTAAAAATCCAATAAAATGTGGATTCATCACAACTCCAAACTTAAATTTTTGCTTGTCCTTAAGTAAATCAAAACTAAAGAAAGTTGCATGTAAAAGGGTTGGATTTATCCAAAAATATTTCTCAAAAATTTCATTCCAATGTTATACTCTAATCGGCACTCCCAACATTTCCAAAATCATAGATTTATTCAACAAAGAGATCACACTCTTATCAAATATTTTTATGCAAAGTCTTATTAAACTGAAATGAAAATCCAGCAAGGTTTCATGCAATCCACATAATGCAAAGAAATTATCTAACTCACAAGATGGTATTTCACTCTTCACTCATTCGTGTTTCAGGCTAAGTGTTTTTCCTCAATTCATGCATTTTGCCTCACCCTACCATATGCTTGCCCATATTCTCAATCTCTTTTGCCTAGATACAATGAACCACCTATCATGAGGGCTTTGTTGGTCACAAATAGGTAAGATTAGGTTTAATTTTGATCAACGAAGGACAAAAGCTCAAGTGGGTATTTCAAGAAAAGGGAATTCTTTTGAGTGAGTGACTACAACAACTTAGCGTGGAATGCATTAAATGATGTAGCAAATGGGATTCAAGCATTCTTTCACCATATTTTTCACTATTTTTCCTTATATGGGAGTTCTTTTTCTATCAAAAATCACTTGCTGTAGTTTTCTTTTTCTTTTTCTTTCACTTCCATTCACTCTTTTTTGTGGTTTATTGGACTTTGGCAATCATTCTTTTCTTCAAATTCAAGCATTTTGTTTTTGACATGTAATTTGACATGTATGATGCTCACCACTCCAAACTTAAGAGTTTGCTTGTCCTTAAGCAATTGTAATTAAGAATAGCACCCTAAATTTAGTTGCTTGCATTCACTCTTGAGGCAACTCAAAAGAAATACCTCTTTGATGGTAAGAAAATTATTTTTGTAGACTAAGTTTGGCAAAAAGGTAAAGTTGTGACAGAGAAGAGTAGGTGCAGGGGTATTCTAGGGTGGGTCGGTGGGTGTGTGCAAAGAAGGCCTGAATCATTTAGATGAAAAATTGCACAATGCATATTCAAGTAAGAAACAAGGCAAGTTCTAGAGGATAGATGCAAAAAGTCATGTAAAGTGCACACAGAAAAGAAATTTAAGGCCCAATTATCTACCATGACAAAAGGTGATAATTACTTAGTAATATGTGAGTACAGTTCACCTTACAAGAAAATATATTCAGTATGGTAGGAATGGTAAATATGTACAAAACAGAGAGTGATTGTGAGTTGAATGGGAAGTGCAATCAGAATATAAAATTGAAACTACAAAACTAGACTAAATTAAAAATAAAAAAACAAAGGGGAAATATATTTTTGTATGTTTTTGTCTATTACTATGCAAGGAATTTAGACGGAGCGGTCATGAAATAAAGACAAAGAGATCATTCCCCTTTCATGGATGATGGCTCATAATTCAGGGATCAAATTGATGCTCCTATTGATGGGACTGAGGGCATAGTTTTCATGACAAACTCTTATTTTTCTCACCAAAGTGACTACCCTAAGTCTTGAAAGTGGTCACTCTCTTGCTGCGCTTGATCTTTTCCAGGACTTATGCAGAAATTGGATCTAACATTTTCAATCTCCCCCTGCGAAATTCAGAATTATGCAGAAATATATGTCAAACATCAAAGTAAATGCAGACCAAAATGTTTATGAAGCATAATTCATGAGATCCAAAATTCAAATAAAGGACTAATGCTAAATGCAGAAAACACAATTAAAAACTCTTAAAAAAATTGTGAGTTGCCTCTCGCACAGCGCTCTTTTAACGTCACTAGCTTGACACCTTATGATCTTTAATTCTAGAAGATACTTTTGATGGTAGCAGTTTCAGTTGTATCCCTAGATCTTCCTCCTTTTTCTCATAAATTTGCAGCACTTTATTCAATTGAGAACATGGAAGAAATAATTGCGGAGAGATTTCTAGCTGCTTCATGAACTCAATAAGCTTCTCTTCATGCTCTTCATTGCCTTGATATGCAGAATAATGTGTCTCGCTGCTGTACTTAGACTGCTGCTCTCTTGGATATATAGTGATGCAATATTCATACTTCAACTGCTTATGAAATGGCTTTAACTCTGATGCATGAGACAACTCTAGAGAAAGAGGCAATGTAAAAATTAGAGTTGAATCTGCAGCTTGCACTTCAACAAATGCATCATGATTCATTTCCTTAGAACCTACAATGGCTACATCATGATTTACTTTCTCAAAATCTGCCATAGCTGCATCAAAATCACCGTACACATATGTATCAATCTCAGCACAAAAGCTACATTTTGTAGAATCATTACATGCATCATACGTAAAGGAATAAGAATAATTAGCTAAGCTAGGATAATCAATATAATATGAAAAATTAGCCAAATTATCATCCACTAAATTATCTAATAAATCAATATGGCAAACCGAATGAAATGAATGAGAAACAGGTTGCTCAAAATTTTCTGCTACATTAGTAGAAGTAGCATGAGGAGTAGGAGCATAATCTGCGCTTGTTAGACTGCAATCACTTCCTGGAGAGGTAGCATTAAGATCTTGATTTGTTAGTTGCTCCTCTTGAGAGCCTTAAATTGTATTTCCTGATTTCAAGGTGATGGCACTAATATTCTCTAGATTGAGAATTGGTTGTGCAGATAGATTACCAAAACATTGAGATTGCAAATGATTCAAAGTGGAAGCCAACTAACTGTCCAATATGATTTTTCAAGTTTTGAATGGTTACTTTTGTTCTTTGCTGGAAATTCATATCATTAACTGCCATTTCCCTCGTCAATTCTTCCAAGGAAGGCTCACTCTTGGAAGGTGCAATAATTTATGGTGGAGGTTGATATTGCTACTGCTGTGTAAAATTCCCCCACCTCAGGTTTGGATGATTCATCCAACCAGTAGGCTCATACAATGTAGGACAAAAATCAGTGGGGTGGTCAGGTGAAGTACAAATCTCACACAACCTTGCAGCCTTCTGTGACAATGTCAACTGCTTGATCAAAGAAGCTATATCATCTAGCTTGTTCTCTAGTTTTCTATGATCAGCAAAATGAGTATTTTCCATCTCATAAACTCCTCTAGTTAAGGCCACTAGATTGCTTCTAGTATTAAACTATTGATAATTAGAAGCCATATTTTCAATTAATTGCCTTGCTGCAATAGGAGTTTTATCTACCAAAGCTCCTCCACTAGCTGTATCAATCATCTGTCTATTCATGCATATAAGACCTTCATAGAAGTATTGGATAAGAAGTTGCTCACTAACTTGATGATATGGACAACTTGCACAAAGTCTCTTGAATCTCTCCAAATACTCATACAAACTTTCTTTGTCCATTTTCCTTATACCACAAATTTCTTTTTTGATTGAAGTCACTTTAGATGTAGGAAATTTTTTTCCAAAAACATCATTCCTAGACCATCCCAACTTGTGACTGATCCATGTGGTAAATAGTAGAACCAATCATTGGCTATGTCTAGTAATGAGAATAGGAATGCCTTCAGCTTTATATGATCCTCAAGAACTCCAGCTAGTCCCATGGTGGTACACACAATGTGGAATTCTTTGAGGTGTTTAAATGGATCCTCACCTGCAAGACTATGAAACTTGGGCAATAAATGAATCAATCCAGACTTAAGCACACAAGGTGTATCTATATTAGGATATTAAATGCATAATGTTTGCATAGATATATCAGGTGAAGCCAACTCTCTTAAAGTTTTCTCATCTATAATATCTAAATTGAAATTAAAAAAAAAGGAGGAAGTAGCAAAAGAAACAAAAATAGAGTCACTAGATAGAGAAAATTATGCAGAGTTTGATGAGCAGAATGCAAAAATTATGCAAAAAAAAAATCATGTAGAACGCTAAATACAGAGTGCAAAACTTATGCACAAAACTATGCAAAAACAGAATGTAGAAAATTTATGCAGAATGCTATGCAGAAAAATGAAAACACAAAAATCATGCAGAAACAAAATGCAGTTGGCAAAATGTAAAAAATTATGCAGCAGAAACAATATGCAAAAAATGATGCAAAATGCAGAAAATGTTGCAGTAGAAAGTAATTTGAATTATGTAGCAGAAAACTGAAAACAGAACAAAAAATAGAGCAGAAAACAAATGTAGAAAAATGAAAAATTCAACAAGCGAAGTGCAGAAAATTTAAGACAAAAATAAAATGCAGAATTGCAAAATTTAAAGGAAAGAAAAGTGCAGAAGTTTATACAGCAAAAATACAAGAATTATGCAAAATTGTGTACTAAAAAGTCTGCAGAAAAATGCAGCAAAATTCGTCGACAGAGCAACTACACATTCAGAATTATGTTTATCCTACCACAATGCAAAAATCAAAATGAAACAAACACACTAAAATGCAAAACATTAAAAAAAAAAAACAAAACATATAACATGTTTAATATCTAATCAAGCACCAATGATTCCCCGGCAACGGCGCTAATTTGATGAACAAAAAATTTGTCGTGAATCCTCATCAAAATATAAATAGAAATTAATGTTATACTAGGGTGCTAACCTAGATCGTCTCCCATGAATCATTGGATAAGTGACCAAATATCAAACATATGGTATGCAGTGTATTCAGAAAGCAAGTAGATTATTATAAATAGTTAGAAAATTTATCGTTCCTATTGTAGATTATTATAGTCATCTAAATAAAATTAAATAAATAATTATTTAACCAACATATTTTTAAAGGTTTTATGTCACTTCTTGATGAAAAAACAGTTTTATAAAAGGTGGTTCATAATTATATTAGTTGAATAGTACAAAGTTACAAGAAAATTCAAACAAAGATTGCAAAACAATAAAATCAAAAGTGAATATGCAAGAATATAGCAAAAGAATTGTGTAACACCTTAATTTAATTTCCAAATAATAATTTCACAAAATGGGAGTAATAAAATTTTTATTTAAATAGAAAGATCCCATCATAGAGCTTCATAAAACTGTTTGAAACAATAAAGGATTACAAATTTATATTAAAGACTGCTACAGAACTAATATAATTACATCATGATTTCAAAAACAAAATCTAAGTCCTATAGCAGTTCATCCTTCCTTCACTGAGTCCGGTGCTAATCGTCTTGGTCACCTGAAAAATAAATGTAAGGGTGAGTACTCTATACTATCCAACACACATAAACATAGAGACTCACCTCAAATACTACACATTCACTAACATATTTTAAATCACGCATTCACAATACAAGCATCTCAATTTCAACCATAATCATCATTCATCATCTATTCCAATTAAAAGTACAACCAGTGCACTCACTACACCAACATTTCACACATGTGCGCTTACAACACCTAGCCACGTTCACTGTGGCACTGTAATCACAGTTTCACACCACGAATGGTCGCTGGTTTCCCCCGCCTCACGGATACCGCGTGGGCAGTCACATGTTGCTTAGCAAAGGTAGTGGTCAGAGGTCTAGTCAGGAGGAAAGTGTATGGCTTGTGGTGCACCCACGCTCACTGTTGGTGTCACCACCACTCTCTCTTCCCCAAAGTATTTCTACCGTCCCTATCTTCCATCTCTCCAATGTATCGCTGAACCATTCATAGCATATCATACACGACATACTTTGCCATATTTATTCACATTACATGGCACAAAAGCCCACATTTATTTATAGTACACAACACACAAACCCATAATTCATTCACAATACTCGGCACATATGCCATTATTCCATCACACAACATATTAATAAGTCATCTGTGTCCATTTACAACCATTCACATTATTCAATCATCATTACTTAATAGGCTCACACACATTCTCAATCAAGGGTATGTAAACCCCACGATCAATTCAAATTTCACTCCAAACACACAATAATTTTCATCAGATCACACATTTCCTACTCTCTATCTTAGCCACATTGCAACATTCACTACGCTAAAATGGAGATGTTAAAGCGGTTCCATTTTAATTTAGAAAGCGTTTAGAACTGCTCTGAAATCCCGCGCTATCTAATATGTTGCACTTAAGAGAGCAGTTAAATAACCGCTCTCAAATGTTGATATTAGAGAGCGGTTCTACGTGGAACCGCTCTCACAAAGTGAATGTCATTTAAAATATACCGCGAATCTAGAATTTAAAATTTCTTTCTTCGTGAGTTTTCTATTTCAAACCAAAATTAATTTATTGTTATGTTCAAACTTTCTTCATTTTTATCACAAATCAAAAGTGAAACTTGTTGAGTTTGTATGTTGTATCACATCTGCAACACTATTAAGCAGAAAAAAGAGAACAAATTAGCGGGATGGTTTACAGTTAATAAAGAAAAAAAGAAAGAAAGAGAGAACATAGAGAACAATTAGAAAAGTAGCAACAGATGTAAAAGAAACTAACTTTTTTAACGCAAAGAAGATAAAGAAAACCTACAGTGAAAGAGACAGAGAACAACTTTGTTAGTGCATAAAAGATGAAGAAGATGAAGAGAACTTACAGATGTAAAAGTGAGCAACTTTGTTAGCAAGACGAAGAGATTTGAGAGTGCGCTTCATTTATAAGATAGAAAAAAAGACTTTAGAGAGCGGTTCTCTATTAACCGCTCTCAGAAGTGTGTGGCTTTAGAGAGCGGTTAATAAAGAACCGCTCTTAGAAGTATAGATTAGAGAACGGTTCCTAGTGAACCGCTCTCAGAAGTATACATTAGAGAGCGGTTCTCTATTAATCGCTCTCAGAAGTGTATATTAGAGAGCGGTTCAATGCTAACCACTCTCTAAATATATTATTATAAAGCGATTCATACTAACTGCTATCTAAGTTAGCGCTTCAAAAGCTCATTTCTGTTGTAGCAATTGAACAAAACACACGGTAAATTAAACATAATGAGATAGGGTGGAGTCCCGCTTAACTCAAATGAAGACCCACACACCAAATCAACAAGGTAGGAGTTCCCTCACACAAACTTTGACCTAAAAACATGGAAGAACCCCATGAGAACCCAAAGAGAATTGAGAAATTAGAGGATGAGGATGAGAAATCGAAACTCTAACCATTAAAACTCACCTCCAAGTGTTTCCTACACAAATCCAACTTTCAATCTTGCTCCTAAGCGGCTTGGAGGCAATTTAATCGATGAAATAGGGTCTGGGAGTGAGAGAATCGAAGAGATCTCGAAGAGGAAAGTGAGAAATGAACTCCCCCAAACCCTAACCCCTTTAAATCTCTTTCTGATCGCGACACTCTCGCTACAGCGAGACATTCTCTCGTTGCAGTAAAAATCTCAGAGGGAATTGTATTCTGGTTTCTATAGAATCTCGCTATAGTGAGGTCCTCTCGATACAGCAAGACTGCACCCAGAAATGCACCCCAAACAGTCCCTTTGTCACTATATCAAGGGACCTCTCGTTGCAGCAAGAAGGCGACAGTTTCATGCCTTCCTCCTAGGGCTTTCTCGCTATAGCGAGAATGCCTCAGTATTACACACTTGACCTATTTTCTCAGTCCAATCATATATAAATACAGTTATACTCATTCATATGCATTCATACACATCGACATCATCATCACGCAAACAAGTGCACACTCCACATCCATTCACACACACACACACACATATATATATATATATATATACACACACACACACACACACACACACACACACATTATAACATCCCCAATGTCGGTTTACATGACATGGATTGATCGTTATTATTTAGTGACTCCTTGCTTCATTTCCTTTACTCTAACTTAGTTCTTGCTACGAATTAAGATGCTTCCTGAGACTGATTGATTTTTAGCTAATTTTTTTGTGATTGAGTGTCCAATCGTATTGTGTTCCTTGCTTGCATAATTATTTTTTCTAGTGTATGTTTATTTATTTAAGTATATGCGTGTCTATATGATCGTGTGGTGAATTATCTTGAGCAACCCTAGGATAGTAAGACAAATTTTAGGATAAAGTTGACCGTTGATTCAGATGGATAGACCCTGCCTTACTGATCACTTGATTAATATTATTATTAATTATTATTGCTAAATGTTATCCTCCTAATTCATTTTATTTGTTTATGTGGCATTGTTATTTTATTTTATTTATGGATTTAAAGGGAATTGTTTGTGTGACTTTTTGCATTCCTAACCGTTATTCCTAATTCTCTCTCTTGCCTTAAATGTTCACTTGACCCTAGTTAATGTATATACATAAGTCTTTTCATTTTTCTTCTCTCTTCACTATTATTGTGTGCACTAAATTTGCCAATTAGTGGGATATCACTTTTTCCTCATTATGGTCTCGTGTAACAAAAAGGGATCTAAAGAGACACATCTCCCATTCAAATCCTTCCCCTTTTTAAGCATGGTAACCGATATCTCATTGATGCCTGGGGGAGAAGGAGAGAACCGGTTTTAAATGGCCTAAATCCTAACCCTAAATGATTGCCCTTAATGCAAATTCAAATTTCTTAATTACCTAAATTAATTGCAGCTGCCCCACCCTAAGCCGCCACACGTGGCAATTATTTAAATTCTCCCTCCTAATTGTACAACCGAAAACCTCATTAATGGTTAGAGAGAGAGAGGGGCTAGCCCTAATCAGAATTTAAAGCCTTGTCCACTCTTTTAAATGCATACTTTTCATATTCCCAAGCGACCATAAAGAAGCCAATCGTTTCCCTTTAATATTATGTTAAAAACCATGGCCAATCATTGGGAGATTCCCTAATAACTATGCCATGATCACATTTAACTGAGGAACCTCACCTGCCTCATCAAACTGTTGTTTAGTCATTTAATTTGCTTCCCTACCATATTAAACCTCACGAGAAAATGAAAAGATGGCCTGCTCCACTTCCTCCTCGAATTGACCTAGCCATCGGCCTGCAATTAATGGGCAACCCAAAACCAAGGGACATTAATTTAGAAACCGTGCCCCTATTAATTGCATATTCTTGTTTCTTGTTTTATGGCAATTATCACACATTATGTAGGCTTTTCATATACACACTGCTAGGAGAGAAATGCCACCCTTTCTCAAGAAACCTAGGAGGCACAACCATTCAAATGCTAAGAATGTGGAAGGATTGCACCCATTCCCTCCCTTCAATTCAAACCGTCGGCCCCACCATCAATGATAATCAATTTTTGGAAATGTGCATGTAGTTGACCCTTGCCTTTTCCATCTCACTGCAATGATGGCTCATGATGGAGACGTTTCACATACACAAAGAATTCAGAAGGGGCGTGACCTTTTAGGAGGATAGACCAAGAGTCACGTCATTTCGAGTGCTTTAGCTTTAGCCCTCGTGTGCATTCAACCGTCATACCCATTAGAGGATGAAGGGACACAAATGCTACACTCACCCTATATATAACAACCTTTTCACTCTCAAGCGCCCTTTTTCATTCTTCTTCCAAAAAGGCTCTCTCAAAACTCACCTTGACCTAACACATTCGAAGCCACTTCCCTCACCTTTGCATCTCCACTCCCTTCCTATGTCGTGCACATCTTCTCAAACTCGCCTCTCAAAGGAACCGACCAGACACGAAGAAACCTACTACATCTACACTTCCATCTCTCTCTACCTTCACCAAGGGAGTCACTTTGTGGACGAAACTTTACAAGGAACAAGGGCGAACCTTTGACTCTTTTCTCTTTTTATTCCAAACAAGGTAAGGGGTGTTTTTGCTTGCGTGTGAATGTGTGTGCTTGAACGTGTGATCAATTGGATTGTTATAACATTATTTCCTCTAATTCCTAACTCATTAATCCTCTTTTGTGCCTAATTGGTTGAATTGGATCATTTTATGATGTTTGAATTTTATTTGGGCTTTATTTAATTTTTCCAGTATTTGGCAAATTCTGATACTGTTTTGGTTTCTGGACCATATCTTGAGTTGTAGAACTCCTTTCATTGTGATTCTTAATTTGTAGGAAATCTAAGAGAAAGGTTCACAATTCCTATGAAGAGGTCAGAAACCAATTCTGATGATAAGAAGCTAAAACTGGGCCTGGAAAATGTCAGAACGCTGCAATTGTGGATCCTGAGCAAGGTGCAGTATTTGGGCCATATCTCAGTCCACAGACATCCAATTAAGCCCATTCCAGTGGTGTTTTGAAGCTGACATCCAAGGCTACAATTGTTCTTTAGGCCATGAACCAAAAAAAGGCCGTTTTCATAGCCGAAAAAATGGAACAAAGTGACAAACGGAATTTTGAATTTGAAATTTAATTTTTTGGCTCTTCTCTTCTCTTCTCTTCTCTCCTCTCTCTCTCAGCCCCTCTCACCTTTACAACTTGTTGTTTTCCTCCATTAATGGAGGCTTCGGTTTCCATCTAATTCAAGGATTAAAAGGGACGTGACACTCTTGAGGATTGGTCTCACATTGGCATAAATTCAATAACAAATTCAGTTTCATCTCTTCCTTATTTTCTCCTTTTGCTAATTATATTTTTGAATTAAAGTTATTCGTTTGGATTGATGATTATGCATCTGGTTGATTATGTATTATTTGATTGATGTATGTAATTTAGTTTTAAGAAACGTGAATTAGATTTTCAGGTTTGAGATCTAAGATTAATGGCATTGGTGAATTAAATTAACACAAATCGATTAGGTTCTAGAGGTTTCTGAACTTTGAGTGAATTGTATGTTAATCAAATGTATGAGGGTTGTTGTGTGAATGCTTAATTTAAATTGAGGTTTCATTCGAATTTAATGTTAATCACTAATTTGTTGTTTGATGCATCTTCTTGGAATCCGGTGATAGAGTGGTCGTAGTTCTTCTAAATTCTTGAATTATAGTTTTTAATTATTTTTAACTTTTGATTTTAATTAGTTATTCTATAAATCAAACCCTCTCTAAAAATTTTATAATCGTATAATGTTATCATCGTTGGGAGACGACTCGGATTGCACCTCTTACTACATAATTTTATGCAATTCAGTTTTTATTAATTTGTCCGAGAGCGACACTCGCGATCAACGTGTAACGTTGAATATAGTATATTCTCTCTTTTTTTCCCTTCATCTTCGATGTTGTAAAAGTCCACATGTAAATGAGTTTCCCTTCATCTCCTAACTTCTCTACTCGAATAATACTTAAAAACAATGCGTTGTAACTTGAATGAGAATGGATGAGTGTAAACACTACTTGCATGTCATTGACGTCGAAATTCTTACATGATTCTTGGTCGTCTGTGCTTATTATTGAATAAAAATGATGACTTTGAACAGATATGTCATTGCATATTAAATTTTTACATGAATCCTTTTTTTTTTCTTCTTTTCTTTTCTTTTTGGTTCTTATTGTCTGCCTCCTTTCTTGATCATTTTGTTACGAAAACACTTATTTCCTTTCTCCCACGCTCTTAAAAAAAATACGTATATGAAAGAAAGAACTCATTTCTTTCCCTTGACTTTTTGCCTGACTGAGAGCCAAGGAACCCTTTTCTTTGACCGTGAAGGAATTATTTCCCCATCTAACTATAAATTTTACAAATTTTTGTTGTAGAAATTGGATTGCATATGGGGTTGAGTTTGCAATTATTTTTATGACTTCTCCAATAATACTTACTTAGAAAACACACTTTTGATTTTGGTACTCCATTGAAACTATTGCAACTATTTCCAGTGATAGTGTGCGCACGATCAACCTTTTCCTTGAATGTGTCAGCTCTTTTGAGTGTGATTTGATTCTATAGTTTGTGATTTCCTTTGGGATTAAATGCGTGACCCTAGAATAATGCAGTGCAGGTGTGATTACGAAATTATTCATATGCATGATGTGGAGGATGGAGAGTCAAGGTCACAGTTTGGCACAACTGGAGAATGTCGAGTGTTCAGGCTCAAGAGAAGAACCTTGGGGGTAGTGAGGGAGGGTTGCCCTAATGGCGCGGAGTAGCTCACCATGGCTGGAACACGTCGCCATAAAAGCCTTCACTAATCTTGACGCGAGCAAGCATTGTCGAGATTCGTGGAAGAACTTATTCTTGAGGAACCAAGATGAAAATACGGGAAAATATCCCTGATTATTTATGTACAATATATGCTTGTAGGGAATGAGGGTCTCTGATCACCTTGACTGCACGATTGCTGGAAATTGAGGGAGTAGTAATGTCCTGAGTGGTATAGGCTAGGGTCGTATTGTGGATTGATTTATGTGATTTTACTTATGTTTTGTGGCAGCCTAGTTGGGTACAAACTTGAGAATATGTGTTTCCCGAAATTTGATTTCCCGTCTACTTTTATGTCATTTTTCCTACCTCACTTATTGGATTGCTAATTAATTGTTATGTTGGAACTCACCCTTTCTTTCGTGATTTTCTCTGTTTGGCATTCCCTTGTGTGTTTGCATGATTGTGTGATAGATGGACCCACAGCGAGCGAGGATTTGGGGAGAGGACTCCGAAGGGAAGGAGGCATGGACGTACGATCCAGCGATGCGCCGCCTCATGTACTAAGGGATGATCTCCATGACTATGGGACCTCTCGTTGAAGATGGCTAGAAGCCCCATTGGGGCAACCACCTTTTTGCTGACATCTCTGTACCTCTATTGCCCGAGAGAGGAGCATCATCATTCACTCACCCCCTCCTTCTCCACCACATCAAGAACCCCCTGCTAAACGGCTTAAAACTTTTGTTGAAAAAGGTAAAACCATTATAAATCTTGACCCAGAACCTAATCCTTGTCCCAGCCCTTCTCTACACCTAAGTGGAAAGATATTGGAATTGTTGAGTCTTTCATCAGACTAGTACCCTGCCATTCCCTGCGAATTCAGGCGCCTCCTCCCGATGAAGCTAGACCTTCTACAGACACACCTCACCACCACAACCTATTTCCCGTTCACCACCACCCACCATTGGATGGATCAACAGTGATCCGGATGACTTACCACCTTCTCTTCGCCTTCAACCAACGAATGAGCCGTCTAACTCTGACGGAATTGAATCCCACCCTAGTAAAGATTCTCTTCCGTTAGAATTTTATTTATAGGTTGTCAATTTCTTTTGATCGTGGATGGACACTGCTCATAGGATTCAGTTGTTTTACTTCTTTTGGGAATACTACATTTCTAGGGTTTTATTTCACTGTAGGGATGGCAATGGGTAAGATATTTACCCGCTACATGGGTACGGGTATGGGTGTGGGTAAAATCCGGTATGCAGCAGGACCAATTCTACTCAGCACTTCGAACGGTCCAATGAACTTAGGAGATAGCTTCCGAGACTTCAGAGCTCTCCCTACTCTGGTTACAGGTGAGACCTCCAGAAACATGTGGTTATTCACCTGAAACTCCAATGGCTTCCGCCTTCTATCATAATAACTCTTCTGTCGATCTTGGGAAACCTTCATTTTCTCTTGGATCATCTTGATCTGCTCATTCTGCCTTTGGACCATATCCGGCGCACAGAGTCGCCTCTCCGGTCTCATACCAACATAATGGGGTTCTGCACCTCCGTCCATACAAGGCCTCAAACGGTGCCATTCCAATGTTAGCATGGTAATTGTTGTTGTACGTGAATTCCACTAACGACAAGCACTCTTCCCAAGGGATTGGATGGTCTGCTCAGTCTGACCGTCAGTCTCCTAAAACCTTGAGGTAAACCTCAGATCTCTATCTAACACCACACTAGTCGACACTCCATGCAGTCTGACTATCTCCCTCACATACAACTCCACAAGTCTTTCTAATTTATACTTCATGTTGATCGGGAAGAAGTGTAGCCTTGGTTAACTGATCCACTATCACCTAGATGGCATCATGGTTGTTCCTGATCTTAGGCAACCTAGAAACAAAGTCCATGGAAATACTATCCCATTTCCACTCAGGGATCTCCAATGGCTGCAACAACCCAGGTGGACGCTGGTGCTCTACCTTCTCTTCTGGCAAGTTTGGCATTTAGCCACATATTCAGCCACATCTCCCTTCACACCATTCCACCAAAAACTCTTCCGGAGGTTCTGATACATTTTAGTTGCACTAGGGTGAAAACTCATCCTGCTCTTATGCGCTTCCTCGAGCACCATTTTCCTGAGCTCATCCACTTGAGGAATGCACACTCAGTTCCAGAACTTAATCACCCTGTTCTCATCATGGTGGAACTCCAAGTCCTTTCCCTTACATTTCATTCTCATCATGTCTTGCAGGAAGGCATCTCCTTGCTGAGCATCTCGTACGTAAACAAAAAAGTCGTTGTGCATCGTCATCGCTCCGAGATATAAACTCCCCAACCTCACCTCCATGGCCAAATTTATGTCCCGAAATTTCTCAATCAACTCCATCTCTTTCACCATCATCGCTACTACATGCAATGATTTCGGGCTCAAAGCGTCGGCCACAACATTTGCCTTACTAGGGTGGTAAGACAATGTGAAATCATAGTCCTTGAGGAATTCCATCCATCTCCTCTGCCGCATATTCAGTTCCCTCTGGTCAAATAGGTACTTCAAACTTTTGTGGTCACTGAACACTTCAAACCTTGCTTCATACAGGTAATGCCTCCATACCTTAAGTGCAAAAACCACCGCGGCCAATTCCAGATCGTGAGTCAGATAGTTGACTTCATGCGGGCGCAAGTGCCTCAAGACATAGGCGACCACTCCCTGTCTTGCATCAGAACACAACCAAGTCCTTGCCCGGATGCATCACAATACACATCAAATTTCCGCTTGGGGTTGGGCAGCTCTAATAACGGCGCCAAAGTCAGCCTTATCTTCAGCTCCAAGAAACTAGTTTCACATCCCTTGGTCCACTTGAACTTCTTTCCCTTGCGGGTCAGCTTCGTTAAGGGATACGCTATCTTAGAAAACCCTTAATGAATTTCCTATAATAGCCCGCCAATCCAAGGAAACTGCATACCTCTGTCATATTCGTCAGCCTTGGCCACTCAGTCACTGCTTCCACTTTTGCAGGGTCTACCATGATTCCTTCCTTCGACACTACATGTCCCAGAAATTGGATCTTCGACAACCAGAACTCACACTTGGAGAATTTCACATACAGCTGTCTCTCCCTCAGAATTTGCAGGATAATTCCCAAGTGCTCGGTATGCTCTTCCTGAGTCTTTGAATAAATTAGGATGTCGTCAATGAACACCACCACAAACTTATCAAAAAACTCATGAAAGATCCTGTTCACATAGTCCATGAACACCACAGGCGCATTGATCACCCCAAACAACATCACCAAATACTCATAGTGACCATATCACGTCCTGAACGCCGTCTTAGGCACATCTTCATTCTTCACTCAGATTTGATGGTATCTCGATCTCAAATCAATCTTCGAGAACACTGCGGCTCCTCTCAAGTGATCCATCAAATTGTCAATCCTTGGAAGTGGATACTTGTTCTAGACTATTACCTTATTCCGCTGCCGATAATCCACACACATTCTCATGCTTCCATCTTTCTTCTTCACCAAGAGAACTGGTGCTCCCCACAGTGACACACTCGGTCTCACAAACCGTTTCTGCAATAGGTCTTCCACTTGCTTCTTGACCTTTGTCAATTCCACCGATGACATCCTATAAGGCGTCACAGAAATTGGGCTTCCTCCCAGAATGAGGTCTATAGCAAACTCTATCTCCCTCTCAGGTGGCAGCTCAGAAACATCTTCGGGGAAAACCTCCAAGAAATCCCTTACCACCAGAATATACTTCAGCTCTACCACACTTTCGGCTTCCATTGAGAACATAACCATGAAAGTCTCGGCATTTACCGTGTTCTCCCACGCTCCCTGGCTCGTAAGCCTTGGAACCTCTGCCATTGTCGCATCGATGATCAAAGTCTTCTCCCTACAGTCTAGCAATACATGGTTGGCAGCAAGCCAATCTATTCCCCAGAATTACATCTAATTGCGAAAGATGTAAACAAATTAAGTCCACCTCAGACTCCCTACCATGTACCATCATTGCACACCCCAAACACACCTATGACATCATAACCGACTTACCCGTAGGGGTAGTCACCACAACATTACATGGCAATTCCGTCACATACAAATTCAAACTCTTCACACTGTCCACAGATATAAAGGAGTGTGTAGCACTCAAATTAAATAGCACATCAAGCAATTGACCCTTAATAATGCATTTACCTTGGATCAGCTCCTCTAACTGCGAAGCCTCTGCCCCGTCATAGCAAAGACTCACCCAGAAATACTCGGCTTCTGCCCCGTACTCGGCCCCACGCTTCCTCTCTATTCAGACCTCTGGGCTGTACTTGTACTATCGTTTCTCTTAGTGGCCCAGCACTTGTTGGCAATGTACCCCAACTTCCCACAATTGCTACAAGTGACCCACGGCTGTGGGCAGTCCTTCACTATGTGTGGCCCTCCACACCTGAAGCACTTGAGCGGTCCTTTGAAAGAACCCAGTCTTGAGCCACTCTCACTGCTCTTATCTTGAGAAGAACTCCCTCGGGATTGAGAATTATTCGAGTCTGAATACAACCCCTTAGAAAACCTTAGGGGTCTTCTATCATGTCTCACTGAGCCAGCTCCCCTATTGTCCATCGTCTTCCCTCTTGAGTTGGCTTCAAAAATTCTGCTCCTGCTCACTAGAGTGGGCAAGTCGGTCAGTTGAAACACACTGACTGCAGCCCGGATGTCTGGCCTCAATCCATGCTCAAATTGAGCACACAGATCCTCCTCTCCATCATCATGCTGATAGTGAAGCCAGTACTTCATCAACTCTTGGAACTTAGCTGCATACTCCCCCACGGTCATGTTTCCCTTGCTTCAGTTCAAGGAACTATCGGGCCTTCTGCTTTTTCAGATCCCGGGGAAAGTAGTTCCCTAGGAAGATGGTTTTGAAGGCTTCCCACTGGATATAGCCATCTTCCTGTGGCAGGGTGTGGCTGGCAAACCTTCACCAGTCCTCAGCCTCCCCACACAGCAAGTAGGTGGCATAGGCAACCTTGTTCTCCTCATGGCACCCCATTGCATTGAAGATCTTCTCCACATCAACCACCCACCTTTGAGCTCCTCCGAGGTCAAATCCACCCTTAAACTTTGGAGGGTCATGCCTAGTGAAGGCAAATAACCCTCGATACTCAGCTGGCTCTCGGCCTTGATTGTGCACCATGGCTTCCAGAATCTGAGCCATGCGTTCCATGAGGTCATTGGTGCCCCTAGCTCCTCTACCTCTACCTCTGCCAACCATAATCTAAGCTACACAATTTAACAGTCATAGTCCAGCACATCAAACCAATAATACATTTATAATTCAGGCAAACAAAACAATCAACACTTATCTTGGACGCTTCAGCCCGATACCCCAGTTCGGTTTGGATGAACTGCTCTGATACCAAAATTGTAACACCTTAATTTTAATTTCAATAAGCAGTAATTTTGCAAATTCGAAATAATAAAAGTTTCATAAAGCATTTCAAAATAAGGGAAGGGTCACAAGTTTCACATCACATCACTGCTGCAAGACTAGTTCATTTACAACGTTTTTCAAATTAATTTCCCAAGCCCTATAGCAGTTCATCCATCTCTTCACTGAGCCCAGTGCTAATCGTCTTGATTACTTGAAAAATAAATGTAAGGGTGAGTACTCTACATTACTAAAACACAATCAAACATAAAGTCTCATCTCTAATTCATTCCCAATACATTTATACAGATATAACACAAACAACATCATTATCCAGTATATTTCAATTTAACATCGATGCACTCACGGCACCAACAACACTTCACATTCAAAGTTACAATTAATAACAATCTCGTGCACACGCACACTAACCACACTCACTGTAGCACTGTGATCTCAGACTTACACCATGAATAGTCGCTGATTACCCCCGCCTCACGGATACCTCGTGGGCAATCACGGGTCGCTCAACAAAGATAGTGGTCAGAGGTCTAGTCAAGAAGAGAGTGTGTGGCCCGTGGTGCACCCGTTCCACAGTCGGTGTCACCTCGCCTCACGGATACCACGTGGGCAGTCATGGCACTAGGCCCACATTCATTTCACATTACACGGCACATAGCCAATATTCATCTATATTACACGGCCCTTGGGCCCACATTTGTTCACAATATTCATTCTATCATGCAACATCTAGCATACAATTCATATTCATCCATTTTGGGTAAACACACAATATTCACATCTCACGGCACACGACCCTCATCACATTTCTCAACAATTTCCTACCCTCTAACTTAGTTACATCACAATATTCAACAATTAACAGCAAATCACACATAATAGAGTAGGATAGAGTTCCCCTTTACCTTAGATTGAAGACCCACACTTGGATTCGACCACAGACGTGTTCCCTACACAGATTTCGGCCTAACCACATGGAAGAACTTCATAAGAACCTAAGAAAACCATAAAAACAGAGAAAAGGGGATGAGAAACAGAACCCTAACCCTTAAAACTCACCTCAAAGCGTTCCCCACATGGATTCAACCTTTAATCAAGCTCCCAAACAGCTTTGGAGGTAATTACTTGGTGGAATAGGGCTTTGGGTCGAGAGTGTAAGACCTTATATTTTAATTTCTAAATAAATAGATTTTTTTTCACATAAATTCAAAATAAAGAAGTTATCCATTCAGAAACTTTTCAAGCCAAAGTTCCATAAAATGTTCGAAATAGGGTAAAATACAAATTACATGAGTAATTGCTATAGGACTTAGTTAATACATCAGGTTTTACAAAATAAGTTCCTAAGCCCTACAACAGTTTCATCCATCTTTCAAGGGTCCCGGTGCTGATCGTCTTGGTTACCTGAAAAACAAGCATAAGGGTGAGTCCTCTACTCTAGCATAAACACACAAGCAAGCACAAAGACTCACCTGACCTATTCCACATGTTTCTAATCTCATTCAAATAACACGATCACAAATACAATTCATTCCATTTCTAATAACCATGGGTGCGCTCACTGCACTGACAACCAATTCACACACATACAAACATATGTGCGCTCACTGCACGCTCACTGTGTCATTGTGATCACAGATTCCTGATGCCTTCAACCTCAGGGACTTACTCAGTTATACTATGGATGGTCGCCCGAATAGCTCCCGCTCTACGGATACAACATGTGAGGTATTAAGCCCCATAGGCAAAGGTGTTAGTCAGAGGCCGACTCAGGAGGAGAGTGTGTGGCCTGTGGTGCACCCACGCTCACTGTTGGTGTCACCATCACCCTCTCTTTCCCAAGGTATTTCTACCGCCCCCATCTTCCACACCCACAGTGTATCTCTGAACCATTCATAGTTCCAACACCCAAACACATCATCATTCATTCAACATGTCATCCACACTCATTTCCAACCATTCATATTATTCAATTAGCAATCAAGGGCATGTCAACACAATTTCATCCACATTGTAACCAACCATTTCATCACAATCGTCACACATCATGCTCAACGTATTCACAATCACATATCTATCATACACACATCATTTCCTTGCATCCAATGACAACTAACACAAATCATATCACTCAATTTCACACAATGTGCCGGAGGTCAGACACCTCCAGACTCAACCCAATTCGTACAATTCATCAATACACGTATTTCTGCCTCCCATTTCTATCTCATTGCCATAAACAACCAAATAAACCTATTTCTAACAAAGATAACTAGAGTAAAGTCCTCCCCTTACCTCAAAACGAAGATCTGATCCAAAGTAATGGTAGAAACGGCCCCCACACGGTTTTTGACCCTAAATCATATAGAAATTTCATAGGAATTGTTGTTTGCAATCTAAACACTAGCAAGTGCACTAGGAATTGTAGCAAGTAATGAGTAATTTTTAAGATCAGAGTATCGTCTTCACAGGGAATTAGGAAATCAATTATCAATTCACAAAACAATATCTAGTTGAGCTATAAGAATTTGCAAGACTTGTAACATCTGAAGGCAATGAACCAGAACAATACAAAGAATTAAACTTGCAGTAAAAACATAATACAAATTTGATGTTGAGATTAGAAATGAATGAATAATAGTTAGGAATTTAATTCGCAAGAATATCAATATTAATTCAACTAAGCCTCTGAACATTCAAGAATTTGGTTAATTGACAATCGGTTTCACTTATTAATAGTCAAAGGTTAATCCCTTAACTCATTGACCCTAACAATCAACTAAACCACCCTAATCCCTTAGGTGAAGTTCAATTTTAAGTTGCATTAAGATTCAGAACCATAGGATTGCAGAATTAGGTTCCCTTATCCCTAAGAAGTCCCTAAATCTGGTAGTTAATTCAGATCGAAGAAGCAAATCCAATTCCCATTGGTAAAGGTTCCTCTTTGATTAATCAATTGAATTTCCATTCAAAGATTACGTGAACAATAAAATTAACCACTCAATTAATCCAAAAACTCAAAGTTCAGAGTCAAGAATCAAATCAATACATCAGTTCAAGATCCATAAACTCCTAACTACGAAGAATTAAGCAAACATGATAGCAAAAAAAGAGAAAAAAGATGAAGAAGGGGAAGAACGCAGAAGAGCCATCTTCAATCGATCCCCAATCTGATTCCTCTTCTTGGATCTCGATGTTTATCCCCAATCTTCACTCTTACTCTCTTTGAACGAAGAAAAGAAGTAAAAAATGAAAAATGAGCAAAAAAGACCCTCCTTCCGCGTCTTGGGATCTATTTATAGAAATTCTGCAGTTGCCATAGTGATCACTATGAAAACCCATAGTGATCACGCGCAGCGTCAGTAGCAACTTCCCTCTCTGTAGTGATCACTATGAAAAACCCATAGTGATCACGCGTAGCACCAACAGCTCCTGCACTTGTATTTTGCTACTGAAGTGATTACTATGAAGATTGATAGTGTTTACGCGCATGCACAACAGCATCTGCACCAAAATTAGCTTCTGAAGTGATCATTATGAGTTGCAATAGTGATCACTATGCCCCTCGACATCTCCAAAGCTCCATGTAGTAATCACTATGCGTTGCAATAGTGATCACTATGCCTCATGCTCCAAATTTTTGCTGAAAGAGTGTTCACTATGCTTTCCAAAAGTGATTACTATGATATCCAACTTCTCTAAACAAGCTCCAATTATGCCCAATGATTAGGACTTTCCTACAAAAACATGATTAAACTCTTAATTTCTAAACAGAAATTCACAAATGCTAAAATAACAAAGTATTTAAGGAAAACCTTCAATCATTCTATTTTTATGAGCTTTTCTGCTTTTTCTAACATATTTTTCATATCAAATGGATTAAAAACTATATTAAAATACTAGTAAAATATGGATTCATCAGGAACTCAGAGAGAACCTCAAAAATAAGAGAAAGGGACCAAAACCCTAGCCGTGGAAACTTACCTCCAAGAGCTTCAAACGTGTCCCTTACCTTCAATCTAGCTTCCACATGTCCTTGGGGGGTTCTAATCGGTAGGAATGGGTTTGGGTAGAGAGAATCGTGAAGGAGAGGAGAGAAATCGTGAAAAACAACCCTCTCCTCGAACCCTAACCCTTTAAATACCCCTCTAGTAAAACAACACTCTCGCTACAATAACTCCTCTCGCTGCAGTGACGCCCTCTGTCGCTACAGCAAAAAACTCAGACAAATCTGCAATCTGGTTTCTGTAGAATCTCGCTACAGCAAGACCCTCTCGCTACAGTAAGATTGCACCCAGAAATGCATCCTAAACTGTCGCTCTGTCGCTACAGCGAGACGTCTCTCGCTATAGCGAGAATGCCCTACACCAGAACTTAACCTATTTCTTTCAATCCAAGTTCCAATCACACACATGTATACATACATTTACATATATCTGTATTCACACACACATTCTCATCAAACTAAGGCACATTCGTACATCCATATCACCATCAAGTCAATCACCATACCACAAAATAGTAAATATATATATATACTCAAACAATATTACATTTTCGGGGCATTACAGAGAGGATCGAAGATATTTGGGAGGGAATTTCAGAAATGAATCTCAAATCCCTAAACTCCCTTTTAAAACCCCTCTGATTGCGACACTCTTGCTACAGCGAGAAATTCTCGCTGTAGAGCAGCGACGCCCTCTGTCGCTATAGCGAAAATCTCATATGAAACTGCACTCTGGTTTTGCAGAATCTCGGTACAGTGAGATAGAACAGAAATGCAGTCCCCTTTGTCGCTTTCTAACTACAGCGAGACATGTCTTACTACAGCGAGAAGGCGACAGTTTCGACCTTTCCTCCCAGAACCCTCTCACTACAGCGAGAGTGTTCTCGCTGCAATGAGAGCTCCCTGCACCAGACACTTAGCCTATTTTCAGCCCAACCAGTCCAATCCAATCAATTATACATCCACACATACATACACACACACACATATATATATACACATATTCGTACTCATTACACAGAAAACACTGTCACTACGCATTCAATACAAATTTACAACATTCATTTACACTTATACACACACATATATATATATATATATATATATATGCATTTAGATTTATATAAATAACAATAACTAATATTACAAAATTTGAGGCGTTACAATATTTGTTCATGGGCAGTGACCCATTAAAAAATAATATATGGTTCTAAAATAAGTTCTTAAAATATCACATAAGAATTATTTTCAAGTACCAAGAATATCTTAATTTAATTATATAAACTAAAAGAATATATAATGAAATAAAAGAAATAATGATTCATATCTAAAAGCAATTCAAATGAAATAAAATAGCACTATCTATGACAATAAACTATTCGAGATGAATTCTAGAGCATATAACTTCAACTTTACACTTCTCTATTTCACTTTTAGATTAATCCTAATTTTGATTTTTTTCATGATTGTCAATTACTCATACTAAATTTATTAACTCCTAATGGTTATGCAATGTTAATAGTTTTTTCCCTAAGTTATTACCCTCAATGGATATACAAAGCAAAAAGAAGAAAAAACATAAGGAGTCTACGAGCTTGTTAATTTAATAACAATTAAAAAAGAAAAATTAAGCTTGGTCCACTTAATTTTTTTTTTCGTTTTACCCTATAGATCTATTAACTATATATTATACAGTCTCCTATGATATAATTAATTATGATATATTTAATAGTTTTCAATTCTAAATATATAAATTATAGCTTAATATAATAAACACTAATTAAGAAAGAAAATTGAAATTATTATTAATCACTAAGATCACATAGTATCGTGCAAATGATTCAACATAGACCTAGGTATAGATTTAGCTAGATAAAATGTAATAAAAGTTAAAACAATAATAAACTAATTCATAGTTGTGAAGTCCCTATTTTATAATAAATGTTTCTTAATTGTCGTCCCAATCTCACAATAAGTAAAGGATAAATTAAAACATTTTTACTATACATTATCCCAAATAGTACACACCAACATAGATATATATATATATATATATATATATATATATATATTACATAACTATGCCATAAAGGCATCATGTTTATAGTGTATGAATAGTTATTACAAACTTCTTAAGTTTTTTCCAAAATTATTTAAATATTATACATTATAGAAAAAAAGAAAGCATTTAGAGAAAACATTAATGCATAAACATATAAGCATGTTAGACTTTTTCTATCCACATGATCCCTTTCTCAATCATCTAGTCCATTTAAAGGAGGGTCATTATCAAGTCCCAAGTAAGCAACTACAAAGTAGAGAGGAAAAGGTAACTCTACTCTAGCCTCTCTCTGTATGACCACTGGGTTGACATAGGGGTTACTAACAACAGTTATAATTAAAATAATAAAATCCGTAAATATGAAGGTTTGGTTATAATCATTAGAACTTCATTCTTTCACTTTCATACTAAAGGTCAAGGTTTGCACAAGGGTATTTATTACATCTCCACTCATTCTGCATCCATATACATATATTGGACACATCACAGAAAAAGGGTGAGTACGAACATTCATAAACAATTATACAAGGTCATACTTATGATTAAATTAAATAAATCTCATCTAAACAATCAAATAATCTCACACAATCGATCAATCAATTCAAGGTCTTTATTTAAGAATTCTTGTTATGGATTTGACAAGTGTACCAAGTTTTCGATGTAATATAAAAGATTTTTATCGTATCCACAGAGATTGGTAGATATATCAATAATTTCTACTATCTATATAAAACTCTCAATTGAAAACATTTAAATATTTGTAATTTGGTTGTAAATGGAAATTGCAATTTACTAGAAAACAAAGTAGATTTTTAGTGGAAAAAGTTTATGAGTTGAGCTGGGATTGGATTTTATCATTCTTTCTCTTCCACATTTTGATGATCAAACAACTAGGTACAATTATATAAATATAGATGCACTCTTTCAAAGTTTCTTATATTGATTCCTCACATACAAGGTTTCTAAGAGTATTAAATGAATAATGATTCCTCAACAATTCAATCAATCATCCATTCATTAAAGACAAGAGTTAATAAGCAGTTGATATATTGAACCTTATCCCTAGAATCACAACACATCAAGTGAGTTTCATTAAATCTGGTTTAAAACTTGTTTTTCAACTAGCCCTAAACCCTAAATCAAAAGACTATTTCATAAAATAGAATCAAGCATTAAGAACTAATGAAATCACCAACATTTATATAAAAAGAAAGAGATATCATAAATGAATCATCAAAATACTTCAGAGTAGAAGATTATATCCAATCCCACAAGGGACTAGCTAAGATGTCCTTACCTTCAATAGGTATTTCTCAATGTCATCACACTTCTCATGGTAAGTAAGAGATAAATTAAAACATTTATCAACTACTTTTTCCCAAATAAATACACACCAACATGCTTTATATATATAAATAGATAAAGTTATGCCATAAGGCACAAGGTTCAAAGTGCATAACATAATATTATATACCATCTAAAATTTTCTCAAATTATTTAACTATTAAACATTACAGGAAAAGATAATAGTTTAGGAAGCATACAACACAAAATACATAAATAAGATAAACTTCTCCTCTCTTCTTAATTCCTTCCTCAATCATTCAATCCATCTGTAGGAGGATCAAGATCAATGTCAAGATATGGTTAAGATCATAAAACCTTGAAACATGATGGTCTGGTTAGAGTCATTGAAACTCCACTCTCCAACTCCTATACTAAAGGTCAAGATACGCATAGGGGGATTGGTGCACTTCCACTCATTTTATATTCATATACATATTGGACACATCACAAACAAAGATAAGGATGTGTACAAATATTTATAAATAATCAAATAGGCAATACTCATGTTTAAATGAATAAAACATCATTCAAGCATCAACAAGATCTATGCTTAAATAAACGAAAAAACATTCAAGCATCAAACAATACTTGTGCTTAAATGAATAAAATAACATTCAAGCATCAAGCAACAATCGTTCAATGTCTTTTATTTGTGATTTTTCCATGGAGTAATTAATTAATTATCTAACATTTTATTTTTAGGTTGAGACTGAAAGTTCTGTATCTACAATTCAGCTAGTGTCATAGGTACACCCTCTCCCTTTATCAGAGACAAAACATAAGTGCACAATTCTCATTTTATGATCACTACCAGCAGCCCATACTCAAACCAATCTTGTATGCTCTAGTGTCTATCAGGATAGGCTAGCAAAATTCCCACTGCCTACCTACGTCACAAGTTAGCTAGGCTTGGCCCCCTGTAAGTCTAGGGCACTCTTCTATCCCCTATGGTCAAACAAACATTATTTGCTCCTCAGCTGTATTGTGGTGTATTCAAGCTCTTTTATAGTCACAAATACAAATACAAATACAACAATTTCATAGCCATTAATTGTCCAACAAGTACATTATAACATCTTTATTTCAAGAGAACAATCAATCATATGGACATAGCTAACAATAAGAAATTTCCAGATTTCACGAAACAAATTGTAAAATTTATAACTAATTCAATACAAGTCCAAACATCATGAAAACACCAAGGATTTCTTCCTTTAAATGTCTACTTTAATATAAAATTACAATCAAAATTTAAACATTTTCAAAGAATTCATTGAATCTCAATTCATCTCTGTTGTTCTCAAATCAATTCACTAAACAGCCAGCACATTAGAGAATTTGTAATAAATTCATTTCTCATCCAAAACACATGAAACTAGTGAGGTCATTCTCCTCAACATATCTATTTTCATGTAAAATTACTTTCAAAATCAAACTATTCACAAACATCAATTTGTGCTTTAATTTCTCAGTATATGTCATAGAATAACACAATTCAACAACAACATATTGGAAAAATAAGAAATCATTTAATTCTTCACCAAAACTCATGAAATCAGTGGCATTCTTTCACTTTGGTTATCTTGTTTCACAAAAAAATATAAGTAAAAACTTATAACTTTTAGATTCCAAAATAGGTCCTAAACATTCTCTGTCACTCACAATAACATACTTCTCAGAATCAGATAAATAGAAAAATTATAACTATTTTACTTTAATTCAAAAATTCATCAAACTAGTAAGGATATTTTTCTTATAGTCTCTATTTTCATACAAAAATACTAATAAAATAATATCACTTATAAATTTTAAAACAAAAATAGGTTTCTTAGTAACATGCACAAAAATGTTACTCTCATACAACAACATTTTCAAAAAATCATAAGTAATTCATTTTAACCCCAAATTGATCAACTAAGTGAGAATATTTTTCTTATCAATTATTATTTCTTACAAAAATATAAATAAAATAAAATCATACTTGAATTTTAAGACAAAAATAATTTAAAGTATATTATTCTCAGGAAAACATTTACACATAACATAATATTACAAAATTCATACTATTTCATTTCAATTTCAAATCAAGTGCAGCCAGTGAGCATAGATCCATTAGGAAGTTTATTTTCATACAAAAATATCAATAAAATAATGCTACAAACATATAGTAAGAAGAAAATAAATCAAAGTATACTACTCCCAAAATATCATTTTCATGCAACAGAAACTTAGAAAAATCATAACTAATTCGATATAAATACAAATAAAGTAAAATAGTGGAAAAATTATAAAAATTTAATTATCTTAATGAATAAAATACTAAAAAAACATTTTCAATGATTTTCTCATATTTTACATTATTTACACTTTAATCCTTATATTTTATATTAATTGCAAAAAGGTCTTTGTCTCCAAATTTGGTAAGTCTCAAATTGTCCAGTATATCTCCCATGTGTTCAAGGTCATTAATTCATATCCAAATATGATCCAAATTATTTTCATGATCCTACTAAACCTGTTGTCAAGTGTCTTGCATATTTAGGGTATTTTTGGTACAAGTCCATGGTATTTTTTCATTTTTAGGTTCAATCTTTCAAATTTATTTCTTCAAAGTTTGTTCTCATCATTTATCCATGTATTCCATAGGTCCAAATATGTCCAAAAGTCCAAGGGTCTTTATCATGGTCATTTTTCATTTTTAATTCATTTTTTTTAGAAGTTTCTTCGATAAATCTTCAAAAATAGTTTAGAAATTCATTTTGACTCCAAAATAATTTCAATCCAAATGAAAATTATGAATCCAACTTAGATACAATAGAAATAAGTCATCAAATTATAGATCCACATGAAACATACAACCAATTACATAACAAGCAAAGTCATCATCAAATATAACAAACTTTGTGGTTCTTAGTGATTTTCATGCATTTACTTATTTCAATCAAATTTTTAATCATTGATTAATCAACACATACAAATTCAACATAACTAAAAAGGGTTAAGGTTCTCCTTTGACTCAAAACTATTTAAACAAAGTATTCCCTTTACTTGGTGTTTTTGAGTTAACCTTGCCTTGATCTTTGGGTGGTCGTTCTCCTCTTCCCTTTTTGCTTCCTTTCTCCTCTTGGAAATGAGTTTCTTTCTCTCTTGGTCTCCTCCTTGCTCACTTGACAATAATCTCTAAGAAGAAAAGTTGGAAACTTTGTGATTGTAGGGTATCTTGGTGTTTTTTGTAGGGTTTAAAGGCTTGACTCAAGACTTTTATGGTGGGGTATTGGGTGATCTAACTTTGTGGAATTCAAGTGAAGTATTTGAGATAAACTTGGATGTGTTTATAGAGAATTAAGCTGAAGTAGAATGGAGAATTATTTACGCTTGCATGAAAAATGAGTGAAAGTTCTTCCTTTTTGCATGCTTGCCTTTAAATAAAGTTTTAGATTGATGGTGGCCCTCTCCCAAGGAATCACATGGCTACACTCCCTCTCTCACAAGTGTTGAGATTCAATTTTAATCTCTTTTTGGCTTATTCCATAAGCCTACACATGTACATATTTGTAAAAGTCTAAATTGCCCTTTCATGATGGCTTTTGTACTTCTAGTTGAATTTTAACTTTCCTAGTTCTATTCTAATCATTCTAATTACTTTTTGAAACCTACTTAGTTCAGATCCAATGGCCATGGTCATGGTTCAACTAGATCCATTATATGGGAATTAGTGCAATCAATAACATAAATTACTCATCATTAGCCTTATCTCTTATAGAATATTCTCATCCAGCTGGGATTAAGCTATAATTAATTTATATAAAACTATTCTATATAGTCTAAAATTATTAAATAAAATTTTTGGATATTTATTCTCTTTTTTAATTACCTAATTTGTTATTGATCGGACCCGTCTCAGTAAATTTTGCTAAAAGAAATTTTAGTTCTCAATTCTCTATATACTACTTACTTCTAATTCAATAAGATTAATATAATCCAATAATTATTTATAAAGTGAAGGAAAATTTAGAGTGTTACACTAGCTACTCATGGTAGCCATTACAAAGCAATGAAAAGAAAAAATAGATGAGATGGATGGTTTTTCCAATCTTTCTTGCCCTAAGTCTCTCCTCTATGCACTATTTTCGCTCTCCTTGCTGCTTTTCTCTTTCAATTCTCCTTGTTTAAACTAGAATAAATGAATTTTTACTCAAGCGAGGACTTCTCGCTTGAGCAAAAAAGGCATTCTTGCTCAAGCAAAAGTGTCTCGCTTGAGCGAAAACAAGGTAGAGGCTTTATTCAGGTGCGTGCATTCTCGTTTAAGCAAAAATATCTCGCTTAAGCGAGAAATGATTTGGGTGTTATTTGTTCTTCCTCCTTAATAAGCTCTTTAAATCAGAAATTAAACACAAAAAGGATAAAAATGAATCTTCATCTTAATTGTTGAATCAACTAGGCTAACTATTTAAATTTCTACAATTAAAAGGGAATTGACATTTAAATTCATAACCTTAAAGCAATTAAGTGCTTAAATTAGGCACTTATCAATTTTCCATAGAGTTATTAATTAATTATCCAATATTATCAATTTTGGATTGAGATTAAGAGTTTTGTGTCTCCAACCCGACTAGTGTCACAGGTACATCTTCTCCTTTTATCTAAGACAGAACATAAGTGCACAATTTTCATTTTATAATCACTACCAGCAACTCACACTCAAAACAATCTTAGTATGCTCTAGTGCTTGTCATGATAGGCTAGCAAAGTTTTTACTGCCTATGACACAAGTTAGCCATGCTTGATCCCCTATAAGTCTTGGGCATTTTCCTATCCCTTATAGTTAGACCAACGTTTTTGCTCATTGCTTGTACCACGGCGTATTCTGTAACACCTTAAATTTAATTTTAGTAAATAAGAAATTTCGTAAATTTTTGAAATAATAAAATTTTCATTTTTAATTCAAGTTTCATCAACCATTTCAAATAAAGAAAGGGGTTACAAATTATATCAAATAGTTGCTACAGGACTTATTCAAATACAACAGTTTTCAAAATAATATCCTAAGTCCTGTAGCAGTTCCATCCACCCCTTCACTGAGTCTGGTGTCTTGATTACCTGAGAAATGAATGTAAGGGTGAGTACTCTACACTACTCAAAACACACAATCCACATAGAGTCTCACCTCCAGCACATTTCTAAATACATTAGACAAATACAATCATAGACAGCATTTCACATCCATAAGTACAGTACACAAACTCATGCATATGCACACCAGCCACACTTATTGTGGCATTGTGATCACAGATTTCTACTATGAATGGTCGCCGGTTACCCCCGCCTCACGGATACCACGTGGGCAGTCACGGGTCGCTCAGCAAAGGTAGTGGTCAAAGGTCTAGTCAGGAAGAAAGTGTGTGGCCTGTGGTGCACCCGTTCCACAGTCGGTGTCACCACCACTTCCTCCTCCCCAAGGTATTTCTACCGTCCTCATCCCTACACCCCCAGTGTATCGCTGAACCATTCACAACACATTACAATGGCGCTAACACGCCCCATCAACATACATTTCATTCACACACGCAATATTCATGCTTGCACACGGCACACAGCCTATATTCAATTCACATTACACGACACATAGCCATATTTTATCCACAATATACGACACATAGCCTTCATTTGTTCACAATATCCTTAATTCACCAATCAATGGCATTCCATTATACACAAATTCCCCCACGGGGCCTAACTATTCTAGCATACATCACATTGCACACCAATTTCCATCAAACACATAATTCCTACTCTCTATCTCAGCCACATTGCATTATTCATTGAAACACAAGAATTTCAATACATTGAGATAGGGTAGAGTCCCCCTTTACCTCGGATTGAAGACTCACACTCGGATTCAACCACGGACGTGCTCCCTACACAGATTTCGGCCTAAAACACATGGAAGAATTCCATGAGAACCCAAGGAAACCACAAAAACAGAGAATGGGGTTGAAAAATGGAAACCCTAATCATTAAAACTCACCTCCAAGCGTTTCCCACACGGATTTAACCTTTAGTCAAGCTCCCGAACGGCTTTAGAGGCAAAGTAATCGGTAGAAAAGGGTTTGGGAATGAGAGGATCGAAGGGATTTTGAAGGAAGAGAGAGAAATAACTCTCCCTGAACCCTAACCTCCCTTAAATCCTTTCCTGGTCGCCACACTCTTGCTACAGCGAGATACTCTCCCCTCGCTACAGTGACACGCCCTCACGCTGCAGCAAAAATATCAGACGAAACTGCATCCTAGTTTCTGCAGAATCTCGCTAAGGCGAGACTCTCTCGCTACAGTGAGACGGTGATAGTTCCAGTCCTTCCTCCCAGGGCCTTCTCGCTACAGCGAGAATAGCCCAGTATTACGCCCTGCACTTAGGCACTTAGCCCATTTCAGCCCTATCCAGTCATGCATACACACATCCATATACTTAACACACATAAGCATCATCATCCAGTAAATCAACACATGTATATATATATATATATATATATATATATATACATATATATATATATACACATTTAGATTTATATAAATAACAATAATTAATATTACAAAATTTAAGGCGTTACATATTCAACCTCTTTCATATTCACAAAACACTATAAAATCAAAGCCATCATTCATGCAACAAGTACATTATCATATCTTTATATTAAGAAAACAATCAATTACATGGATATGGCTGATGAAACAAATTTCGCTACTCGTTGGCACAAAGATTGTCGTTAATCCTCATCAAATATGCAAAGAAATGAATGCAGTACTAGGGTGTTGTCCTAGGTCGTCTCCAAGAAATTTTTGGTTGGGAACATACATCGAACAAGTGTAAACATATATTTTAAAGCAAGTAAATTGGGGGGAGGTTTGTCAATTTCCAGATTTTAATCAAGAGCAAAATGTAAACTAGTGAAATTCAAATAATTAAAATGAGTAATTCCTAGTCAATCAATGAGTTCCATCATTATTCCTTCAAATGATTCAATAATCCCCTTTCTTTCCCTTGAATTAAGTTAATCTAACAAGCAAAAATTAACTTTAACATCCCAATTAAAATTAAGCATCTTAATGGGCTCCAATCTCTATCCCTAAGATTACGCAACCTCAAGGATTAATCAAAATTAAGCAATTTTGAATTAGAATTTCGTTGGGTAATTTAGGGTTCATTAAGCAATGTTCCCTTCATGCAAATTCCATTTCATTCAAAGATTGGGGTTAATAAATTCAAGGAAAGAAAGATTTGTATTGCAATTAATCCCAAGAATTCAAGATTCATGTGCATTGACTAGGAATTACAAGGAAGTTTAGCCCTCCATGTGGATGAGCTTCACAAATGAATGAAAGAAATCCAAGAACGTAAGAAGCATTAATGTAAATTCAACAAAAATCAAAAGGGAAATTGGAAATTAAAACCTATAAAGGACCCTTGGTTGTCACCCAAGACTCCAATGTTCTGGGAAATTGTCTCAATTTGGCAAAGAGAATGAAAAGAAAAATAAATGTTCAGGTCCCTGTACCCTAATTCCTAAAATCTATTTATAGTGGAGGACATGTCAGCAAAGTGTCCACTTTTGCCTTTGAAAGTGTCCACTTTGGGCCTTGAAAGTATCCACACGCATATTTACATAAACTTGCCAATCCTCTTGAGTTGCCACTATTGGGCTTGAAAATGGCTACTTTGGATGCGCGTAGCCACTTTGAAAGGCAATAGTGGCCACGCGCAACATGTTTCCAAAAGTGGCGTCCTGGAGCTTCTGGAGTTGTTACTATTGGACTTGAAAGTGGCTACTTTGGATGCGCGTAGCCACTTTGAAAGGAAATAGTGGTCACGCGTAAAATGCTTCCAAAATGGCGTCCCTGGAGCTTCTGGAGTTGCCACTTTTTTATTTGAAAGTAGCTACTTTGGAACCTTTAATGCCCAGACTTGCTGTAGTTGCCACTTTTGCTCCTAAAAGTGGCTACTTTGGGGGCAACTTTCATCCAAGGGCCAAGATATCTCAGAATTAACTTGGGGACTCTGCAAAATTATCAAGACAATTAAAATTGCAATCTATATCTATGTAATTAAATGCAAATTAACCAAAAATTAATAAATCTATGATATTTACTCAAAATGTGATTTCTATAGTATTTGCAGTATCTAAGTCCATTTTTTCTACCAAGAAGCACCAAAAAGGCAAGTAAAAATATAATAAAAAGTGGATTCATCAATGGCCAAAATAAGAAATTTTCAAATTTCATACACTAACTTGTAAAATTCACAACTAAATCAATACAAGTCCAAAATTATGAAATCACTAGAGTTTTCTTTCCTTAAGCGTCTACTATAATATAAAAAAAAACTAGCAAAATTCAGACACTTTCTTAGCATCCAACATATTGAAAAATTCACAACAAATTCATTTCTAATCTAAATTTCATGAAACTAGTGAAATTCTGATTAATATGTGCATTTTTAAATAAAAATACTTTCATGGTTCAAATACTTGTAGATATCATTTTGAGGTTAAAATTCTAACTATATGTCCAATTATCACACTTCAACAATAATATGTTGGAAAAATCATAAATCATTCAATTTAATACCAAAATTCATAAAATCAACGGTATTTTTTCCCTTAAACATCTATTTTCACAATAAAATACAACTGAAAATTAATCACTCACAGATTTCAAAACAAATCATATTTCCTCTCTATTACTCTCAAAAATTTATTTCCATTATGATATATATTTTTATACAAAAATATAAATAAAATAATGTTACTTATATATCTCAAAAAATAAAGCCAATTTAGTGTAAGATGTTCCTAAAAAACCATTTTCATGCAAGAGAATATTACAAAAATCATAAATAATTCAAGTTAAATTCAAATTGAGAAAGACTGTAACACCTTATATTTCTTTCCTCAATATATGATAAATTTTCATAAAAATTAATATGGTAAAGTAAATTTTCCTTCAAAACTTTCTAATAAGGAAAAGACATTGAAATGATATAAGGTTCATAGAGTAAAATTTCATTAATTCATAAGTACTTTAGGAAAACAAAGATTTTAAAGTTTTCATCAGCAATAAAGAGGAATAGTAGTTTTACAACTGTTTCAAAAGAATGCTATGGAACTGAAAATATTCATTACATAACTCAAAATAACTAAGTCCTATAGCAGTTCTCATCCATCCATGCACTGTGAGCCTGGTACTATTCAACCTGGTTTCCTGAAAAATGTTGTGTAAGGGTGAGTCTCTACCCTACCACTCATACATAGCACATACATTCTTCACAAAACACATCTTATCATGATTAAAGAAAACATCATGGCATTACATATCACAGGGTCATATAAAGCATATTTTCATCTCAACGTGTATTACAGATTCATAATTTCTTTTACTTTTATCTGCGCTTACCGCGCCTTGTGGCCACAGTTATCCGATGCCTCTATCCCGAGGTCTTACACATCCATGTAAATAGTCGCCGGATGGCCCAATGCAATACGGATACAACGCATGCAATCGACGGCCCCTTAGCAAAGGTAATGGTCAGGAGTCAAGTCGAGAAATGAGTGTGTGGCCATGTGGTGCATTCGAACACAATATTCCGTGCACAATCCCGAATGTCACTCATCACCCTGCATTTCCCCAAGATATCCCATATCGTCTCCATCTTCCACTTCCCCAGTGTATCTCTGTAACTATTTACATCATATCTTTTTCCATCTCATACTCTTTTGAGCATATTCACATGTTCACATATGCCATTTATCATATTTACACATATTTTTCATTATATTTCCACATACTTTTCATCATATACATCAAACCATGGCACATTCACAATACACATCATTTTTACATAAAACACAATATATTCAAACATAAAACATCCATCTCTTCGTATATTTTATATCACAAAATCATAAAATCATATCAACCATCCTCAATATACCTTATCATGCCCTATTTGAACATAATATCCCAATTTCACCATGTACTCATCATAAAATCACATAAACAACTAATTATTCTCACTTTTCACCGATTATTTCTCATAAAACAGGGATTATTTCACATATAATTACATACATGACAAGATCTATGAGAATACAAGTAATAAACATAACGAAATGATAAAGTAGAGCCCCCCTTACCTCAAAACAGAGCTTTTACAAGGATTTAACCGAAGGTTTAACTCTAGAACGGAGGTTTTCCTAAGAACATCATGAACATCTATAAGAAGAAGAAGAAGAAGAGAAACGAATGGTAAATCTAACTTCAAACTTAGAAAAACTTACTTGTAATCCTTTAGATCGAACGTAGAATCACAGATCTGAAGAAAAATCTAAGTTTAGGAGGTTTAGTATAGGAGAAAATGGCGAGATATGACCTTAGAACCTTTGAGAACCTTGTATAGGAGTGAAGAAATGAAAATTTCTTCCGCAACCCCCTTTTTATAGAAAATTTTTGAAGTTACTGTTCACCGCCGGAAACACTGTTCGCGGTAACTGTTCACGCCGGAAACACTGTGCACACGTACTGTACACGGATTGTACTCGTACTGTACGCGGATGTGACGTCAGCCATGACGTCATGCTGATGTCATTGATGACGTCATCGTCACTGTACAAAGGCGGTTTCACTGTTCATACGCGGTTTACTGTTCATAGGCGGTTTACTGTTCACCGACACTGTTCATAGGCGTTTTTACTGTTCACTTTTTTTTTTTCCTAATAAATTCTATCCAAATCTAATTCCAATTATACTTTAACAAACCTCATTTTATTTAAATCAAAATATAGGATGTTACAAAGACCGGTGGGAAAATTCTCATAAACTAGCTATCTACATGAATAAAATATTAACAAAAAGTTTTGCATAGAAATTTCTATATTTTTCAAAACTTATAATTTAGTCCTTAAACTTTACATTATTTGCAAAAAGGTCCTTTTCTCCAAATTTAGTAAACTTTAGATTGTCTAGATGAGTTTATAGTCCTTAGTTCATATCTTCACAAGGTTCCAATCATTCTTTTGGTAATACATGTGGTCAAATGTCTTGTACTTTTAAGGTAGACGGGTCTAAGTCCATGGTATTTTTACCATTTTTAAGTTCAATCTTCTAAATATATTCTCAAAGTTTTGTCCTCATCATATTTTCATATAGTCTAAGAGTACAAATATGTCCAAGATCCCAAAGGTAATCTCATGGTCATTTTTCATTTTTAGTCCATTTCTTTTTCAAGATTTCTCATTTAAAACTTCAAATTAGCTTGAAAATACCTTTTAAATTTTTAAAAAATGATTTTAATCAAAGAGAGAATCATAGATCCAACTTAGACAAGATGAAATCAAGTCACACAACATAGATCCACATAAATATACAAAGATTACATAAAAATAATACATAGCAAGTAAAGTCATCAACCAATATATCATTCTTTAAGGTTCATGTTGAATTTCATGTAGTTACTTGCTTCAACCAAGATTATAATCATAGATCCACTAATTTCATGCAAGTTTTACACACTAAGGGTTCCTATTTGACTCAAAAATCATTTAGACATAGTATCCCCTTTGATTATGAGTAGTAACCCTTACATGGTATTTTTGAGTTGGTTTGACTTAATCTTTGTGGAATCATCTTTCTATCTTCCTCTTGAAAGTGAGTTCCTTTCTCCTTTGGTCTCCTTTTTCACATGATCAAGATATATATTGATTGACTTTTACATTCATTTCTCAACAGTGATGGGGAATATGTGCAACCTAGTGATGAAGCATATTGTTAATAATTGACTTATTTTAATTGCAGAATTATCATTATTGAATATTATTTAAGGTAATAATGTCACAACCCATTTTTATAAGGAACCGAGAACATTATTTCTACACCACTTACTTATTTAAGATAGATAAATAATGGAGAATATAAGTATTAAATTCACTTCTCATTCAAAATAAAATAAAGTTTCTTATAACAAATATCCAACAGAACAACATAATATTACATTTAGTTCATAATACTCAAAATATACAAAATTATACTACATAAATCCTTTTATATGAGGTCTCAAAATATAAAGAAAATGATTTTAATGCAAAATTACTCGACTCTAGCCTTCCAACACTTCTCCATTGGCACCTCAGCCTGTGAAGTAGATACAACACCTATTACATCTACTAACGTACCGCCGTACGATCATCGCAGTACACATGTACACAACAACATAGACAGAAATGCAAGGGTGAGCTTACAAAAATAAAATGAAATCATATATACATAGAGCAAAATATTATTCACAGCAATAACATCATGCATTTCTAGCCCATCTAATGCACAACATGAAAATGATTCCAACTAGTTTCATAGCCTAAGTAATTCAGAAGGAACCGAACCGATCTGGAAGCGACCATTCCAGAATTTGTATCCAAACAACACAACTCAGCATGCTCTATCGTTACACGTCTACCACCTAAACGTGTAACTTGACTCTATAATGATGCAAGACATATATCTTAGTATGATGCAACATAGACAAAATATATTCTCAACAGCTCAGCTAAAACAATTCATAATATTTTAGCCAAATCTTAGCTTTTAAATCAATTAACAGCAGTTACAGCATAGAAAATAGCTTTTATCCAATAAATCTAACAAAATCATCTCATAACTTCTTGTAATAACATACCAAATCGTTCTAAATATTGTTTAATAGTTAAAGTAAGCTCCATTTATCTTAGAACAACGATTCACACCAGATCTACTGAATATTACTTGTTTTACAGCAAGATCCACTAAAGATTTAGCTCTACAACAAAGTTTCTCCTAATATATCATTAACTATCTATAAGAAAGAAAAAAAAAAGAGAAACGAACGGTAAATCTAACTTAAAACTTATAGAAACTTACTTCAAATCCTTCAGAATAGATGTAGAATCTAAGATCTGGCGAGAAATCTAAGTTTAGGAAGGTTTAGTATGAGAGAAAATGGTGATATATGGCCTTTTGAGTCTCTCTAGAACCTTTGAGAAGTGTGAAGAAGTGAAAATTTCATGCAAGGACCCCTATTTATAGGCAAAATTTTGAAAAAAAAAATTTGGCACTATTCACGCTGGAGTCATTGTTCACACCACTTTACTGTTAATGCCGGAGTTATTGTTTACGTCGCCTTACTGTTCACTCATTTTTTTAAACTTCATCTAAATCTATTTCAATGCCAAATAATCTTTTAATTAACATTTAACAAGTAAAAAATATTATAGATTACTCAATAATAAATTATAGGTCTAACAAATAAGATAATAAATGGTGTAGCTCATATTATTACAAGAAATGCTTCAACCTTAGTGGATTATATTTTGGTTGAATAGATTAACCATATGATATTCTTTTAACTTTGACTTTACATGTATCGTATTTTTCAATTTTTGAATAAATTTGTATTGGCTTTCAAAAGAAAATAATTAAAATTTTATTATATTAAATAAGAAATATATAAAAGATAATATTTTAAATTGAAAAAATTATAAAATATTAAAAAAATAAGATATGTTATTTTTATTAGTTTAGTGTATTAAAATTCAAGAGTTAAAAGTTAAATCTAAACTGAGAGTGATTAAAATTATAATAATTTTAAAATTTAATTTATCTAAAAAATATCTTCAATTCATCATAATATATCAAGTTTTAAAAGTTAAATTTAAATTAATTTAAGAAATATTATTTGAAAAAATAAAAAATAAAGTATTTAATGTAATAAATTATATAATTTAATGATGATAAAATTTCCAAATTTTAAAATAAGAAAAAACATTATCAAATAATTTAAACTTATTTGTATAAAAATATCTATTTCTTTTAAAATGTTCATATATGATGCATTTGCTAAATAGTTTATATAAATAATTTATTATTTTGATAAGTTTTTTTTAGTTTATTGGTAACATTAGTATTTTTATCCTCCAACTTAAAGGATCAAATTTAATTTTATCCATCAACTTTATTTTTATTCATTTTTATCCTTTAACTTTTCATAATATTTTAAATAAGTCATTTTTTATTAACAATGTTAATTCTGTTAATATTTTTTTGTCTTTTTCTACTATATATACTATTTTTACTATTCATCATCATCTTCTCATATTCATGCACTATTCATCAATTTTTTTCCCTCAAATTTCTAATTTCGCTTTCTTCCTCAACTTCGTGAAGATAGAAAAAGATTTAGGCAAAAAAATCCTTTAATTGATTGTCATTGATATTCAGAAAAAAGATAAAACTAAAATTGAAGAAAGTTTGTGTTTTATTTAAGTAATTTCTTGTGAATTTGGTAGGAGAATAATGGTGAGATTTTTGTAGGAATTAGTAAATATGGTTTTTGGATTTTATTTTGTTTGTTTGTTTGGGATAAAGGGTAGGATTTTGTTGTTTAAAGTTTACATTTTTCTCATTGGTGAAGGAGATGCAAAGTGAGAGATTTTGCAATTTTTTGTTATTTATGAGAGAAAGAGAGAGGTGAAAAGATCCAATCAATTGCTTAAAAAATATCATTCTAGAAAAAGTTTTGGCTAGAAAATGAAATATTAAGTAAGAACCATGTGTTTGTTGCACTAAATAGAAAGTTACAAGATTAAAAAAAAAAAGGATAAATAGTAGATCAACCTTGTTGCAATGAGGTCATAACAAGATGACTGATAACTACGCCGAGAAAAAATAAGTTACACGTAAAACATGTATTAGCACCCTATGATATCTATTAAATAAAATAGTTACTTAATTGATTGCACAAAAGATTTTAATTTTAGAAATATTTTTTCCACTCTAAAAGAAAATAATTCATTTATTTGCTATTTTTATATTTATTAATATTTTTTTAGTTTCATTTCTATATTTTATAATTTACAAGAGATTTTAATTTTTATATTTTTTAAATAAAGAAACACAATTTTAGAAATAACATATTTTTTAATTTGAGTTAAAGAAATGAATTATTTATAATTTTTTTTGTTTTTGGATAAAAAGATAAATTTTAAAAAACCTTGTTTTGATACTTTATTTTTTAATGAAACTAAGAAAATATTTGTTTCATTTTTATTTTTTAGAAGGAAAAAAATGAGTCTTTTTAAATTTAAAATTAAATAGAGAAAATATAAAAAAAAATTGTCTTTTGAAGTTTTAGAAATAGAAAAAATTACAAAAAAAAAAAAATTGAACTTGATGGGTGCATAGAAAAATAAAACTATTTTGTTGTTTCTAAAATTAGGTTTGAATAAGTTTTAAAAGTTTTTTTTTATTTTCTCTTAGAAAGATTAATTTTAAATTTTTTAAAATAGTTGATTCCTAAAAATTTGCATATTATGTTTATTTAAAACACTCATGAAATATTTTTTTTTTATTTTGAAGATATTAATATTATTTGAAAAGAGATGTTTTTCTTTAGTCTTTTATTTTAATTTTTTGAAAGAATGAATTTTTTAAATATCTAATTTGAATGATGAAAAATAATATTTTATATTTTTGAAAGATTAAATTTAAATTAAGAGAAAATTATTGTTTAAGAAATCACTTATCTTATTTTAAAAATAAATTTACTCTTATACATGATTTAAGTTAGCACATGACTACTCAATAAATATTCACGATCTAAACGATATTAAGGGTGAATTCACCACTCTATTAATATCACTTGGCCTTTGCATAAATTTTAAACTATTTTCCAGTATTAAGCAAGTTCTTTAACCTTTTCTTTCTATTTCTTCTTTTTGTTAGCTTTTCTAAGTTTTAAATTGTGTTGTTTTTTCTTTCTCATTTCCACTAATGGTATTTTTTAAGAATGTGTACTTTGATAATAAAAAATTATTTTCATAGTTTCTCCTTTCTTTGACTTTCTCTTTCTCTCTCATTTCTTTCTCCCTTTTTTTTTTGGAGAGTACATGCCACCTTAATGATAGCTCTTCTTCATTTTTATTTAATATTATATTTATTTTTTTTAAAAGAGATTCTATCGTCTCTTCATCTCTTATTTTTCAGTGACTGCAATTCTACATTATCTAATCTATTCTCTTAAAAAATCTACCTAGTATCATTCACCATTTATGAATTTTTTTCAAATCACTTTTTGTAACATCCTTGTTTATGAAATAATTTTGCATTGAAAAGAGGAAATTAAATAAAAATTCGTTTGTATTCAAAATGTAAGGTGTTGAAATGTAAAACTTCCTTGTAAATTATTCGAACTTATAAATTTTTTCACTACGGAAGCAATGGAAATAAATAAATTTAGGTAATAGCTGGAATAACATATATTTATATTGGTCTCATGAATATACAAGAGTTTAATAATTACCAAATATAATTTCAAAATGCATTAGGCCTCATCGATACCATTTACAAAATACAAAGTACACTAAGTCCTAATGAATAGTATATCTAATCCAAAAGACTAAATATGATCTTAGTTATTATCTCAAACCATCCCTCTATCTCTGCTAGTTCCGCTAGGAATATGTTATTGTCTTCACTAAGATCACCCACATTAGCCACCACTTTAGTACTCGTGATTCACTCTGCGGTAAAATAGCTTGGTCTCCCATGCTTATCATGATCCAAAAAAGTATATACATAGTTCTACGCATTTGGCGGTCTGACCAAACCTCGGTATATGTACAAGCATAGAGTATGGTAGATCTTACTACTACTAGGGTAATCAAAAGGTACATCATATTTTATTGTCATTTTAAATGTAAATATGCGCAATTCAAGAAGAATATCTACCACCCTCATTTCTCTAAGTTTTTTAAAATTGCCTCTATCTTCTACACTCTTAGTATATCTCTGAACTATCTACATTTATTCTTATCATCTTTCCTTTCTCATTCCATCTCCTTTTTCATATTTTCATCAGGGCTATACTCTTTTCATTATTTATTATAGCCTTGCTTATTACTTTATACCAACATGTTATTCATATTGTTCTCTTTCTATTTTATTCTAGTCTATTATATACATATACACATATATTTTCAATACACGTGTCATTCCAAGTCAATAAGAATAAGAAAACACATTTTATCAACAAGTTCATTCAAACATATATTCACAAAAAAGAAACACGCAACCACATCCACATGAGCACAACATAACATGTTATCAGTAATGGAATAGAGCTTTCCTTACCTCAAATATATAGTTTAGTGATGGAGTTTAGAAAAGTTGGTCCAATAGGCTAAGATCTTCTTACCTATTACAGAGAAGAGCACTCCTTGAAAAGAGAGAAAACAGAGAAAATATAGGTAAGAATGAAGAGTTAAGCTTGAGATACTTACCAACGATTTTGTAGAGTTGATATTTAAACTCGGGTTCTGAGTAATTTCAGAGTTTAGAGGTTTTTCTTTAGGAGAAAGGAAGATAAAGTTCAGAGAAAAAAGTTAGGAAATGTTTCTTGGACTGTAATGCAAGTTTATGGGATAGAATTCCTTAAATACCCTTGAATTCTTATGCGCTCTCGCTTGAGCGAGCAAGCTCTCACTTAAGCGAGCCCTTTCTCATATGGACAAGAATACTAGATAGTGGTTCCCCAAGCTTTTTTTGCTATTCTCGTCTGAGTCAGAAGATGTCCATAGAGTTGGCTATTTTTCCTGTGAGTCATCACCTAAACGACTCATCTCGCTTGAGCGAGACTCCTTGCACCGTACTTCTATCAAAACATCAAAAATCATTCTCAAACACACTCCAACACTATGTAATATCAAACAGTTTGCCAATTAATAAATAAACAAAAAAGAGAGTGTTACACTTTTTATCCACTAACCACTCATTTAAAATTCCAAAAAATCTATATTTTTAAAATTTAAATTTTTTTAAATTAATTTTTATCTACTATCTTAATCTTATACATAATCTAATCATCATTTTTAATTTTTTATTTTTAAATTTTTATTTTATTAGTTTAGAATGAGACCACATAAAATTGATTATTTATAAACTTGAAAAGGAAAACGATGAATAATGTAAAATAATATACATAAAAGAAAAAATAAAAAAATAAAAAAATATTAATAAAATTAATATTGTTAAAAAAAACTTATTTAAAACTTTTTAAAATGTTAGAGAATAAAAATGAATCAAAATAAATTTAGAAGACAAAATTAAATTTGATGATTAAGTTGAAGGATAAAAATATTAATTTTATGTAGTTTATTTAGTAATTTTTTTATATAATTTATCAAAATAATTTTTAATCTTATGCAAATAATTTTGATGGTCTAATTAATATATAAATATTTTATATAAAAATATATTAAATAAATATTTAACTAATTTATTACTTAAATTTATCTAGAATTTTAAAAAAATTGTTTTGAATTTTTTAATTTTTATATGTTGTCTAAAACAAAAAGTTATATGTAATATTTTTATTTTAAATTATAAATAATAATAATTTATAATCACGTGCTGTATTATATAAAAAATTAATAAAAATAATTTAGGTCAATCGTAATATATTTTTTTTAATTATAGTTATGACTATAAACAATTGCATAAAAATTTAAAAATTTAAAATATCAATAATAACTTACAGTGTTAATTTTAATTATTCAAGATAATTTAAAAAAAAATATTTAACAGGTTTATATAATTTTAATATAATAAATATATTTTTTTAACAAAAAATTATGATTTTTACACAGCTTAGCACGGGTTGAAAAACAAGAAAAGTATTTTTTTTTAATTTTTTGGGAAAAAAATATTTACACGCAACTCGGCTCTGCTACTCGATTTCTCTTTTAAGGCCCGCGACGCCACGCTGCAACTGAAACGACACGTCGCAGAACCAAGGGTTTCGTGTATTCTTTCGCACCTATTCCTTCTACCTGCAATTACAAGTGCCAAAATCACAGTAACCCAATGAATCGATCATCTTCCGTTTGAAATTTAGGTAACCTCGTCCTGGCCGTCCGGTTACCTCTCTTTCTTCTGCTTCTCTTTTCCGATTTTCAGTAGGGCATCTTATAGCATGAAATTTGATGTATGCATCGTTTGAATCATTTTAATAATACATGTAGTATTTGAATCTTTTTTTTATTTTTCCTCCGTTCGATTTAAACGAGAGAACTGAAGCGATTTGTTTTTTCATCTTAATTATTGTTTTTTAAAAAATTTGAAGCGGTGCTGAATATGTGGATGTTTTAATTATATTTAGTTTTTCATTTTGGCATTCGCTGAGATAATTTGCATTATAATTATATTAGACTGATTGTGTTAGTGCAATTACAGGCTTGGCATGATGGATTCAAACTTACCGTCTCCGCCTCATGGCAATTATGATACCAAAAACGCATTTCGCAAACCTTCTTGTGATGCAGCTAATAGGAATTATCGGCGTCGATCACCTGTTGAAGGATCGCCCTCACCTGATGGTTGAGATCTTTTAAGCTCTCGCTCTTAATTTCTTTTAGAAGTTACAGTGGTATTGTGATTAGTGAGGCTAGGTATACTTGCAACCGATTATTGCTAGTTTGGTAGTTGGAACTGCTTAATATATGATGTTTATGTGTTGTACTTCTTGTGCGGGAGAGTATATAAGTATTGATGCTGCTATGCCCATTTTTTACTAATCCTTGGAGGTATACATCTCTTTATTGGTTGCATTATTTTTTACTTGTCTATTCTATTACTTTTGCCTGTCTAATTGGTCAATGTTTTGGAAAAGATTTTAGTTGGTATGCTTTGAATTTTAATTCTGGTATACTGTGACTGTACTTTTTTTTTTCTTATTAAGGTAGGGATATACAGTTAAACCCTTCATTATTAGAATCTTTTATGTTGTTTTGTGATGGAAGTGAATTTGGAAAAGAATTATTTACACTTGCACACGGCGTAGTTTTTCAGTTGTGAAGCTTATGTGCTGAGGTGATCTTATTTATATATTTTATAATGCAGAGTGTCACATAGGTCTTAGTATTCTTCACTCTGATTACTCCCAAAGCCTTAGGTAAACCTTCAATGAAGTCCATTGCTACATCAGTCCATGTATTTTACATGGAATGGGAAGTGGGTGCAGCAACCCAGCAGGAGACAGAGTCCTAGCCCTGTTTCTTTGACAAACATCACATTCGTTAATATATTGTTGTATGTGTCCCTTCATTCCCCAACCCCCCCCCCCAATAAAACAAGCCCGCAATTCTCTTGTAGGTGCTACAAAATCCTGAATGACCTGTAGAATTTGAGGTATTTTAGTGGAATTTTTGGTTATAACTAGTCTTCCCTTATAGTACTACCACCTACCCTTCTTGAGCTCAAACCCCCGAGATTCAGCCTCTTGTAGCAGGTCTTGGGTTATGCCTCTCAATTGAGTGTCTTGTTGAACCTCTTGTCTTCAAATCTGCCCAATTTCCTACAGAAATGGTCAAAACTGCTGCATACTGCAGCTTCTTGGAAAGAGCATCGGCTACTCTATTTTCTGTCCCAGCTTTATATTTGATGATTAAATCAAAACCAAGATGTTTTGTTAACCATTTCTGCTGCTCCATCCCCACAACTCTCTGATCCAGCAAATATTCCAAATATCATTGATCTGTATGCACAATGAACTGCTGCCCCAAAAAGATAATTTAACCTTTTTTGGACAGCGAGTACAATAGCCATTAACTCCTCCTCAAAAACTGACTTATTTTGGGCCCTCTCCGTAAGGACTTGGCTCATATAAGCTATTGATCTCCCTTCTTGCATCAAGATTGCTCTATTCCCCTTTCCTCGAAGCATCTGCCTCTATTGCAAATGGCTTGTTAAAGTAGGGAACAGCTAATACTGGTAAGTTGGTCATGGCTTGTTTAAGCTTTTCAATAGCTAATTGGGCCTCCTTTCCCCAAGGAAAATTATCCTTCAATTACTTATTTAAAGGCCAAGCTATCTTCTAATAATTCTCTACAAACTTCCTACAATATCCCATTAACCCAAGGCAACCTCTGCTGCAAAACCATCTCTTGATATTATATGACACAAGTACTCAAGCCAATCTTGTTCAAAAGAACTCACGTTGACATATAACTTGTTGGCTCTCTCAACACCTCAAAAGTTTGCTGAAGATGGGTCTTGTGGTTCTCGGCTGTAAATGAGGATGTCATAAAAAACACCAAGACAAACCTCTTGAGGAAAGGCCTCAGCATCTTGCTCATGAGAGCCTGAAAAGTGAAGGGAGCATTAGTGAGTCCAAAAGGCATGACAAGGAACTCATAATGCCCCTCATGAGTCTTAAATGCTGTTTTTTGGGTATCCCACTTCTCATTCTAATATGTGACAACCAAATTTCAAATCCAATTTGGAAAAGACTCTAGGATCCCCTAATTCGTCTAGCGACTCACCATGATAGGGATGGGAAATTTATCAAGTATAGTAACTCTGTTTAAAGCCACAGAATCTACACAAAATCTCCACCCCGAGCTTTCTTTTTCACCAATACAACAGGACTAGAGAAAGGACTTGTACTTGGTCTAATAATTCTGGACTGTAACATTTCATTTATAATCTTCTCTATCTCATTTTTTTTTGATAATGAGGATACTTGTAGGGTCTTAGATGAGAAAATTTATCAGGTATAGTAACTCTCTTTAAAGCCACATAATCTACACAAAATCTCCACCCCCATCTTTCTTTTTCACTATATAACAAGACTAGAGAAGGGACTTGGTTTGATAATTCCTGATTGCAACATTTCGTTTATAATCTTCTCAATATTTTTATTTTTTTTTAATGATAATGAGGATACTTGTAGGGTCTTAGATGAGGAATTTCCACAACTTCCTTAAGGACAATCGCATGGTCTTTCTCCTTCTGTGGCGGTAAACTATTTGGCCACTAAAAAATCTTTGAATTCTTCCAATAGGTTCTGAACTCCCGCTGAGACCTCTGAACAACCCTCCTTCCCATACCCTTTTGTTATTGGGGTCACTAGGTACCCTTCTCCTTCAGCCTGTAATGCTTTCAATGCTGTCCTCCAGGAAGATCTAGACCTGGAGAGGGCTGGGACTCCTTTTATCTCCTTTTCACAGCCATTTTCTCTCCATGCAATTGTTATATCTTGGTAGTTACCCCTAAATGGACCCAAACTCTGTAACCAGTCCACTCCTAACACTACCTTTGACTTTCCCAACTCCAAGACAATTTTTTTGAACAATATGTAGTACTTGCACTGCTAATTCCACATTTCTTGTCTTTCTTGATGCTGCTTCTCTCCTTCCTCTTCCTTCTCACTCTCTTCCAAAATTAAAATCTGGAAGTGGCGCATGGTGCAATTGTGCTCTGGATTCCATTTATCTCCACATCAAAAACAAGGCCCCTACATTGCCTTTCCTGCAGTTCCATAGGAGTCACCTTCGAACACCACTAACCTGTTTTTCTCCTTTAGTTTTGCCCCAACTTTTGGTCTAGGCCCACTTCTTTCAGGGACGCTAATTTTGGGCCCACCTTCTTGGTAAACCCCAGTGCTGTTCTGAGACCAATTTTGGAACCTAAATTGAGTGGGCCCCTAAGAGGGCCAGCTTGTTCCTCTACCACTTGGATTCACCCCAGCCTCTCTTCATGCCCAATTCCTTTCCTCCAGCTCAAGAGCTCTATCCATTATATCATTCAAGCTTTGAAACGCACCAAATTTCATCCCAACTTGAATTTCCCTCTTGAGCCTGTTGAGAAATATGCTGATCAGCATCTCAGCATCGATGTGACGATTGCTTCCTGCAAACATCTCAAACTTGGAATCTGGCCCATAAGGATTCTTAGCCACTCTCGACTGAAATCTTTTGAGGAGATCTTCCTTGAACTCCCTCTATTAAGGAATGGAAGCTTGTTCTTCCCACCACTAAAACCATGTTAGAGCTTTGCCTTCCATAGCTAAACTAGCTCTAATGCCAATTGATAAGAACCTTGGGAGAACCACATCACAAAAGCTAGCTATTGTAGTGGGCAAGCCCAAAGCCTTATAAACAACCCCTCATTAGAATTCCGTATGTCCAATGGGACTCAAGTCCCATTCCTTGCAATTGGATCCTAACAATCCACCATGCTTCGCAGCCTCGACGCTCACCCAGCTGTACACTAGCCCCTTTGACTAGTCTCGGGGGAACACTGCAATGCTGGCGTCACCACTCGTTTGCAGCTGGGAGAAGGCTTTGATACCAGTTGTAAGGAATTGGTATTAGTAGAGGAATAATAGAAAAGATCAGAAAGAATGAAATTAGGCTCTTGCCCCTTTTTGTCTATATTTCTTAGAGAAAGAAATTACAAAATCACTAGGCATTCGAGAGACCTAGTTCTCTCCCAAATGCAAAGTCTATTCTCTTTTAAGATGCCCCCCTCAGCACCTCTCCCAACCCATATATTGCACCCACTAACCCATAACCAAATCAGTATTTCTCCCTCTCTCCTACTCTAATCATGCCAGCTGGCCAGTTAATTACAAAACCCATTGCTATCACTCAATTTTCACGCTCCACCCACATCATTTTTCTTCTTTCCATTCTTCTCACGTGTACCTTGTCACAAGGTAAAATTCTGTTTATAGGGGCAACGACCTTAACTGCCTCATTATCTCTTGGGGTCCTAACATCTTATCTTGGAATATGTTAGAATATCCTATAGAATTTGTTTCACTAATTTTTCATTATCTTAGGATTAATTATTATATTTCCCGATCCCACAATTTCTATTTAGTTAGGATTATTATTAGTATAAATAAGGATTAGCATGCTAAAGTTTATGATCAAGATACTCCTTATAAAATGTAGAAACGAGAAATTCAAAAGAACCCATGAACCAGAAATGAAGAACCAAGGAAACGAGAATAAGGAGCAATTGAGAACATGAGAACCAAAGTAATGAGCCAGGTACCACAAAAGGTCATGCACAAACTGGCAACTGAACTTGGGAACAAGAGCAACTATGGACTGTGCTGCTAAAGCGTGTTGTGGAGATCACAATCTTAATCCCAAGATTGTGCAATCTCTCACCCTCCCTGCGATCATGATTGTAAAGAAGATCGGAACTTGTTAGGATTGTGTCGGATCTCTCTCTTTCTCCATTGGATCACAAGATCGGCCATCCCATCCAATCCAATCTTTTTGTCTCATCTTTTTGGGTTTGAGTGGAGGTTTTTGGGTTGGGTTTTCACTACCGGTTTTTTAACTACCCATTTCCTGGGCAACAATTTTTTGGGTTTTCCACATCTGAACCCTTATTCTTGTACGACACAACTTTTCGTCAACTTAGGTCACAATTTTTCTTGGCACTGGTGCTTCTTGTTCCTCTGCTGTGAATTGTCCTCTGTTTTGTGACTCAAGTGCTGTTCTTGCTCTCTTCTCTTCTACGACCTAGGTGCTGTTGCTGCTCTATTCTCTTCTGCAACCTTGGTGCTGTTCCTACTCCTCTCTTATGTGACTTGGTTGTTGTACCTGTTCTGCGAGACTACAACCTTTGTTGGTCCTCTGTTCTTGCTGCTCTCTTCTCTTCTGCCACCTTTGTTTGTCCTCTCTTCATCTTCCATCCTATTGTGTTTGGGCTCATGGCTTCCAATTCCAAGATTGCTAGGAATGAGTTTAATAGACTTGCAAAACATGCTTGTTTGACTAGTTATGTATTGTATTGGATCTTAAGTTTATGACTTTGAAGTTTATTTTATTTAAATAATGTGATTTAGAGGTTAATTTCTTTATCTATGTTATTTTTATGCTTATATATATGTTTAAGTATAATTTTGTATGTTTGGTAGGATCTTACAATCTATTTTACCATCTTATGATTTGCGATCTTTTACTCCCTCCTGATCCTAGGTAGGATCCTGATTTTAACAACATTGCGCTAAAACAATTACGGTTTTGTCCAAGAGACTTGTACTACAATGTTAGGAAATTTTGGCTTGATGCATTCTTTTTATTTTATTTTATTCTCCTCCATAAATAGTGCAAATTCATTTCTCAAATATTGATGACAATAATTCTAATTTCTAATTTGTGCAACCTAAATTAGAAAGTTTAACTATATACAAATACAATGAATAGATTGGTTCCTATTCCTAATATATTCACCATAATAATCAATTCTCTTGTTAACAAAGTATTCTAGTTAAAGAATATGACCCCTGAACTCATCTAATAACTCTTCCATTATTGGAAATGGAAATTGATTTGGAGTGGTGATTTATTGAGAGCCTTGTAGTGGAGATGCACAATTGCCATCTCCCATCTTTTTCTGACCTAGATTAGTGGACTGGAAAAAGGATTCATGCTTGGCCGTATCAAGCACACTGCTATCATCTCCTTCACAAACTGTCAATGTTTTCTATTTGGATGTGGAGATAAGAATATGGGTGAAGGCAAACAATAGGAATTTGAGAGCCCTCCTTTAACACTATTGCATGATTATAGTGCCATCAAGGAGGTACTACTGTTTTCTCTTGAAGCACTTCTTTATGTTTTTCCAATAAACCTTAGGCCACCACCCCTATTGGTTACACTTCTTCATTCATCCAATGTTTTTAAAATTGGAATTCTACATAGGATGTTGGGGGGGGGGGTTTGCAAGATTGTAAAATGTGTGGTCGGAACAAAGATCGTAAGATTCTACCAAACGTACAAAGCTATATATAAACATAGAAAATTACATAGATAAAGAAAATAACCTCCAAGTCACATAATTTAACAAAACAGAAATTCAAAATTCATAGACTTAAGATCCAATATAACATAATTAGTCAGATTAGAAATAACAGTTTTTCAGAAGAAATATAAATTCATAAACATAATATATGTATTCTACTCTACTAAACTATTACTAGTCTACTAAAATATATCTTGTAGCTCCAATCAAGATAACCATTCTTCTTTGTTTGACCCCTTGCCCTACTGAAAAAATTAATGTAACAGCAGCAGAGAGCAGGACATGTGAGAAGAGATGGCAATACAGGCACAGCATATAGAAAACTAGTGGAAAGGCCCGGGGGAGCGGGACAGAACTGAACTAAGAAAGCCATGATGATGGAGGAGACATGAAGCACCAAAAGCTGTGGGTGGAGGTCGAAAGTATAAACATTGCAGTGGGTGGAGGTTGAAAGTATAAACATGTCCAAAAGTTTGAAGGTGAAATCCGCCAATCCTAGGGCTTAACTTTAATATTCTGACTTGGGTTCATAGAGGGGGAAGATTTTTGCCCTTTTCCTCCAATTTTATTATAAAATAGAAAAAAAAAACCGAATAGGCTCGTAATAAATATGTATAGGAGGAGGGATAAAGTTAGGCCAAATAGTAGTAGCATACAGATGTATGATTGGAGGAAGAGATTAACAGGAAAGGGCATGAGGTGGATTATCTCTTGTGGGATAAAGGAAATCCCAACAGAATTGTGACAGGTGGCACAGAGGCAGCGTGTGAGGGGATTCTGGAATCAGAGGGCAGTGGCGGTGTGTAACAGAGCATAAGAGAAGAGAGAGAACAAGGGTTAAGGAAAAATTAGTGGAAGATTTGCTAGCGTAGCTGAACTGCTTGTGTAGCTGTCATATTTTCTTCTAAAATTCGTTGCTATTTTCAGAGGGTTTCCTCAGCTCTATGGAGATCTATTCCCTTAGTTTTCTGATATTATTCATGTTTCCGGTTCTAACAAAAACCATAAATTGCATTTTTTAATATGGGTTATGCGACCCAACCTGCTGTGCAAGAATTGCTTGGTGCAGCTCCAAATTGCAATTCTTTTGATACATAAGAGATTTACATGACTCAGCAAATGATTCAAGGTCAAAATGTAGTCTCATTGTGATATTTGTCACACCCTGAAGTTCGTGTATCGATTCAGGATACAAATCGCACAATTCATGCAATTCTAACTACACTGCTGCCTAACTATGTCTTTATCTTTTATCTACCTAGTAACTTAAAATGGTTTTCTGTTCCTTTAAGTTGATTGGTAGTAGCTCTTGCGTCATATGCATTGATTGCCATTCATTGCTCACTTTGGCATTGCTTATTGTTTTTTAAACAGTTGGCTTTTGGGTATGCAGTAATATAGATTCCCTGTGCTGTAATCTCCAATTGATTATTTTGATCCAGAATCATTTCTTTTAAAGATAATATAGTGTGACAAATTCAATGCTGATGGTAATCTATTCTTGATACAGAGTAAGATTTGAATAAAGAAATCTATGCTCTTTTTGTATGCAGGTAGTCCTAGGCATGAGCACAGCTCAAGTCCAAATGCAGTAAAGGAAAATTCGGCTAGAGTCTCTCACCATCATTCAAGGAAGTATGATGGCAGGGAACAAGACCGACAGTATGGAAGGAGTCACTATGGCAGAAGCAGTGATTCTCTTAGGAATTTTGATAGACATTCATCCAAGAGCTCCTATGGTCACTTTCGGCATGTCAAGTATGCAGATGAAGATAGATACTGTGAGAGGCTATCATCTCGTTCTGGACATGAGTCAAGGGATGATCATATGAGAGAAGAGAGTGATAGCAGGTCAAAACACTACCAGCGTGGTGTGGACAAGTATTCACGTGACAAATATGACAGGTCTGATCATAGAAGCAAAGAAAAACATAGAGAAACATGTTTGGAACATCATAAATATAAAGATATGGATTCTTCATATAACAAATCTGCATCTGGCAAAAAGCATGCACTGTATGATAAGGTGGAGAGGGAGGGGCATTCAAGGGACTGGGATGGGCGAGATGAAAGAAGAGATTCTCGCAGAAGTTCAGGGAATTACAGAAGTGACCAAGCAGTCTCCTATTCAGAGTCAAGGAACCAAAGAGATGAGTTAGGTCCACAAAAAGACAGTGGTAAATTTAGTCTGAATGAAGCTTTTAAGAGTGAACAGGAGTCAAATGGTCAAAACCTTCTCTGGGAAGAGAAAAGAAAACACGATGACACCGAGATTGGAAAGGACAAAGACTGGAAAACTGGAAAAGTAGGCAATGAGATCTGCATTGAAGATAAAGAATCATCTGGAAAGAAACCAAAGTTGTTTGATCCTGACAATGATGAGAATTATGAAAAAGATGGTATTTATATATTTTTTGTATGGATGGTTGATATTATTTTTATTCTTGTCTTATTTCATGACATGTACATAAGCAGATGAAAGTAAGACTACAAGTTCAAAGGTTTCTCATGAGAGCAAGGCAAAATTAGTGGTTACCAAGACCAGCGGTTTTGATGGTGACAATAATCTAGATGCTGCGAAAATTGCAGCCATGAGAGCTGCTGAATTAGGTATATACTATTTTTTCTTGAAAATTTCTGTACTTTTGGTATATGGATGTATGTATGATATTCTTAGTTGAAGTTTGCATATATGTGGTACTCATCTGGAAATTTTGATGCATGACAGTTAATAGGAACTTAGTTGGGGCTGGTTGCTTGACTACTGACCAAAAGAAGAAACTATTGTGGGGCGGCAAAAAGAGTACACCTACTGAAGAGGTATGTTCTATATATATTTGACTTGGCACACAGGTGAGAACACTTGGTTATTGTAGGAATGAGAATAATAAAAATAAACTGTTAGATATTATTGAATAGTCAAGGTTAAAATTAAACTGCATCTGACTTTTTAAGTGGTCATGTGACCACTAAATAGCTTTTTATCTTGACCATCCATGTATGGTTGTATGGTTCAGATTTGAAGTTCTCATAATCTTATAATGAGAACTGTTTTCAGTAGATATGCTTCATATGTATCATTGTATCTATAGTTATCTCTCTCTTTCTCTCTCTCTATATATATATATGGTATAAAACCTTTGCATATAACATGGTATAAAATACTGTGGCTTTTTTCTTGGGTATAGATTATGGATGATTGGGGAGTTGAAATGAAATGCATTAGTGTATTTTGGCTTCTGTTTCTTTGCAAATAGCCCTTTGTAATTTAGATAGCAGCAACGGTAACTTGAAATCAGATGGGTTGAAATTTTACCCGCGATGGCCAGTTCCGCCATACACTGAATTTACAGTGTAGGAATACATTGCAGTACCTTGACCGTTAATTTCTAACATATGCATGTGTACAGTCAATATTATATTAGCATAAAAAAATTTGGTTTATTTTCTTTTTACTTCATTATTCTTATTTAATTATATTCTGTTCCTTTTTTTACCCTTAAAAAATGTCTCATTCTGCAAGTCCAATTTGTGACTTCTGCATGTTAGCTAGCTTTTGAACTAAATTCTCCAGTGAACTCAAACGACCTTCCATGGCTGGTTCCACTCCCTTTCTCTGCTTAGGCATACAACTCCTTTGGGCCCCTTTGATATCTGGCAGGTTGGATGAATTGTCAAAGACCAAAGCAAAAGGATATGAACTGTATTATTAATGAAGAAGAAAATACTGCTGAATCAATTCTGCAATACCCAGAGCAAAGCTCTTAGAAAGGGTTCACACCCTTGCCCCCTACTAACGGAAAAAAAAAAAAAAAAACACAACTGACACGCTCTCTCTCTTATCCCACCTCCCACTATATGAAAGAGTACATATCAATCTGCTCTCCATAAGTAATTTCTCTATTTTCCATTTTGCCCCTTTTAATTTTTCCTACAATATGTTTTCCAAATCCAAGGCCATGACTGAGTTGGACTGGTGCACCTAGGTTCATGGGACGTAACATGAAACGAGTCTGCAAATGACTTTGAATAATTCATACTTGAGTCAGTTTGATTTGTATAACCAAAACAAATCACAGAATTTGGCATTTGTGTTATATTTTGTTTTTCACTTTTCTTTCACCATTTCTTATCAAATAAATTTAAAAGTCAGAGATAAACAGATTGTTAAATGAAAAGGAACTAAAGGACCACTACTAAGTTCTCTTTATTTAATTATTCAAATGCTTTATTTTCAATATTCTGTACTAGGGTTTTCACATTATCACTCACATCTTGCTGCATATAATGCAATTGCTGCTTCATAATGCTCTTGCCAAATGTTGTAGTCTGGCCATCGCTGGGATACAGCTATGTTTTCTGATCGTGAGCGGCAAGAGAAATTCAACAAACTCATGGTGAGTTTTGTTTGATTAGCTACTTTATTCTGACTCTAATAATATGAGGGGATTGTTTACTTGTTCTTGAATGACTCGCTCACTCCATTTAGAGTTTCTTCACCGACTAACACAGTTTGAGTCTAAGGTTGTGCTCGTGCCTATGGCAAATTGTAGGGTATGAAAGGTGAAGTCAAAGTGGAGCAGAATTCCAACAACCAAAGTGGTAACGACATACTGCGCGCTGAGAAGCAGAAGGAACTCCAGCTGGATCTTGAGAAACAATACACAGCAGGCCTTCGACGAAGAGATGGCCGTACAGTTGGCTTAGGTCTTTAAACGTTCACTTCGGAAAATTTGCGTCATTGACATTTGCAATGAGTTGAGTATTATCACTCCCTATGTTTAGGGAGGAGCTTGTCGCTTGTTTTCTCAAGACATGTTTTGGAGTTAATGTAAGCTCTGATGTTTGGCGCGTCATCTCTTGGCAGCTGGTTAGAGTTCCTTTAGACGGGGCATGTTTATTTATCTGCAACTTCGTATCACGATTGTATCTATATTTTTTGTTTTAGTATTAGTTCATATGACTGGTTTAGATAATTTGGTTTTAAAAAAACAAGATTTGATTTATATGTGCTGATACCGCAACTTGTCCCTAAAATCTTTATAACCGCGAACGTTGGAATGAATTTTTAGCACACTGATTATCGTTTATGACTATGCAAGTAGACCTCAATCTGATGACACTTCAGATAATTTTTGCTTGAATATTAGAGATATACTTTTTAACATTTCTTTCAACATGTTTAATGTCTAAAATTAATTGAAAATCATAAAAGTAAAGTGTATTTAATGATTAATATATTTAGGGGAAAATAATTTTTTCTTGGTATAGTAAGAGTAGAATTTAAATAAATTTTGAGTCTTTCTATTTATTAAACTTTGTATAATTTCTAAACATAATTGTTTTAAATTTAAAATTTACTAAATTGGTCTCAGCAGCAATTTTTTTATACTTTGAATTTAATTATGTTTAATTACAAATTTATTTTAGTTTAAGCCGTATTTAATTGTAGTTTTATGATAAATTGTTATTTTGTCAATTTAGCACGCTGGTTCTCGGATATTTTACTTCTGTTATTTTTTACTAATTTTATCTTTTTATCTTGTTTTAGGAGTATTTTAGCAACCTACACTTTCGGTTATTTTAAGTAGAATATGGTTATGACTTGCTGACATACTCTAAAAAATAATAGATGTATTTTAGCAACTGAGTGTTTATATATATTCACATAGTTTTTAGTTAGAGTATGTGGAAAGTTGCACTTTTGGTGTATTTTAAGAAAGTCATGATTATAATTCATTGAAATATTGAATTATAAATTATTTTTATAATTTGGTTTATATTTTCATTTGAATGTGTAAATAATCTATAGTTAAATGTTATAATAGTTCTCATGATGTGAATTAGTTTTTAACATTTCTATATTTGTATTTGTCTTATTTTTAAGAATTGATCACCCTTAATAATTCTTAGATAAGAGATTATTTTAGTGAATTTATGAGATAAATTAAACATAGGATTTTGGAGGATTAATTGGCATTCAAGGTTTCTAATTGGTTTACAAACTCATTTTGATTATTTATGTTTTTTGTACTATTTATTGTCTTGCTTGATTATTGGAAATATTAATAATGAGAAAAAAAAAATTATTGCATGATCATTAAAATTAGAATTGAAATAAGTGATTACTTAAATGGTTAGGGATTAATTATTCAAAAGACAAAAGGGAAAAAATAAAATAAAAAAGCTTATAGATAAAACCCTAAGACTCATTCATAATTAGTTCTTTCCTTGCATTCTCGTTACTCTTTTGCTTCCTCATCAGCTTATTTTCTATTTTGATTTATTATACTTTACAATCCCATCAACTTTTTGGTTATTCTCAATAATAATTAATTTGATAAATCTAGTACTTATTTGAATAGTATCTATTGAACAATGCTAAAAGTTTTGAAAACTTAATTTTACAATTTTCAAGATGTATACTTGTTCAAAGGTTAACAATCACAAATTTCACATGTTTAATTTTAATATTTAGGTCTACTTTTAAAAATTTATAGATTTATTCTATTGATTTTTGTAACATTTCGATTTTTAGTCATAAAAATTACTAGTTAATTCCAATGTTCAAGGTATGTGTCAATGATATACATTTCAATCGCATAAAAATTAAAAAGAATAAATAGCTTCAATGATATACATTGTATAGTCAACTGTGACAATTATTGAATAAAAGAAAGTCAAGCAAGGTATTAAAGTTAGGTGTCCTTCAAAACTTAGAAACATAAGATGCTTAGCTCTAAGTCACACATGTGATCAATTGATTAAGGGGGGAAATTATCAGAGTAAGATCCAGTAAATCTTTGAGAAGAAAATATCAATTTATCACACATGGAGTTATGTGAGGTTGGCCTATTAACTATTCCAAATAAATACGAATTAAATATAACATATACTCTTATTATAACTTATATAATCGGGGAATGGACCAACCAAACATGGAGTTACAACAAAGATTTACTATTAGTCTAAGTAGGATAAGTAAATAAGGCATGTTGACCATGAAAGGATAGTTAGAAGTGAAAATTAACTTATCGAAAGCAAAATGAACAAAAAACACAATAATATAAGAGTAAGTAGGATGATTAATTAGTATCATATTTAAAATTAGTGCTTTAAACACTTCAATGTCGTGATATTTTCTAATTTAGTAAGAGTATACCTATCAAAAGAGCTCAGAAAATGAGTTAGTAGAGCAAATAAATTTATAAGCACAAAAAGAGGGAAGAAAATGAATTAAGAAAAAAAATCATATAAAAACATTAAACATACAATGACTTTATTTAAGTTCTTTATTTGATGTAAAAGAATAATTGAATGAGTTTGAAGTAGAAGAAAAACATAAAAATGAAAAAGCAAAGAAGAAATGTAGTAGAAAGTTGGAAACATGACTATATATTTGTAATTATGGTTGTAAATTAAGATAGGTCCTTTTGACTGTAGCATGCAATGGATTATTGATGAATCCATATTTTTACTGATATTTTAGCATAATTCTAATACATTTGATAAGAAAAATATATGAAGAAAGCAGAAAAACTCAAAAAAAGAGAATGAATTGAAGTTTTCTTTAAAATTGTAGTTATCTTAGCAATTGTGGAATTTTTGCTTAGGAATTAAGTTTTTAATCTTGTTTTTGAAGGAATAATTCGAGCAAGGTTCATGAAAATGGAGGCTTGATGACAAAGAAGAGGAAACAAGCAAGTTTGGACTCCAAAAACACAAGAACAAGAAAATGCAGACTGGGCGTGATCACTATTGTCAGTAAAAGTGATCACTCTAGAGTTCAAAGAAGAAGAAAGCCTGGGCGTCATCACTTTTATCAGTAAAAGTGAGCGTTCCAGAGAGGCAAAATATCAGGAAAGCTCTGCGTAACCATTATTGTCGTCGAAAGTGATCGTTCCAGACAGCTTTCAACTTGGCGAGTTGCGCGTAGTCACTTTTATTCATAAGAGTGATCGCGCACAACTACTTGGACTCTGCGTTGACACTTTTATTAGCAAGAGTGATAGTTTCAGAGAGCTCTCAATATCAGGAAAGTTGCGCGTGACCACTTTTTCTCATAAAAGTGTTAACGCGCAACCATAAACATTCTGCGTAGTTACTTTTCTCACAAAAGTGATAATGCGCAAATATGAGAATTTCTATAAATACCAGATGCGCTCAGATTTTTGGGAGTTTAGTTTTATTTTCCATTTTTCTGTTAGATTGTCGTTGAGAGAGATTGAGAGAGAAGATTGGGGTCAAGTCTTGAAGCTTCCACAAAGAGGAATCGGATTGGAGCTTCCGGCCATGGCTTTTTGGAGTTTTTCTTCTTCTTCTTCTTCTTCTTTCTCTTTCTCTTCTCCCATGTTTGAGTAGTTTTCTTGTAGTTAGGGGTTTATGGAACTCGAATTGATGTATTGATTTGAATCTTGCTTCTGAATTTTGAGTTCTTAGATTAATTGAATTGTGAATTCTGCTTTTCTTGCAATCTATGAATGAAAATTCGTATGATTCATCAAAGAGGAACAATTACCAATGGAAGTTGGATTTGATTTTTCGATCTGAGTTAGCAATCAAAATTTGGAGATTTCTTAGGGATAAAGAGACCTAATTTTGCAATCTTAAGGTTCTAAGTCTTAATACAACCTGAAATTGAACTTCACCTAAGGGATTAGGGTGGTTTAGTTGCTTGTTAGGGTCTATGAGTTAAGGGATTAACCTTTGGCTATTGATATGTGAAACTGATTGTCAATTAACCAAGTTCTTGAATTTTCAGAAGCATAATTGAATCAATATTGACATTCTTATGAAGTAAATTCCTAGCTACCTTTCAATACATTCTAATTTCACATTGCATTCATTGATCTATTTTTCTGCAAGTCTTCTTTATTCTTAATTGTCTTGGTTTATTGCTTTTGTATGTTACAACTCTCCTCCAAAATTCGTATGGCTCAAATGGTTACAATTTTGTGAATTGATACTTGAAATCTAAATTCCCTGTGGAGACGATATTCTGTTATTAAAAATTACTCATTACTTGTTGCAATCCTAGTACACTTGCTAGTGTTTAGATTGCAAACAACAATTATCAAATCTTGTGATAAGAAATGTTTCTAGTACTTCTTCTTTTAGTTTTGTATTCATAGTTTGGATTACCAAGTTTTCCATCTCCTACGTCCAATAACCACTAAGAAGATTTTGGAGTTTTGTTCTATTAAGATTTTTTGGATTTTATTTTTTATAGACACATGTTTTTCATGAATGGTTAATATTTGACAATGTTGCCAAATTAATAAAACATCATTTATTTCATTCACACCAGTAATATTTATCTAAAATCACTTCCAAATACAACTTTACCTCCAACAATAAATCTACATAACATCTCATAATATCTATTAAGCTTTTTATAAGATGTCTCAAATTTTTTTTGGAACCATTATAGCTTCATTCCATATAATTAGTTTTGTCTTTCTCAACAACAATTTAGCTTCTTTACTTTGTTGATGAATATTGCAAGTTGAGCTTTCTACAATAGGAACTAGAATAGCAAATTTAGAATGTGTTATTCTTCTAGGTAATAACAAAGATGATGTACAACTTAATGCTATAACTAAAATTTTTTAGAATGAAAGGTAACATGCTAATGTTGTTCACACAAAATTCTTTCCATTCATATTGAAAAAGCATGTTATTGATGTACTTGATTTTTGGCCATAAGACTTTTGGGTAATAGTCTGCTTATCGGGACTGAACTTGTTCTTATAGAGGATTTGCCGGGTTTACTTTTCCTAACGCTCCCATCGACTTATTTTCCTTAACTTTTTATCCGGGAATGGCCCAAGTGATATAGGACTTTCTTATAACTTTCAATCTTCTTAGACTTTCATAAGTTTCATATTATACCTCACATATCTCTTTGAAATTTTATAATTTATTCATAACTCTTTACAAAATTTGTGTAGCATAATGGATCATGTTTGCTTTCCCATGAATAGCGTCAACTAGCAAACAAACATTCATATGTATCATAGCAAATAAATAAATAAATAAATAAAACCTTTAAGTTCATGATTATGTTCTTAAAGGGATAAATTTTGCCTTGTTTTATTTTTACTACGTTTATTGCTATATGACTTCAATAGACCTGAATTATTTATATGTTGAAACCTTATTTGTCTAGTTTCTAACCTCTTTGGTCCTATTCAATTTTGACAACTACAGCTCAAGGTTTTAGCTTTTTACTATGACCTATCTTGTGATTAGCCAGAGTAACACTCAAAAATGTTAAAATTTACTTAAATTTGAATTTAGAGTGCATGACTACCAAATCTGTGTCATTTTAAAGTTAAGGGATGAAATTTTAATATCCAAAAACTTTCATTTCATTTAGTTAAATAGAACTCAAGTTATAAGATTCTAAAGTTGGTTGTTATAAATTGTCCTGTCCCTGACGATAAATTTAATTTTCCAAATAATAAATTTTCAAATAATAAAGTTATAAATTTTCATTTAAACTGTTCCTAATACATGGTTCGATAAAGTATTTCAAATGAAGGAGGGTTACAAGTTTGCATCAAATAAGTGCTATAGGACCAAATTAAATATATCAAATTTCAAAAATTAGTTTCCTAAGTCCTATAATGGTTTCATCCCTCCATTCACTGAGTCTAGTGCTGATCGTCTTGGTCACCTAGGGATGGCAATGGGTAAAGTACCCAATGGGCACCCGCAAAATTTACTCATAATGGATAGGGTATTTACCCGCTATACGGGTACGGGTATGGGTATGGATAAAAACCTGCAAATTTTAATGGGGATGGGTGCGGGTATGGGTATCTAAGTACCCACCCCGCCCCATACCCGCATATATATATATATATATATATATATATATATTATATTACTTATGTGAAGTTATATAAGATTAATATAAAAATATATTTAATAATAAAGTAAACCAAAAAATTTATTTTGGTTTATATTTTTAATAGAAAAATTTATTTACTATTTTATATCATTTAATTAGGCTAACACAATTTAATTATTACATAGTTAATATAAGATTGACTTTTTTTAAAATATTATTTATATATGACACACATAAAATATTTTTCACACAAATATTTTTGTTAATAAAATCATATTGATGTTTAAATCATAAAGTGAATGATAAATAATAAATATATTATAAATATTTTATAAATTTTACAATCACCTACTATTACCGTAAACTTATTATTTATTAATAATATTTAAATTTTATTTTTATATTTTAATTTAAAATAATATTTTTCTATGTAACATATGTATTACAAGCACAACTATAATCTATTGAATCTAAATAATATTATTCTTACTATTTATTCACATTCAAAGAAGTTTTTGAAAGGATATAAATATAAAAAATTATTGTTAATTTTTATTTGTTAATTTTTTTAAGATAAAAAAGTATAATTTTTTTAATATACACATATATTTCTTTATTATAAAATTTTATTGTAACTATTTATCTTTTATTCAAATTCTTTTTTTTTAAATTTATATACATTATAAATATTTAATTCACTAAAATAATTTTTTAAAAATTTATATTTTTGATAAAATACTTTCGTATAGTATATGAGTTAAAAAATACTAGTATTAATATATATATATATATATATATATATTAATTATATTATATTATTTTAATTAAATCTATTATTTTTCTTACAATTTCAAATTCAAAAGTTAAAAAAAATATTTTATGTATCAACTTTCTGTTATTAGTATTGAACTTCTCTACTTTAACTTTATTCTCATTCTCAATGTCTGTCTCACTAAAACTTAATAACTATGAAATGTTATTCATTAGAGTTAGTTGTTAATGCCGTCAGAAGAGGTTACTAAGTGATCCCACACGAAGGGACAACTATTGTATAGATCTATTTCGTTGTCGTTTTGACATTACCAACAATCAAATCTCACACAAGATAGAATTATCACTCACAAATAACTTGTGTGTTTAGTTTTTGCTTATTATTTCTAAGAATTTTAGTTTAGAAAATTATTATATTAAGATACATTTAACATTTATGATCTTTGAATATTTGTTTTTTATCTATATTTGTACCTTGTTCGGCAACTACATATTGAATTTTTGTATTATTATGCTACTTATGTGAAGTTATATAAACATATTTTTCTTTATAAATATTTTTTTCTCAAACAAGCGCGGGTAATGGGTACAAGACGGGTATGCGGGTACCCAGAGGGTACGGATACGGGGATTAATATTCATACCCATGCGGGTATGGGGCCGGGTATGGGTATTTTTTTAAAACGCGGGTATGGGGATGGGTACTATAGTACCCTACCCATACCCTACCCATTGCCATCCTTATGGTCACCTAAAAAATAAATGTAAGGGTGATGAATTCATATTTTACTAGTATTTTACAATAGTTGTTAGTGCAATTAATAAAGAAAACATGCTAGAAATAGTAGAAAACCCTTAAAAAAATAATAAAATGTTGCATGTCACTTTTAAACATAGTTATTTTAAAATTCATTGATTTTTTATGTAAAAAGTGACATTTCAAGTATGCTTTTGTAGGGAATTTTGAGCTAAGTTCATGAGGATTAGATGATCAAAGGAAAAATAGAAGAAAAGTAGCAAAAAATTGGAGGAAAGAAGTTGATAATTGAAGAACAGCCTCTGAGTGATCACTTTCGCTGGTGAAAGTGATCACTCCAGAACCATAAAATGGAGAAGAGCTTCTGCGTAATCACTTTTGATGGCAAAAGTGATCGTTCCAGAGAGGTTGCAATGAGAAGAGCTTCTACGTAATCACTTTTTCTGGAAAAAGTGAGCGTTCCAGAGAATCCTCCAAGAAGAGTAGCTGCGCGTGTTCACTATTACCAGCAAAAGTGAACACGCGCAAGAAAGCAGCTTCTGCGTGTTCACTATTTCTAGCAGAAGTGAACACGCGCATGACATTAGCAAAGGAAGCTTCTGCGTGGCTACTATTTTCAACAAAAGTGAACACTTTGAAGTGCGCGTGGCTACTATTTTCAACAAAAGTGAACACGCACAAGTGGAAATGAAGAATTAGCCTCTGCGTGATTACTATTGTTGGAAAAAGTGATCATGCCAGCAAAGCGGGAATTCTATAAAAGGCAGTTAGCTCAGGAATTTTGAGAGTTTTTGTTCATTTTTCATTTTCTATTTGTTTTTGTTGTTGAGAGAGTTAGAGAGGGAGATTGAGGACGAACACCAAGCTTCATTTCTTGAGGGATCAGATTGGAGATTAACTTGAAGATGTTTCTTCTTTGTTCATTCTCTTCTCTTCTTCTCTTCTCTTCTCTTTTTGTAATGTTTGCTTAAACTCTTTGTGGTTAGGAATTGTGAATCTGAAATGGAAATGTTGAATTGATTTTGGATCTGAACTTTGAGTTTTGGATTGGATTGAGTGATTGATTCTGCTGTTAAAGTAGTGATTTAATGGAAATTTGATCAACTAATCATAGAGGAACTCTTATCAATGGGAATTGAATTTGTTTCTCAGATCTGAATTAATTGCCAAGGTTATTGGTTTCTTAGGGATAAGATATCTTAATCTTGCAATCTTTTGGTTTCTTAAACTTAATGCAGCATTTGATTGGATTAGATCTAAGGGATTAGAGTGATTTGATTAGATGCTAGATTCATTGAGCCAAGGGATTGTCCTTTGATTAATACAACGTGAAACTGATTGTCATTCCATCTAAATGCTTGAAAGTTCAGAACTTTATTGATTCAATGTTGAAGTTTTGGTGAAACAATTTCCTAACTACTCTTTCTACATCTGTTTACTATATACTTTTGTACTAACTGTTCTGTTTTACTTTCTAATTTCATTTTTGATACATTCATACCAATTCCATCTGAAATTTGTAAAGCTCAACTAATTGTGATCTTGTGAAGTGGTAATTGAGAACTTTATTCCCTGAGGACGATACTTGGAACTCAATTTGATTCTAAGATTTTTTATAACTTGCTAGTCAGTTTACCTTCATTGCAACAACAGTTGTAAAGAGTGTGACAAAGGGTAAGAATTCAACGCTATCAAACAATCACAAGCATAGAGACTCACCTAACATATTTTCACACACTTCTATCATAATCTTTAAATCATTCATCAATAACACCAAACAATAATTTAAATATTTCATTCTCATTCATACATAGGTGTGCTCTCTGCACCATCAAACAATCCATACACACACGTATGCTCACTACACGTTAGCCACACCCACTGTGGCACTGTGATCATAGTTTTCTTGATGCCCTCAATCCCAGGGACTTATTTAGTTTCTCACCATGGATGGTTGCCGAATAACCCTCGCCTCACAGATACAACGTGTGCGGTCACGGGCCCCTTAGCAAAGGTGTCAGTCAGAGGCCGAGTTAGGAGGAAAGTGTGTGGCCTGTGATGCACCCACGCTCACTATTAGTGTCACTACCACCCTCTCTTCCCCAAGGTATTGCTACCGCCCCCATCTTCCACACCCTCAGTGTATCACTGAACCATTCATAGCTTCTAACATATTCAAACACAATCACATTCAACATCAACATGCCATTTTCCACACGCATTTTTTTGCATTCAAATCATGGTATTCATTTTCATCAATGGTACATCCACACATTCCAACCATTTCACCACACATTGCACCCAATGTCAATTACATTGCATTCTACAGAAAGTATATATTACAAACAATCACACACATTATCCAATCACCTGCATTCTATTTTGATCACATTTCATTATCTAGCTCTAACAATGAATTTCAAACCAAAAGAGATAGGGTAGAGTCCCCTCTTACCTCAAATTGAAGACCCAAACACGAAATCAACTAGGAATGTGCTTCCCACACGAGTTTCGTCCTAAATACATGAAAGAATTTCATGAGAACCCAAAAGAATCAAGAAAACAGAGAAGAGGGACAAAAACCGAAACCCTAACCATTAAAACTCACCTTTAAAAGTTCCAAACGTGATTCCAACCTTCAATCTCATTTCCAAACAACCTTGGAGACAATTTAAACTGTAAGAATAGGTTGAGAATTGAGAGAACAAAGAGAGATCTCGAAGGGAAAAGGGGGAAATAAATTTACCAAACTCTAAAGCCTTCAAATACTCCTCTAGTTGCGACATTCTCATTACAGCAAGCCATCTCTCGCTGCAGCGAGACCCCTTCACGCTACAGTGAAAATCTCAGACAATTCTGCACCCTGGTTTTTGCAGAATCTCGCTATAGCGGACTGCACCCAAAAAATACCCTCTCTATTTCCCTCTTGCTATAACAAGGGACCTCTCACTACATCGAGAGCGCAACAGATTCACGCCCTTCTCCCAGAGCCTTCTCGCTACAACGAGAACACCTCTGCAGCATACACTTTAGCTTATATATTCAATCAATCCACAATTATACATACATATATTCATCTACACGTATTCACGCATATACTCATACATTCACATCATCACACTCATCAAATATCCATTCACATGGAAATTTGCAATTTACATTAATAACTCAAATATTATTATTATTACAAATTTTGGGACGTTACGTACCTCATAAAAAAATCACATATATCATGAATTATAAGATTTAAAACATAAACTAGACAGCCAGACACATCCACATAAACATATCAACAAAGATAGAACCCTACCTTTTTTGAGCACCAAATTGATTCCAAAAGATGTTTCTAATTTGCAAGTATATGTGAGCTTGAGAGAAAATTTTATGGAGGTAAGAAAATGAGAAAAATGGAGAAGAGAATGAGGAAGAGAAGTGACAAATTTATAAGGGGATGAGGTAGAGCAAATATCCAAGTGGTCATGATGAATGGAATTACTTGACTAGTTTTGATTGATTCATAAATCTTGTGGTCTCAAATCAGCCACAAGATTGATTATAAGCCATTGAATCAAGGTGTGGTGGATCGTTTCTTCATCCTTGGGTCTAGGGCAAATAATATTATTTTATTCTGGTAATTTAAATTACTGAAACTATACTAGTTTCTCTCCTAATTGGAGATCTTTTATTCACCTAATTTCTCATTGGTATCTACTTTAAATTTTTAATTCTAGTCTACCTAATCAACATAAATTTGAATTCTAATAAATATTCAATTAGTCCTTATTAACCTTATTCATGTAAATTAATTGAGAAAATTAATTAATAGCATAAAACATATGGTCAAAATTTTGGACGTTACACTACTACCCTCCAAAAAAAAGTGTCCTCAAAATTTAGTACCTGAGAATAATTTAGGATACTCTTTCTTGATGTTAGAACTCCAATTCCCAAGTGAAACCTTCAACACCCTCTTTTCCCCATGCTACCTTCACCAATTGTACTTTGTACACATTGTATTATTTCTACCTCTTGGTCACATTGACCAAAGGAGGTTCTTATGAATATTGCAGATCTATTTCTTTCTTTCTCTTACTATATTAGACCAACTTTATCATCTAATTGAACAAAAATAAAGAGGAATACACAGCAGTTAGTCACCGACTAGCTCAAATTGTCATTTAGATGGGTGGAACCCAGATTTAATAGTTAGTAGCTGATGTAACCAGGGTCTTAAAAGTAGAATCCAAGTGACAACTCTTGAGAACACAATTTACACACCTGTCCACAGAAGAGTTTGGACAAATGTTAAGTGTGTGCATAGTCCATCTCACAAGTCGAGGAAATTTCCCTTTTCTGAATTCGGAGAATCAGGGTAGCCTTAGGCAAGGATAAGAACATTAATGTACATGCACAATGGAGATTTGGTTTGGTTGCTAGTGGATTTTAGTGCGGAATGTAATAGCAATCCACATGTATTACTTCTCATCACTAGTTTGTAGTTGTCAGCTTTTTGGTCATATATAAGGGGTTAGATCAGAGTTTGCATGGCTGAGCTGAGAAATCAAGTGAGTGAAAATTGTGGTTACTTTTATGGTTTGCTCATAATGTGGTTTTCCTTATTATATGCAATATAGGAGGCTTCAATTCAGCTTAATGTAGTAGTAATCTGATAGAACTCAAATATGTTGCAGTCCTACATGTGGCATTATTCTAGTATATAAGCAGTCACATTAAAGATACATAAATGGCTATGAGATCTAAGGAGTATTGGTTTGGACTACTCTAATACAATTAGTCAAAATGTTCCAACACTAGAATACTATAATTGTTGTGCAGTCTAGAGCAATTTCTAGTTTTCAAAAGTTTAGTGGCCCCTGATGTTATTGGTCTTTTACTTTGGAATGTAAAACTGTTTTGGATATCTTGGTAGAATTGAGTATGGTAAGCAATAATAAGGATTCATAATAGGTAAAATTCAAATTACATGGTATGTGATTTAAGTACACAATCAGGTTTTGAATTTCCTAAGCTGATAGGTAGGGGATACTAGTGCTATCATGTAGAATTTTGTGGCTGTGTATAGGTGATTATTATGCAGATTTGGGTTCCTAACTCCTAAGTTGCTAAGTCTTCAGAGTGGTACCTAACAGAATAACATGCATGTGTGATGTGAGAGGAACTTTAGAGTATCTCTATAAGCATTGCACAACATGGATAAGGCTTGGTTTGGAATTTGGGGTTCATATAACACTGAGCTGAGATCAATGCTAAAGCAACACGTTCATCTCCAAGTACAACTAGATTTAGGAATGAAAATTGGCATACTCCCTAAATTCCAATCAATACTCAACACAGATTAAAAGAAGGAAAATGAATTAAAAGGTTAATAAAACCAACTAAGTTCACCTTGATCATGACATTAACTCCTAAGACAAGATAAATAATTTTACCAGCCCGAAGAATAATAAAAGAAAAAAAAAGTTAAAAAACTTTCAAGGTTTCCAAACATGAATATATATATATATATATATATATAAAATAAGTCTCCAATTATTATTTATAAACTAGCATAAGAAATCCTAGTAAATATAAATTAGGAGTGTTACAACACTCCACTCCATGACTTAAATAATAGTCTTTCCTCAAATGTCATTGCACTTCTCAAAGGGACCCGAGACTCATTTCTTCTTTGCCAGTTACACTATCATTTTTCTCTCTCGACCTAAACACACTCTCTTGAACTCCAATCCCCTCACTTCACCAATGTCCTTCCCTTTTCTCTCAAAGTTCCACTGAACAAACACTAAGAGCAAGAGGGAACATCACCCCTGTTGTTCGAAAGGCCAAAATGGAACCAAGAAGAATCATTATCATGAGTTTTGAACTAATGGAGCTGAGATTATGCTCTAAATTGCTGGATTCTTACATTCAAGGTAAGGTCCTTCAATCTCTTAAGTTATACCTTTGAAATTTTAGCTTTTACATGGAATTCAGCCACTATTCTTTCCATTTTTTTTCACTTTGATCTCTTGTGAATTTGACATGTAATAATATCTTTACCATTTACACATCATAGGCTTTCCAACGCACTTTTAGGATTCAGATCAGACTTCAAACTATAACGCCCCAAATTTTTGTAATACCGTTTAATTATTAAAGTATATATATATATATATATATATATATATATGTGTGTGTGTGTGCGTGTGTGTGTAGTGTGGATGCTGCTGCAGGACATTCTCGTTGTAGCGAGAGGGCCTTGGGCGTGAGACATGAAACTGTGCCTTTCTCGCTGTAGCAAGAAGGCACTGGGAGAGAAGGCTGAAACTGTCGCCTTGTCGCTATAGCGAGAGGTTCCTCGTTGCAGTGACAAAGCCACAGTTTGGGATGCATTTTTGGGTGTAGTCTCACTCTAGCAAGAGGGCCTTGCTGTAGTGAGAATCTGCAGAAATCAGAATGCAGTTTTGTCTAAGTTTTTTGCTGTAGCGAGGGAGGGTGTCACTGTAGCAAGAGGGGACCTCGCTGCAGCGAGAGTGTGGCGACCAGAGAGGATTAAAAGGGAGTTGGGGTTCAAGAAAGGTTATTTCTCACCTTCCCTTCGAAATATCTTTGATTCTCTCGACCCATAACCCTATTTCATCGATTAAATTGCCTCCAAAGTCGTTCGAAAGCTTGATTAAAGGTTGGATTCGTGTTTGAAATGCTTGGAGGTGAGTTTTAATGGTTAGGATTTTGGTTTCCATGGGTTCTCATGGAATTCTTCCGTGTATTTAGGACGAAATCCGTGTGGGGAGCACTTCCTTGGGTTGATTTGTGTGTGGATCTTTATTTGAGGTAGGGAGACTCTACCCTATCTCATTTGCTTGAAAATCTGGTTAATGGCTATTTTTTATAATGTGATTGAGATAGAGAGTAAGAATGAGGGTGTTGATGGAAATTATTGTGTGTTTGAATGTAATGTGAATTGATTGTGATTGGGTTGACATACCCTTGATTGAAATGTGTGTGATTATATCTTTGATTGATGATTGAATAATGTAAGTAGTTGGAAATGGGTATGGTTGGCATGATGAATGTAGGTAAATGTGCAAAATGTAGCGTAACAGAATAGGGACATATGTACCGAGTGTTGTAAATGAAAATAGGTCTCTGTACCGTATAATATGATTTGAATGTGGGCCTAAGCACCGTGTAATATGAATGAATATGGGCCTAATTGTCGTGTGATGTAAATGAATGTAGGCTATGTGCCGTGTATTATGAATGAATGTGGGCTATGTGCCATGTGCAAACATAAATATTGTGTGTGACTGAACTGTGTGTGAATGAGGCGTGTTAAATGTCGTTGTAATGATGCTATGTATGGTTTAGAGATATACTGGAGGTGTGGAAGATGAGGATGGTAGAAATACCTCGTGGAAGAGAAAGTGGTGGTGACACCAACAGTGAGCGTGGGTGCACCATAGGCCACACACTCTCCTCCTGACTAGACCTTTGACCACTACCTTTGTTGAGCGACCCATGACTGCCCACGTGGTATCCGTGAGATAGGGGTAACCGGAAATCATTCATGGTGAAAATCTATGGTCACAGTGCCACAGTGAGCGTGGCTAGGTGCAGTAAGCGCACGTGTGTGAAATATTGGTGCAATAAGTGCACTAGTTGTGTTTTAAATTTGAATAGATGATGAATGATGATTGTGGCTGAGATTGAGATGCTTGTCTTGTGAATGCATGGTTTAGATATGTCAGTAAATGTGTAGTATTTGAGGTGAGTCTCTATGTTTGTGTGTGTTGGATAGTGTGGAGTACTCACCCTTACCTTCATTTTTCAAGTAATCAAGACGATCAGCACCGGGCTTAGTGAAGGAGTGGATGGAACTGCTATAGGGCTTAGGATATTATTTTGAAAATATTGTATTTGAAATGGTCCTGTATTAGTTAATTGATATAAACTTATAACTCTTTCCTCCATTTTGAAATATTTTGTGAAATCATGTGATGAGAATTTTATTTAAATGAAAAATTTTAATATCCTTATTTTTGCGAAATTTATTATTTGAAAATTAAATTAAGGTGTTACACAAATCGCCTTGCTACGCGTATGCTCTCTATTTTGTCACTTTTGGCTACCTAAACAATTTATGTTTGCCAGATATGCACAAAATGGTGAGGCACATGAACAATTCAAAATTTGATTGAAAAAGTATGCATTTTTTCACCATGCATGCAATCTTTTTTGCATGTTTTGTCTTCCAAACTTCTTTATTTCTACCTTAGCCTTATTCCATCACATAACACTTCATTAGTTATCCATAGCTACTTTTAGATTAAGATTTGGACCAAGGATCAATGAGAAAAACAATTTTTACCATGTGTGATATTTTTGAATTTTCTAGGAACAGAGAAAATAATGCATTTTTAAACCCTTTTCCATCAAACTTTGTGAACATGCATGTGCATTTCTTAAATCCTGATAATGAGACCTTTCTATCAAGTTAACATGTGCATAATTTGAAGCTCATTTGATTATTTGATTGCATTCATAAAGGAAGCTACTTGAACCAGCCATCATTTTGTGACAGTAGAGCTACCACTTTGCAAAATCGTTATTCTATACCATATAGTGCCTTAAAAATTATTTTGAACATATTTCCACAACTCTTAGGATATTATCTTTCAGACCCTGTTTACACAAATGAATTTGGACATCAAATTCTCGACTTTTGACCCAAAACTAAAAAACTACTCATGCTAAATTTCTACAAAACCGATTTCTAAAAGATTGACCATGATAGCAACTTTCCCTCAAATTCTAGACAAATATGCATGTAAAATGATTTTTCTAACTTCACCCATATCTTTTAGGTAATATTATCTTTCCAACAAGTTATCATAAACCCAATTTGGATATCATTTGTTAAGTAAAAAAGTTAGGACATGTGGAGGCCTCATTTTAAAAATTAATAGACACTGTTTGCATAAATGTTAGTGTTGGCACCGACCTGCACTTCCAAAAAAAATTGAATAGCACTATTTAAGAAACCTCATTGTCCTAACTTTCAAAAAACATTAGCTAGACTTGATTTGGTTCACAAATCAATGAGATATGCTATTTGTAATGAGGCTATCTTAGAACTATATTTTTCTCCGCTAATAGCCACAAAAGTCTTCCTTTTGAGCCATTTGTATATGATTTTATTGACATGAATTCACATTGTTGTGTTCCTTATTAAATAAACTTTCAATCATGCTATCTCATACATGATTTGGAATTCATTTGGTCACCCAAAAGCATCCACAAAGTAGACCCCTCAAATCTGTCATGCACACCGTGAGTAGCAGAATAACTTTGCAAAAATGAATTTTTTGCACCTTATGAATGCAAGAAAATTCATCTTAAAGACATCCCCATAATCCTTAAGATGTTAGATTTCAAACCCATTTTGTGAAACTCAAGTTGGAGGTCATTTTACCTACTTTTGATCCAAAACTCACTAGCTGCACAACTCAAAATTTTACAGAAAATATTTTCTTGAAATTGCATGTAGCAACAATGTGATGCCTAAGCCCTAAATCTAACATACACCTAAGGTAAAACACACAAAATCATACAATATGTCCTTTTAATATAAGAGAGTTAACATACACAATGTACAAGTATTTTAAACATCATAATCATCATCATATATCAAAGTGTAAACAACTCATTCATTGTTTCTCTTTGTGTTTTGGTACCTGTACAAGTCCTAGTCAAAATTTTAAATAGTCTCATGTGCACAACCATCATACACATCTACATCTCACAGAATCACAAGAGAAAACAAATCATCATCACCATCATCATCATCATTATAAGAAGATATAAACAACCAACTATCATCATCATCATCATAAGAAGACATAAATAATCGAATATCATTGAATAAAATTTTAGCGTAAATCCACCAAAAAATATAAGTAACACTCAGATACAACAAAAAATATAACCAAAATACACCACTAGGTTCCCAAAACAACCTCTATAGTATTTTGGTCCCTTTTTGGCTTATTTCACAAGCATACTGATCAATTGGATTTTTATAACATTATTTCCTCTCATTCCTAGCTCATTAATCCTCTTTTGTGCCTAATTGGTTGAATTGGATCATTTTATGATGTTTGAATTTTATTTGGACTTTATTTAATTTTTCCAGTATTTGGCAAATTCTGATACTATTTTGGTTTCTGGACCATATCTTGAGTTGTATAACTCCTTTCATTGTGATTCTTGATTTGTAGGAAAGCTAAGAGAAAGTGCACAATTCTTATGAAGAGGTCAGAAACCAATTCTTATGAGAAGAAGCTGAAATTGGGCCTGGAAAAAGTCAGAATGCTGCAGTCGCAGATCTTGAGCAAGGTGCAGTATTTGGGCCATATCTCAGTCCACAGACATCTGATTAAGCCTATTCCAGTGGCGTTTTGAAGCTAACATCCAAGGCTACAATTTTCCTTCAGCCGTGAATCAAAAAGAGGCCGTTTTCATAGCCAAAAAAAAGGAACAAAGTGACAAACAAAATTTTTAAATTTTGAATTTTAAGTTATTTTTGGCTCCTCTCCTCTCGTCTTCTTCTCTCTTCTCTTTTTCGTTTTTTTTTCTCCCCTTTTACGACTTGTTTCCCTCCATCCATGGAGGCTTAGACTTTCATCTAGTCCAAGGATTAAAAAAGGATTGAGACACTCTTGAGGATCGGTTTCACAATTTATTCAACAATAAATTCGGTTTCATCTCTCCCTTCTTTCTCCTTTTGCTAATTAAGATTTTGAATTGAAGTTCTTCATTTGGATTGATAATTGTGCAGTTGTTTGGTTACATATTATTCGATTGATATATGTAATTAATTCTTGAAGGAGTATGAATTAGATTTTCAGGTTTGAGATCTAAGATTAATGGCATTGGTGAATTAAATTAACACAAATCGATTAGGTTATAGAGGTTTCTGAACTTTGAGCGAATTGTGTGTTAATCAAATGCATGAGGGTTCTCGTATGAATGCTTAATTTGAATTCAGGTTTCATTCAAATTTAATGTTAATCACTAATTTGTTGGTTGATGCATCTTCTTGGAATCCAATGATAGAGTGGTCGTAGTTCTTCTAAATTGTTGGATTAGAGTTCTCAATTATTGTTAATTTTCCATTCTAATTAGTGTTATTTCATAAATCAAACCCCCATCTAAATTCATAATCGTATAACATTATCATCATTGGGAGACGACTCGGATTGCACCTCTTACTGCATAATTTTTATGCAATCCGGTTTTTATTAATTTGTGTGAGCGCGACACTCGCGATCAAATTTTGGCGCCGTTGCCGGGGATGATAATGTTATTTGATTATATCATCATGTGTTAATTTGATTACATTGCATATTCTGTGTTGTGTTTTACATCGAATTAGGATTCTGCATAATTAGCATTTTTCATCGAATTAGGATTCTGCATAATTAGCATTTTTCATTTAGCATAATTGTGTCTATGCATTCTGCTTTAGTAGCCTTTGAATAGCATAGTAGGTAGTCATCTATCCTTGCTTAGTATTACATCATTCAATCCTCTACATTCTATGTTGTGTTTTTGCATATTTGTATTATGCATTCATCGAGAAAGTACACGGCCGTGTATATAACCGTGTTGATCACTGCCCAAAAATTCTCAAAAAAAAAAAAAGAAAAGAAAAGAAAAGAAAAAGTTGGCATAACTTAAAAGTGGCATAACTTTTTGCATACAGCTTCGATTTCTTATTATAATATATGCATTTCATATAGCTCGACGAGATCTATGCAACAGCAATAGGCCAAAGGCCAGTTGGCGATTTCTAAAAAAAATGTGTCTTTTAATTCTTATTTAGATATTATGGCTGAGAGAACTTTTCATGCTGATGATCAAAGAAGAATAGAAAACAAGTTAGATGATTTAACTTCTTTGATCAAGCAATTGACTTTCTCACAGATGGATACAATGTTTTGTGAGATTTGTGCTTCACCTGAACATTCCACTGACTTGTGTCCTATTTTGCATGAGCCTACAGGTTGGATGAATCATTCAAACTTGGGATGGGGTAATTTTACGCAACAACAATATCAACCCCCATCACAAACTTCTGCACCTCCCAATAATGAGCCTTCCTTGGAAGAGTTGATAAGGGAATTGAAAATTAATGATCTGAAACTCCAACATAGAATAGAGGCCAGCATCCAGGATCTGCAAACACAAATTGGTCAGTTGGCAACAACAGTAAACGAGTTGAAGTCTCAAGGTCCTTGTAATCTATCTGCACAACCAGTTGTTGAACCAGAGATTGTTACTTTGAGGTCAAGAAAGATCATTCAAGACTTGCAAGAGCAGCAACCAATGGATGAAAATCCTACTGCTACCGCTCCAGGAAGTAATTACAGTCCAGCAAGTGCAAAATTTACTTCTACTCCTCATGCTACTGCTACTAATGCAGTAGAAAATTTTGAGCAAACTGTTCCTCACTCATTTCATTCGGTTTGCCATATTGATTCGTTAGATAATTTAGTGGATGATAATTTGGCTGAGTTTTCAGATTATATTGATTATCCTAGCTTAGCTAATTATTTTGATTCCTTTACTTGCGATGTATGTAATGATTCTGCAAAATGTAGCATCTGTATTGAGATTGATACATATGTTTATGGTGATTTTGATGTAGCTATTGCAGATTCTGAAAAAGTAAATCATGATGCATCCGCTGCAGATTCTGCTCCAATTCTTACATTGTCTCCTTCTCTAAAGTTGCCCCCTGCATTTGAGTTAAAGCCATTTCCTGAGCAGTTGAAATATAAATATTACATCATTGTATATTCAAGGGAGTAACCTAGGTACAACAGCAAGACACGATGTTCTGCACATCAAGGAAATGAAAAGCATGAAGAGAAGCTTATTAAGTTCATGAAGCAGCTGAAAATCCCTCCGCGACTATTTCTTCTATGTTCCCAATTAAATGAAGTGCTGCAAATTTATGAGAAAAAGGAGGAATATCTAGGGATACAACTCATAATTATTTTTTTCTTTTAGAAGTTTTCAATTTATTTTCTGCATTCAATAATGGTCTTGCATTTAAGTTTCTTGCCTCAAGTTCTTTTCTAGTAAGCTTCGTTCTAGGTGGCTTGGCCCCTATATAGTAACTAAGATTTTTTCATATGGTGCTGTACAGATTTTGGAGCCTGGAACAAATAAAGTGTTCACTGTGAATGGCCACCGCTTGAAGCCTTTTCATGAGGACACACTCTTGGAGACCATTGAGGAGGTCTGCTTGCTAGCGGCCACTTATGCTTGATTAGGGAGTTCCTCTCTGCTTTTCCTTACTATATTTTACTTACATTTTCATTATACATTACATTGAGGACAATGTAAAATTTTAATTTGAAGTATGGGGGGAGAGTAATTTTATTATTTAGCATTGTTTTTATTTTGTTTTGTTTTCCTTTGTTGAATTGGAAGTTGTTGAGTTAAGACATTAGTCATTAAGGAGGATAAAGTTCCTACATGATTTCATTTTTGCTTCTTCATCTTGATATATGTGAATTGGGTGATTGATTTTGATTTGTATGATTAAGTATGTTAGACTTTACCTTTGTGAGCTTTTGAGCCTTATTTTTGGATGGTTGAAATTCATGCCATTCTTTTCTTTCTTGTGTGTTTTCCCTCTTAGATTTTGTCATTCTAGAACTTGTTTTGATTCTTCTTTGAGGCTACAATTTTCAAAAGCAAATATGAACATGATAGAGACATTTCTTTCAAATTTGTACCCACTTGGCCATATAGCTTACCTTGCATTTTTCCATTTGTTTAGCCTCTTTGAGTCTTATTGACCATTGTTTGGCTTCTAGTACATTATAAGCTTTAAGTGAAAAACCATGTTATACCTAACCTTAGTGAATAACGAGTGCATTGGTTTCATTAATGTTATTGCATTTCAAGTGTGGGGGTTTAGAAATAATGCAAGAAGGAAAAAAAAATAAAAAAAATAATTTTCAAAGAAAATAGGAAATTTTGATGAAGGGAAAGGAAGTCCAAGGAGAATAAATGTGTGTTATGGCTTGATTTGTCTAAGGACCAATGTTATTCCTATTCTCTTCAGTTGTATCTTGTCATATCCTCGTATTTTCCTACCCTTACCTTAGCCCCATTACAACCATTGAATAAAGCCCTCTTGATTTGTGTTTGCATTTGATTGTAAGTAGTGGAGAAGTAGAAGATTAACAAGCTTATGGTAATGCATTGTCTTTTGAGGTGACTTGAGTGAAACACTTTGAACCATACACTTGAGAGTTGAGTTATATACACCATCTCGTGAGATCTTTCATGCTTGATCTATACACTTTGAATGATATTGCTTGGCTTGCATTTCTTTTGAGAGGTTGGGAGTTAGATGTTTGATTGTTGTAGAACTCTTAATGCTTTATTTGATCTTGTGTTCCTAAGTTCAGCACTTCTAAGGATTTATTGGAGAATTTATTTATTTTGATTATTCTACGATTTTTAGGTTACATGTTTCTATTTGCTTGACTGTGTCTTATATGAGGACATGCAAGAGCTAAGTGTGGGGGAATTTGATCAATTGGATTTTTATAACATTATTTCCTCTCATTCCTAGCTCATTAATCCTCTTTTGTGCCTAATTGGTTGAATTGGATCATTTTATTATGTTTGAATTTTATTTGGACTTTATTTAATTTTTCCAGTATTTGGCAAATTCTGATACTATTTTGGTTTCTGGATCATATATTGAGTTGTAGAACTCCTTTCATTGTGATTCTTGATTTGTAGGAAAGCTAAGAGAAAGTTACACAATTCTTATGAGAGGTCAGAAACCAATTCTGATGATAAGAAGCTGAAACTGGGCCTGGAAAAAGTCAGAACGCTGCAGTCGCGGATCCTTAGCAAGGTGCAGTATTTGGGCCATATCTCAGTCCACAGACATCCGATTAAGCCTATTCCAGTGGCATTTTGAAGCTAACATCCAAGGCTACAATTGTCCTTCAGGACATGAACCAAAAAGAGGCCGTTTTCATAGCAAAAAAAAAAAGGAACAAAGTGACGAACGGAATTTTTGAATTTTGAATTTTAAGTTGTTTTTGGCTCCTCTCCTCTCTTCTTCTTCTCTCTTCTCTTTTTCGTTTTTTTTCTCCCCTTTTACGACTTGTTTCCCTCCATCCATGGAGGCTTAGACTTTCATCTAGTCCAAGGATTGAAAAAGGATTGAGACACTCTTGAGGATCGGTTTCGTAATTTATTCAACAACAAATTCAGTTTCATCTCTTCCTTCTTTCTCCTTTTGCTAATTAAGATTTCGAATTAAAGTTCTTCGTTTGGATTGATAATTGTGTAGTTGTTTGATTACATATTATTCGATTGATATATGTAATTAGTATCATTTGGATGGCCTTGGTCACGGGTCAATAGCTATAATTAGAGGGTAACTAATTCAATCATTAACACAAATTTCTCATCATTAACCTTATCTCCTTAGTAATTACTTTGTTTACTTGGCTTGACTTAATTGGCTCTCATGGAATATACTCATCCAACTGGGATTAAGACATAATTAACCTTATCCCTTAATCATAACTAGTTGCACATGGGCTCTAATGGGTAACATGGCTCCTTTATTTCTAGCCCACTTTCCTTCATTTACACTTAACTTTTAGCCTCTTTCAAGGAAATTTTCGGTAATTTCTATCCTTGCTCTTTAGGCTCCACATTTGAACGTCTATAACCTCTATATATGGCTATCCACTATAAAAATTTCAAAATTTATCTCATTTATTTGCTTCATCCAAAATGGGCCTTCATTCTAGGTGTTTCTAGGAGTATTTTACACATTTTGGTCAAATTTGACAATTTTACTTATTTTCTTTTTATATTACTTGATTCTTTACCAATCAGACCCATTTTGGTCAATTTTGCTAAAAAATTTTAGTTCTCAAGTCTGTATGCACTACTTATTTCTGAGATTGGCATAATCCAGAGGGAAATTTAGGGTGTTAAAAATGATAGAAAAATCAAGGTAAACAAGATAAAGTTAAGTTGCCAACCACACTAGGGTATTGACTATATGGTCTATCAGACTCTTATTCTAGATTGCTAGATTGATCAATGCAATGTGATATCTTTTAGCTTATCAAGGAGACAAATTTGCAACAATTTTAAAATGTGATAGTTGGTGCTACAAAGCAAAAGTTGAAGATCTAATTCATAGGAATATAAAGCAATGAGTCCACCTTCAACAAACAAAATTAACTATAGGTCTATAATCAGGCAATATACATTTCAGTTTAGTTTTCTTATTCATTTTTCTTTTCCTTCTATGGATAAGTTCTTTAATTTATCATCACTTGGTATACACACTATATTAGTCTGTCCAAATTATTAGGAATCTTATTTTAAAGTAGTAAGCATATTTTATGTTGTGAGACTAATATAAATGTTTTACTTTGAAGAAACATTAAGATCAATACAAACAGAATGAAGGCTTCTAATTTAAAGAGTTTATATACCTATGATAAAAGTTATCTCTAATAGGGTAATAGTCCCTAATCTAAGTTTAAATTGTCTCAATGGGAACATAGATGATTTAACATATATATGTACACATTATGGTGACATAGAACTCTATAAAACAGGGGACAATTTGAAGGCACTACACATCATGGTAACATAGTTTCTACTTTGTTAGGTACACTTACCTTCAAAACAACAGAGTATGCAATTGCTCTTTCTTTTTGAAAGCTCCTTCTCACTTCAGAACAACAGAGTATCCAAGGTTCCTCTACTATCACACAACCTTTCCTGTAGATTAGCAAACATCTTTTTTAGAAACACTGTACATGACTAAAAGTAAAATGAAATTTGTGACATCCTCATTTTCTTCATTCAAAATAAATTTTTATAGCGAATGGAAAAATATTTTTGTTATTTATGAATTTTTTTAAAAAATGGAATAAAAACAAAATTTTGCATCTTCTCCTTGTGAATGTTTCATAAAATTCCAAAAGATTTAGAACTTCCAAGGGAAGAAAATTTGAAACTTTAAGGTAATGAGTGAAACTTAACTTTACCTCTAACAAATTATTTGGTTTATATTAAACACGTATAATATAGAGTATCCACCAAAAACATTTCCAAAATATTCATTATAACGAAATTTGCCCAAGTATTATAAATCCTAAAATCTAACATTAAAAATTATATACACATCTTAGGCAAGATAAGATATAATTAGAGTAAAACATTACAATTTTCGTAAATTATTCTAATCCCTACAGAGCAGTCTTCCTTCCAATACCCTTGGATTATGATCCTAGGACGGACCAAACATCTTTGTCTCTTCACTTTCATTACTTTAAAATATTAGTAAGGGTGAGTATCTCCTGTCCCACTAAATCTCTTGTTTAACGTAAGCAAAATAATCTCTCTCTCACACACACACAGATATACTGAAAATATTTTCTAACATGGATTTAATTAACAATGACACTCAAATCATCCAATTCACCATCACAAAAGAGTACACACAAGATAAACAATCAATCATATTTACCACTTTCATAACATGTGTCTTTCTACTAATCTGCATGTCGTAATACATGTATTATACAACGTCAATCAATATGTCGCAATACATGTGTCCTAATCGCACCCGTCGATGTATTACAATACATATATAACAACAACATCAACCGATATGCTACAACGAATATATTATAATCATACAACATTTATATTACTTCGTATACAACACACTTTCACATTTATTTCACTTTCATATTTAATGCCTTTATGATTCTTTAAGGACTTCATAGCTTAGATATCCGCTGATTAGTTGTAGCAACACAAATACACGTGTGCTCCCCCGACCCCTTATAACAAAGGTACAGTCAGGAGTCTCATCAGGAAATGAGTGTGTGACTTATGAATGCTTCCACTTTCAGCAAATCATTGTGCACTCGTTCACACTGAGTATTCATCACCCTCATTTTCTCAAGATTTTCCAAATCTTCTCTGAACTCTATACCCCCAGTGTATATCTGTAGCTATCTAAACTTGCCACCAACATTTCTCATTCTTTTCCACACCCTTTCACAGGGCAACGTGTCATAATACGGGAATCTTGACCACATAACTTGGTGTATTACAATACATGTATTATGAATACACCTCTCGGATGTAACACGATACCTGTATTATAATCACATCCATCAACCATTCTGACTCCCGTATCATAATCACTTTTCTAACGTTTCCACCATGATGTCACATCATACAAATTTTTTTTCTTTATTTAAGAACAGTCAAACACTTGCATCAATAACATAGTTTCGCTTATTTGGCATACTTCAACTATCACATGACATCTATACTAATTATATCATTCACTACGGAAGTATCATCAACCAACTTCTTCATTACAACCTAATTCAACCAATTTCAACATACCTCAATCATCAACAAGCATTCATCCAACACAGAAAATTATCAAACAATTTCATACATCACACAATCAATACAATGTACTGGAGGTCAGACACCTTCGGGCTCAGCCCAATCATACAATTTATCGCCCATATTTTCTCAGTAATAGTAATAGGGTCATCTATCCTACGGTTTGGCATCGTCTGTTATTAGTAATAGGCCCACTATTCCAAAACATCAAATAGCACATCCCAACTACTCCTAAAAAATGTTTGCTTAGTAAATTCGTGGTATTCTTCAAGGACAATTTTATTTAGACTCTATTACAAATTACATTTATATAGTTATTAAAGTAGGTAAGGGTTTTCTATTTTAAACTACCCAAGAGAGGTTAGGGTTTGGGATCAACTCCCTTTTACCTTGGAACAAAGACCCACCATGAAATCGATGGTAGAAATGCTCGCTACACAGATTCTTGCCCTAAATACATGGAATAATCGACGAGAAATCAAGAAGAATGAAGAAAGGGTAAAAACTGAAAACCTTAACTCACAATACTTACCTTCAAAAGTTAAAAACATGATTTTAACTTTCAATCTAGGGCACAAACAGCTTTAGAGGCAATTCAATTGGTGAAAAAGGTTAGGGATCGAGAGAATCGAGTGAGAGAATGAAGGGAAAGTAGGAAACATGATTTCCCTAACCCTAAACTCCTTAAATACCCAAAGTATCGCGACATTCTTGCTACAGTGAGCCATCTCTCGTTGTAGCGAGACACCTCTCGCTGTAGCAAGATCCCTTCTCGCTACAGCAAAAATCTCATATGATTATGCACTCTAGTTTCTGTAGAATCTCGCTACAGTGAGACACTCTCGCTACAATGAGACTGCAACCCAGAAGGCACCCTATTTTGTTGCCTTCTCGGTATAGCGAGAGCGCAACAGTTTCATGGCCTTCGCCCAAGGCCTTCTTGCTACAGCGAGAATGCCCTTGCAGCTCACCCTCATCCTATATTTATATATACATATGTATTGATAAGTCTGTAATTAGGCCCTATTTTACAGCCCATATATTCATATTTGACCTATATTTTATTTGGAGTTTATACTAATTTATATATTAATTATGCAGTTTGGTGTAAAGATATCGCAAGTGGACTTTAGGTGCGTTTTGGGCCCAAATTGATAGAAGATTAGACTTTCGCAGCAGGCAGTATGCCCAGACCCTTTCAACAAGCATGGGGGTGGTTCGAACCAATGCATGGTTGTGCTTAAGGCCTTGCACGGCCATGCTTTTTTGCGAGAAGCCTAATTATGAAGAGTCAATAGGGTTTTCAAACCCTATTAAAAGGGAGACCTCAGGCATTGTATGGGACATCGTTTTTACCTTGCCTTTTGCTCTGGGATACATCTCATCTCGTCTCTCTTGCACGGGATCTTTGGCACACTCTTGGTGGGACTTGGAGCTTTGAACGACCGTACTTAAAGATTGGGAACTCATCTCATTCTAGTTTGCTATTTCTTTTAATTATAGCTTTGTCTATGATTATTTTAGTTCCTTTCTTTAGCATGAGTAACTAAGTCCTTAGTTAGGGCTATAGGAACTATTGTTCATGAACTTATCGGGTTTTGACGTTTGAATCTAAATTTGGTTTCTGTTTCGTAATTAGATTTTATCCTATTGCGCTTCTCTCTTAATCCTAATTAATTATATCGTCAGGCGACTGTACTTCGGTTAATTAATAGATTTATAGGGTAAAACAAGACAAAAGATTAGGTGGACCAAACCAATTTTCTCTTCTAATCGTTATTAAATTAACAAGTTCATAGGTTCCTTAAGCTTTCTTAAATTGATGTCTTGCATGACCATTGGGGATGTTAATTTAGAGAAAAGAATATTAATATTGCATAACCATTGGGTATTAATAGTATTCGTATGAATGATTAGTAATCACAAGGAAATCTGTTTAGAGTTAAACAGAAAAATAACATAAAGGATTGAATGAGAAAACTCATATTCCTCTCCGATAAGTTTAATCAAGACGTGCATTGTATTCCTTGCTCTTAGTTTTATAATTAATTTTATAATTTCTTCTTTTAATTAATTTTGTATCTTTGAAGCTTAAATAATTGAATTAGAAAATTCTTAGTAATTGAAAATCAATCCTTGTAGGATGATATTTTGGAAACTTAATTTAAGAACCTTTTATTACTTCTCGATGGGTACACTTGCCCTCCAAACACACACACACACATCCACATCACCACACAAATCAATACACACTCCCAATTAACGTTACCCATACTTATATTAACAATAAAAAATATTATTACTAAATTCAGGGTGTTACAAAATTTACATGGTTTGAGTGATGGTAATACCTCAGCTTGCTTCAAAAGATCAAGGTTGTTGTGCCTCATTTTGGTAACAAATTTACTTCACATGAAAATTCTATAAAACAAAGGGATATAAAGAAGAAAAATTTCATTTCAGTAACAAATTTACTTCGTAGTATTTATAAATTGCATTGTGGATAATTTCTTGCCTTGTCCACATTCTCCATTGTCATATCACAATATTAGCATTTACAACCCCAAATCTTCCTCTTAGCTCCACTAATCCAAAAGTGAGAAAAGTAAAATACTTTTTGGAACAAGAAACATAGTACATTCTATTTATCCAATTAATTATCCTTGAGAGCATTTTTATGTTACCAGGGAGGAATGGAAAACCTAGCCAATACTCTACAAAACTAAATACTACTTCATTACTTATCTTGTTACCCTTTTCAAAATATTTATTATATTATAATGTAAATCAAGGAGAAATTATAGAAAACTAATATGACAAATAAAGATAATAACTAAATAAAACCCACCAAGGCTGAAGGGGTGAGTGACAGTTAATGTATATGCAAAAAAGCACAATGAACCATGTTTGTTAAATCCATAGAAGCTAAATTAACAACATAAGTGTTTACATTTAAATACTTGTTGATAGATGTTGAGCATTGTAGTGAAGGATTAGGAAAAATTTAAAGCTCAACACATGCAATGATGCTAAGTGCTAACAACCATAGAAGTGACCTATTTAGTTATTTAAAAACAAACAAATGAAGATTTGAAACAAAACTATAAGTTATATCTAAACTAATTTTTGTGTAATGGACAAAAGACTAAAATATCACTACTTAATTGGTTTATATTTTATCTAATAAAAATAAAAATCATATAAAGATTAACTCCATTCATAAAAGATTGAAGCAGTACCTCTCCTACTTCAACTCCATCTAGCATAGAAAGATAAAAAAAAGATAGAGTTGCAACCTCACCTAATTCAAATGCCACAACAAAATATGAGGAAGAGAGGTATGTATTAAATCTTTTACTGTATACCAGAACCAGAGCCTGCATGCCCCTCAATGATACTGCAACCTACCTCCTCACTTGTCTACCTTGAATAAAAGATTGAATCCTCACCACTCCTTTCAAATCCCTTCTTGTTTGAAATTATCATCACACAATATTCCAAGCATTAACATCCAACTTTATCTGATAAACATTATTGAAAACTACTAAGTATTATTAGAATACATAATAGTAGTCATGTAATGAATGAGAAAATACAGATTTGAACTGATGCAACCCACACAAATACAAACACAAATAGAAGGGAACAAAAACAAATAAAGGATTGGAAAAAATTGGTAAATATATTATTGATAGTAGGTAACAGACAAAACAAAATGCACTAGGAGGGAAACACCTCCTAATACCCTAGAGTTAGGCTCCTAATAGATAGTAAATGTTTCTCTATCCTGCAATACAAAATAGAATCATCATCCCCCTACCCCTAGCCTCATTATGCCTAAAAAATGGAATATTTTTCCCTCTCCTTGACTAACTCTGCCAGCTCAACATTTCTTTTGTCCTTCTCTAATTTCTTCTTTCTCCTCACATAGACAAGCCATTCTTTGGACTGTGTAACTACTTTCTAGAATAACATTTCCCCTGGCCCAACATTGCCTTTTGGGTCCTCATCATGAATATGCGTTCTTCCATTTAGATGTGTTTAGTTATTCAGCCAATTTATATATGTTGTAACATCCTTGATTTCTTATTTAACAATAAATATATTTTTATAACAAAAAAAGGAAAATAGGATAATTTTGTTCTATTTTATAGATTTAAGAATTAAATAAAAGCAAACTTACATTCCTCTTATGAAAATTTTATAAGATTCCAAAGTATTTAAAACTTCCAAAGGAATAATTTTGAGACTTTAAAGTGATAAATAAAACTTAAATTTATGTCTAGCAAATTATTTGGTTCATAATGTATATAATTTTGAGACATAATTAATGACACTTCAAAAATTATTAATTACAACAAAATTCATCAAAGTATTTTAAAATTCTAAAATTGACATTTGAAGTATTTATAGAACTTTGTCAGCTTAAAATGTAAATATAATAAAATATTACAATTCTTCAAATTATTTTAAACCCTATAGAGCAGTCTTCTTTCACAAGGTCACTGGATTATGGACCTAGGATGGACCAACCACCTATATCTCTTACGTTCATTACCTGAAAATATTAGTAAGGGGTGAGTATCTCTCACCCCACTAAATCTCTTATTCGACAAAAGAAAGGTATATATATATAAAACATAATACTGAAAATATTATCTAATATATATGTATTGGATTAACAATAACATTCAGAGCATATAAATCATTGTCACAGCAGAGTACACACTCAACAAATCAATTATCTGTGTAATTATTTATGACATAATTTCACAATAATCTGTATATCATAATACATGTATTATACCACATTAATCAATATGTCACAATACATGTGTCCTAATCGCACCCGACGATGTATTACAACATATATATCATAACAATATTAATCGATATGTTGCAATGCATATATTATAATTGTACAATTTCTATACTACTTGATATTCATCATAATTTCATATTCAATACACTTTTATATTCAATGCCCCTAGGATCCCTTCAGGAATTCACAGCATAGAAAACTACTAGTTAGCCGCAGCAACATGGATACACATGGTCAGGGGTTTAGGTCATGAAATAAGTGTGAGGCCTGTGGTGTCTTTTCTCTCTATTTTCATTAATTTTGTGCAATCATGGAAAACCATCCACCACCCTCATTTTCCCCCATATCTTTACATTTGCCCTCGTCTTCCATACCTTCAATGTATCTCTATGGCTATCTGATAGGAATCCCCTTGTTGGAATTCTAAAAGAGGACCTTTCTCGGATAAAAAAAAATGCACAAGGGTTGGAGAATGTCGTTTACAAACTTAGAACTATATCTCCAACAATAGAACTCAAAATTGAAAGAGACCAAAACGAGGTGAATCCTCACGTTTTAAGAAGCAATTTTGACTCAAGAATCATTGAAAAAGGATTTGTAGAGCGAAAGTTACGAGCAACACATGTTTTGGACGAAAATTAGAATGTCATTGATGAACTCAAAGCTGTATCTCAAGCTGTAGAACTCGAAATTGAATGTGACTAAAATGAGGTGAATCCTCACGTTCTGGGAAGCAATTTTGACTCAAGAATCATTGAAAAAGGTGATGAACAAAATATTTGTCACGAATCCTCATCAAAATATAAACAGAAATTAATGTAATACTAGGGTGCTAACCTAAGTCATCTCCCATGAATCACTGGATGAGTAACCCAATATCAAAATATGGTGTGCAGTGTATTCAGAAAGCAAGTACAAAAAGAGGTTTTGTGATTTCAAGTTCAATATAAAGAGCAAGAAACAAAATTATAAAGTTCAATCAATAAAATGTAGTAACCCCTAGTTCATTCATGTAGACTCTATCCCTATTCCTCTCAAGATTTAATACTCTTCCTCTCCTCACAGAATTAGGTTAATTTAACAAGCGAAAATCAACCTTATGTTTCCATTTGAATTAAGCAATTCAATGGACTCCAATCTCTCATCTCAAGATTACGCAACCTTAGAAATAAAACCAGAATTAAGCAATTCAAGTTTAGAATCTCATTAAAATAAATTAGGGTTAATTAAGCAATGTCCTCCTTATTCAACCATTAATTCAATTCAAGAGATTAAGAAGAAGATATTCATGAAAGAAAAGGATTTATATTAACATTCAAAAACCAAGGAATTCAAGACTCCATATGAACTTACTAAGGATTACAAGAAAGTTTAGCCCTCCATGACAATGGGTCTCACAATTACCAAATGAAAGTAAAGAGAAATCAATAACATCAAGATGAAAAATTAGAGAAAAGTGAAGAAGAAATGGAATTCAAACCCTAGGTTGGACCCTTGGCTATCACCCAAGGCCACCCTAGACTCTCCAAGTGTATCCTAAAAACCCTAAAATATCTGAAGGAAAAGGTTTTGCAAGAGTTCCCCTTTCAATATTTCCAAAAATCTATTTATATTGAAGTGGTCGTCGTCCATAGTAGCTTCTATGGTTTCATAGTAGCTACGCCTAGCCTCCCATCCTGTCAGCCCTCTCTGGAGTGTCCATTATGAAACTAAAGTGGCTACGCTCAGTGATGAATCCATATTTTGACTAATATTTTAGCATAATTCTAACACAAATGATAAGAAAAATGTATAAAGGAAGCAGAAAAACTTAGAAAAAGAGAAGGAATTGAATTTTGTTTACATATGTAGTTATTTTAGCAATTGTAAAATTTTTGCTTAGGAATTAAGTTTTTAATCTTGTTTTTGTAGGAATAAATTGAGCAAGGATCATATTCATGGAGGTTTGATCACTATTGTCAGTGAAAGTGATCACTTCAGAGCTCAAAGAAGAAGTGAAGCCTGGGCGTTACCACTATTGTCATCAAAAGTGATCGTTCCAGAGAGTCTTCAACTTGGCGAGCTGCGCGTAGTCACTTCTATCAGAAAAAGTGATAACGCGCAACTACCTTGGCTCTGCGTTGTCACTTTTATCATCAAGAGTGATAGTTCCAGAGAGCTCTCAATATCAGGAAAATGCGCGTGGCCACTATTTCTGGGAAAAGTGTTAACGCGCAACCAAAAACTCTCTGCGTAGCTACTATTTCTCATAAAAGTGATGACGTGAAGATCTGGGAAATTTTATAAATACCAGAAGCGATCCGAAAAAGGGGGATTCTGTTCATTTTCAGTTTTTTTAGTTAGTTTCTGGTTAGAGGAAGTGAGAGAGAGGAGTGGGGATTCAGATCTTGGAGCTTTACGAAGAGGAATTGGAGTGGAGCAAGCTTCCATGGCATTTCTGAGTTTCTTCTTCTCTTCTTCTCTTTCTTTTTCTTCTTCTGTTGCCATGGCTGTGTAATTCGTTCATAGTTAGGGATTGTAGATCTGAAATGAACATGTTGAATTGATTTGGATCTGGATTTCAAGCTTTGGAATAGATTGAGTGATTGATTCTGAACTTCACGTGGAAATTGAATGGAAATTTGATTAACTAAATTCAGAAGAACCTTTGTCAATGGAAATTGAATTTGTTCTTCAGATCTGAACCAATCACCGAGATTTTAGTTTTCTTAGGGATAAGGAACTTTGATCTTGCAATCTTTTGGTTTCTTACACTTAAAGCAACATTGAATTGAATTAGATATAAGGAATTAGAATGGTTTAATTGAATGTTAGGTTCATTGAGTTAAGGAATTAACTTCTGAATAGTATAATGTGAAACTGATTGTCATTCTTTCCAATTGCTTGTTAATTCAGAACTTTATTGATTAAACATTGAAGTTTTGGTGAAGCAATTCCCTAGCTATGGTTTCTCCCTCTGTTATCACATAACTGTGTGTTCATTGTTTTGTTTGCTGCAAGTTCATTTTACTTTTAATTGTTCCAGTTTGCTGTTATTAGATGTTACCACTCTCCTTACAATTTCGGAAAAGCTTAAATGGTTATAATTCTATGAAGTGATACTTGAATCTAAATTCCCTGTGGAGACGATATTTGGATCTTAAATTTACTCATCACTTGCTGCAATCCTAGTGCACTTGCTAGTGTAGATTGCTAACAACACTCAGCGCCTCTTCAAACTAGGGTCTTTATAGTGTCTACTATGACTCCGAAAGTGATCACTTTGGTCTACCCTCTGGTTCTAGCTTGCTGTAGTGTCCACTATAGAACCCAAAGTGGTCACTTTCAACTCAAATTTTCTCAAAGGCTAGAAATCCATGGAATAAGCCTAGAAATTCCTGCACAATTATTCAAATGATCAAAATTACAAATTGTATCTATGTAAATCAATATAAATTGACCACAAATTAAGAAACCTATGATATTTTTATGTTATTTACACTTCTTAAGTCTACTTTTTCTATTAAGGAACACTAAAAAGACAAGTAAAATCCAATAAAATGTGGATTCATCAAAAGGATTTGTAGAACGAAAGTTATGAGCAGGAATTGTTTTGGATGAAAATTGGAAAATTTAGGGTTTCAAGGGAAATGTGATGGTGATAATAGGTGGTGCCCTTTTAGGGAGAAAGATAAGCCACAAAGATGCCACAAGGGACGTGGAAAGCACTTGATAAGACTCAGACTTGGTTCAGCCAAGAACCTGGGAGAATCACTCTCACACAAAGTTTTGTTTGATAATCCAAATCTACATTCATTGATGTAAATGTGAATACATATAGGGGCTACCACTTAGCAGCCACAAGACCCTAAAAGTTATTATGGGCTAGCTAGCCCATTAAAACATAATAAAAATAAAAGAAATAACAATAACTAGAATTTATTAGGCTAAATTCGTATGCCCACATGGCAGCCCACTTAAACTTATGACAAACTTTATTTAGTAACATACAATGCTTTTAAAACAATAAAAATACTAGCAGCCCTTCTTGCATCAAGGGTCTTCAATTGGAACAATGCAATGAACCAATTTAGGCTCTAAGTCTTCCAATTTAGGGGCAACTTCAAGAATTGTTGCTACCACTTGGTTTAGAGTCTCTTTAGCCTTCTTAGTTCTTACTCTAGTCATAGGTCTCCCAAGTCCTTCAAGTGCATTGTTCCTCTTGTCCTTAACCATGTCCTCATCACTATCTATACTTATTCTCAACATTTCTTATATTATTCTTTCTTTCCTATATCCTTCTCATAGATCAACGTGTCATAATACATGAGTCTTGATCATATAACTTAATGTATTATAATACATGTATTATGATTACATATTTCGATGTACCACAATACCTGCATCATAATAACATCCATCAATCTATCTGACTCACATATTATAATCACATCTCTCATAATTCCTTCATCCTGTCATATCATTTACTTTTATACATAAAATTCTTTCTTCATTTGAGAACATTAAAACACTTTTCATCAATAACATAATTTCACTCATTTCATCATATATCAGTCATCAACAAACATTCATATTTTTAGTATCATATCCATCCAACACAGAAGGTCCTCAAACAATTTCACAACACACAGATCAATACAATGTGCCGAAGGTCGGACACCTTTGGACTCAACCTAATTGTACAATTTCAATACACACTCTTTCTCAGTATTAATACAGTCATCTATCATAAAGTTTGGTAACATCTAATATTCACAGTATATCTATTTTTCCAAAAATATCAAATGTGTAAATCTTAAATTACCTTTGAATAAGGTTTACTAGTAAAACATAATATTTCTTGAAATAGTTGTGTTTAGAGCTTTTGCCACAAATTGACTTTAGTTGGTTCTGAAAATGAGCATGGGTTCTTAATGTCAAACTCTCTATTCCTACACATTAAATTTTTAAGAAAACCTTAGTATTCTAGGGTCCCAATAGAAAACTTAGTATTTTCAAACCAAAATACCTAGTTGTGTAAGACCTCAAGAACTGCTAGAGGCATCATATATTTGTGATCACAGTGCACTGGGAGTGTGTATCTGAAAGAGAGGAATGTAATGAGTTGTGATGGAATATATATATATATATATATATATATATATATGATATATATTGCTTTGAGATTCATGTTATTATGATTCCTTGCCTTATGTTCCATGATTGTGATTGTGCTGTGATGTTGGTCTTTAAATTAATATTATGTTTAAATGATAAAATAGAAGTTCATCCTTACTAACATTTTCAGGGAACAAGGATGACAAAACGTCAGGAAAGAATTAGATTAATAGATAGTTCTGTGCATAATAGACTTAACTATGTATTTAATGAATATCAAAGATTATGTTACTTTAGGATTGTTGTACATGTTGACGATGAGCCTAGGAATATCATTATGATGGAGATGGAACTATATTATAGTATTACTTTTGATTTCCCTATAAGTAGAATACATCACACTCTCTGTGTATATATATTCCCTAGTACCGTTAGGACTCCAACAACTGTGACTTATTTGTTTATTTATCACGATCATGACCATCTCAGAAGACCATCCAGATGGACTTTTGAATGAGTTACTGGTACTAAAGTCACAGCTGATCCAGGCGATCTTTATCTTGGATCATACGATGATCTTGATTTTGAAGACCTGGTAGAGATCGAAAGTTGGCATGGAATCGATTAGTACTGGGTTCTCAATGTTGGAATATATTTTGGGGCTGCTCTAGGACTTAAATTGCCTTTGAGATGTAGTTATTTTGGTCATGTACATGTTGTTTTAAGTCCCACTTGTTTTACCAAACAATTTGTAAATTATTATATGAAACATGTATTACTGCAAGTTTATACCAATGTTGTAAATATTTATTTCGAGTAATTATGATTTATGTTTACTGCTATTTATTTAATAATTTATGTACTGACAAACCTTGTAAACAACCTTAATTACAAATAGGTATTTTATCTATTTATACTTACAATATTTTCCATATATGAAATATTTATACAGTATACTAAGTTGTATAAATGGAATAAGTAGCTTTCAGAAATTTAAAAAATTAGGACGTTACAGTGAACGTGTCCTTTTAATCTCAGGATCTAATGGATACAGTGTACCTGCTCTAGACCTAGTCATACACATTTTAAATAACCAAGAACATCCTACACTTAATGAGCACTTACTAAGTGAATAGTATTAGTTTATAAAGCAAGTACCATGAAAATGTGAGACATGGATGAAGTGATGCCTTGATAATTTTCTTTTTGGTAGATGAAAACACCGCAAAAATTTTTGAAATGCATAACTATGTAAACTAGATGCCTAAAATCAAGAAAAATAGGTAAATAAATGGTAGAAAATAAAAAAAATTAGAAAACGGGAAATTTTTGAAAATCTGGGCATCCTCAACCAACAAAGTAGTTGTAGTGGATAGGAAATTTTTTTCTACCCTAAATGCATATGCAATAATGTCAATTATGAGTTTCTTAGTCAAAGTTATGCCTATTTAAAATTTCCATAATTTTTTCTTTGCTACTCACTAGTATATTTTTTTACGACTTTTTGTAAATCCGCCAACTCTACTATCTAAAAGACACTAAAAGAAATGTGGACACAAAAAGTCAACTCAATATTCAATCTCTAACTATTTTATTTGATTTTTCTAAAATAGGGTGAATAGTAACCTATAGTAGCGACCACAATTAAGACTAATTCCTCTGTTTTTCGTGCCTACTACTTCTTTGTTTTTTAAGCCAATGCAAGATACCACACGCACAAACATATCACACCGAATACAACACAAACTAAATCAAAGCAAAACAAATGAACAAACACAAAAGAAATTAAACCAAACAGTTAGCGCACGCAATAAAATCAAAACAAAATGACCTGTATCTCTGGCAATGGCACCATTTTGACAACCACGTCGTAATGGTTTCAACCAAAACTAGAGTTCTTAAATAATTTTGCAATATAGGGCGCAAACCTAGATCATCTCACAAGAACACAAATCTATTCTATTTCCAGTTTTAAGAATGAAACAGTGGTTAGATTGGGGGGTTTGTGGTTTTTAAGAATTTAAACAGAAACATAAAATTGAAAACGAATCTAAAAATGAGTCTGAAAACACGGATTTGAAAAAAAATGAAAACAAATTTAAAAGCCAAAACAAAAACGAATTTAATTTAACCTAGAAAAACAAGAATGAATTGAAAACAAAACGACTTGGAAAATGAAAACCAAAGCAAAAATGAAAACGAAGAACAAATTGGAAGCAAAACCCAGCAAATCAAAATTAAAAAAAAATGAATTAAAGGCAAAACAAAAACGAATTGAGAGAAAAGCAAATACAAAATAAAATGAATAACGCAATTAAAATCACGAATCATAGGCACAAACTAGGAATACTATACTGAATTTGCCTAAATCTCAAATGCAAAAGAAATCAATCGATCAATATTACATTTAAGAATAAAACCAAATTCAATCAAATTATGCATGCACCAATTTTAATCAAGAATTACAAAATAGTAAATAGACAAACTTGGAGCGATCAATCTATCTTGCAACCCATGCTTGTGATGAGATGATTCATAAGAAAATAATAATTGAGAACGTAGCAGAATCCGAAAAGGGACAAGTGAATGAAGTGAAAAGGGTTTTCTCTCAAAGCGGAAAAAAGTCTTTATAGAAAAATAAAATTATGAAAAGGAAGGAGAGATTCAAAATCAACCTTTTGACCCCTATACATACTGGTCTTAAATGAAAATGGAAATAAATGGGCCAAGGCTGCTGCAAGTAATTAAAATAAAAGCCCTAAATATAAAAGGTATATTTTAAGTATGAATTTCAAAAATTAATAAAAAATAACTCCAAACAACATGATTCATATATCAAAATTGAAGCCCAAAAAGTCAGGAATCCATTGCAAAAAGAATCAGCCAAAAATGAGATCTACAGAAAAAGTTATGGACGAAATAGTGGACAAAGGTCAGAATAGCGAAAATATGAAATATAAAGTAAAGATAACAAGTATTCATGAAAACTCCAATTTAATGCAAGAAATTGAAAAACATGCTAAATGAAATAAATAAAGAAGGAAAGATATTTTGGAAGATGCAATAAGGCTACAAATATGGGTACAAAATACAAATCATCAACAGGCCCCTTAGCAAAGGTATTAGTCAGAGGTTGAGTCGGGAGAAGAGTGTGTGGGCTGTGGTACACCCACGCTCACTGTTGGTGTCACACCACCCTGTAATGCCCCGAATTTTATAATATTAATTATTGTTATTTATATAAGTATAAATGCATATAGATGTGTGTATAAGTGTAAATGAATGTTGTAAATTTTCATTGAAGCATAATGATGGTGTTTTCGTGTGTAATGAGTATGAATATGTGTATATACATGTATGCGTGGGTGTATGATTGATTGGATTGGATTTTTTGATGCTAAAAATAGGTTAAGGGTGTAATATTGGGCTGTCCTCGCTGCAGCGAGAGGGCCCTGGGATGAAAAATCCGAAATTACCACCTTCTCGCTGCAGCGAGAGACGTCTTGTTGTAGCGACAGAGCGACAGTTTGGGGTGCATCTCTGGGTGCAGTCTCACTGTAACGAGATTCTGTAGAAACCAGAGTGCAGTTTTCCCTAAGTTTTTCACTGTAGCGAGAGTGTCGTGATCTGAGGGGCTTTAAAAGGGGGTTTAGGGATTTGAGATTCATTTCTCAAATTCCCTCCCAAATCTCTTCAATCCTCTTGACCCAAAGCCCTATTCCACCGATTAATTGCCTCCAAAGTCGTTTGGAAGCTTGATTGAAGGTTGAATCCGTGTGGGGAAAGCTTAGAGGTGAGTTTTAATGGTTAAGGTTCCGTTTCTCATCCCCTTTTCTCTGTTTCTGGGTTTCCTTGGGTTCTCATGGAGTTCTTTCATGTGTTCTAGGCCGAAATCTGTGTAGGGAGCACGTCCGTGATCGAATTTGAGTGTGAGTCTTCAATCCAAGGTAAGGGGGACTCTACCCTATCTTAATGTCTTGAAATTCTTGTGTGTTTCAGTGAATAATGCAATGTGGTTGAGATAGAGAGTAAGAATTATGTGTCTGATGAAAATTGGTGTGCAATGTGATGTGTGCTGGAATAGTTAGGCCCCGTGAGGGTGATTGTGTGTGATAGAATGCCATTGATTGGTAAATTAATGTTATTGTGAATAAATGTGGGCTATGTGTCGTGTAATGTGAATTGAATATAGGTTGTGTGCCGTGTGCAAGCATGAATATTGTGTGTGTGAATGAAATATATGTGTGAATAGGGCGTGTTGGCGTCGCTATAATGTGTTGTGGATGGTTCAGCGATACATTGGGATGTGGAAGATGAGGATGGTAGAAATACCTTGGGGAGGAGAGAATGGTGGTGACACCGACTGTGGAACGGGTGCACCACGAGCCACACACTCTCTTCCTGACTAGACCTCTGACCATTACCTTTGCTGAGTGACCCATGACTACCCACGTCGTATCCATGAGGTAGGGGTAACTGGCGACCATTCATAGTGAAAATCTGTGATCACAGTGCTACAGTGAGCGTGGCGGCGTGCCATGAGCACGCGAATGTGTATAACTGTTGGTGCCATAAGTGCATCGGTGATGAATTGCATTGAATTATGTGAAAATGTTGTTTATGTTTATCTTGTGTAAAGTATATGCATGGTGAGACTCTATGCTTGTTGTGTATTGAGTAGTGTAGAGTACTCACCTTTACATCTATTTTTCAGGTAATCAAGACAATCAGCACCGGACTCAGTGAAGGGACGGATGAACTGCTATAGGACTTAGCTTTTATTTTGAAAATGTTGTAACTGAACTAGTCTTGTAGCAGTCATTTGAAATTAATTTGTAACCCTTCCCTTATTTTGAAGTATTTTATGAAAATTTGGTTATTTGAATTTATGAAATTATTATTTAATTAAAATTAAATTTAAGGTGTTACAACCCTCTTTTCCCCAAGGTATTTCTACGGCCCCTATCTTCCACATTCCTAGTGTATCGCTATAACCATTCATAGTTTCCAATCATTTCAAACACAACCACAATCACAATCGATATGGTATTCACACACATTCATCCGCATTCTCAATTATTTAATAGTATTCATTCTCAACCAATGGCATGTCTACACATATTTAACCACATTATACTCAAACACGCAATTTCCATCACAACCCTATTACAAATCAAGTCATTTCGTCACACACATTCTAATATCTACTACATTATGATTAACACGAACTTTCCATCACTACACACATTTTCCTTCATTCCATCTAAATCACATTCCAATACATGACGATTTAACAAATTCTAAACATAAAGAGATAATGTAGAGTCCTCCCTTACCTCGGAATGAAGACCCACTACGAAATCGATGGTAGAACTGCTCCTTATACGAATTTTCTTCCAAAATACATGAAAAACTCTAAGAAACCAAGGAGAATGAAGAGAGGGTGAAAATGAAAACTCTAACTCATAAAACTTACCTCCAAATGCCCAAAACATGATCACAATCTTTAATCTAGGGTGTAAATGGTCTTGGAGGCAATTTAATCGGCAAAATATGGTTAGGAATTGAGAGGACAAAGGAGAGGTGAAGGGAAAGAATGGGAAATGCGTTTTTCGAACCCTAAACCCACCCCAGGAGTCACGATATTCTCGCTGCAGTGAGGCATCTCTCGCTACAGCGAGACCCCTTCTTACTATAGCAAAAATATTAGACAAAACTGCACTTGCTACAGCGAGACCCTCTCCTTACAGCGAGCCTAACCCAAGAAACTAACCCCTCATTATTGCCTTCTCGCTATAGCGAGAACGCAACAACGACACTCATATCTCCTGTGACCTTCTCGCTACATCAAGATACACACAAGTTTGCTCAAGACCTTCTCGCTACAACGAGAATGGGCTGAAGCACAACATTAGCCTATAATCTCAAGCATTTTCCATCCAACCACAAGTCAATAGTCACATATTAATCACAACATACATATATACACATACACATGAACTTATTCACATCATAAATCAAAATGCACATCCAATTAATAATAACATACACATACTTATATCAATAATCTAAATATTATTATAAAATTTGGGGTGTTACACCTATCTTTATCAAAATATGAGTAAATTAAATGTAGTACTAGGCTAAACTAAGCTAGGTTGTCTCTTATGAATCATTGAGTGAATGACTAAATATCAAACATATTGTGTGCATTGTAATAAAAAAATAGGGCTATTTGGTTGTCGTATTAAATCCTTAATCATTCAAAATAGAAATACGAAATTAAGAAAATCAATCAACAAATTAGATTAATTCCTAGTTCATTCACAATTGGTTCAATCATTAGTTAACCAAGAATTAAATATTAATTTCCTCACACACTTGAATTAATTAGAACAAGCGTAAATTAATTCTTAGGTTCTCATGCAAGATTAAACAAATTACATGAGCTCCAATCTTTAGTCCTTAGAATTAAGCAAACCTAGAACCTAATTCAAAATTAAGCAAACTGAACTATGAATTCTTGGTTAAGAAAAGAACATGGATTGAATTAAACAAACAACTCTTGTTCAAATCCTAACTTAGATTTCAAGAGATTAGGGAAAATAAAATATGTGCAAGAGAAAATTCGTATTGCCAATCAAACCTAAACTTCAAGAACCATTGTGAACCATACTAGGAATTAATCCTCAAAATTTATAGCCTTCCGTAAAGGTGGAATCCAACATTACAAGCATTTGATGTTTAGAAAACCAGAAAAATAGAGTGAGAAAAGGAAAAGAAATGAACCCAGAACTCCTACCCTAATCCTATAAAAGGTTAGAAATGAAAAAGTACAAGAAATGGCAAAAAAAGTCCCTCTTTTCTAATTGGGAATTTATTTATAGTAAAGTTAACGCCCTCCTGGAGTAATAACTTTGAATAGAGAAAGTAATTAGCAGAAAATCTCATGTAGTGTTGTCCTGGTTGGAGTGATTACTATCACGACCCCTTTTTATAAGGAATCAAGAACATTATTTCTACATCACTTACTTTTTTAAAATAGATAAATAATGGAGAAATAAGTATAAAATTCACTTTTCATTCAAAATAAACAAAGTTCCTCATAATAATATCTAACAGAACAACATAATATTACATTTAGTTCATAATACTCAAAATACACAATAAATTATACTACATAACTACCGGATATTACTTGTTTTACGACAAGATCCACCAAAAATTTAGCTCTACAACAAAGTTTCTCCTAAGATATCATCAACAATCTATAAGAAAGAGAAGAAAAAGAAGAGAAATGAATGGTAAATCTAACTTCAAACTTATAGAAACTTACTTCAAATCCTTCAGAACAGACGTAGAATCTCAGATCTAGTGAGAAATATAAGTTTAAGAGGGTTTAGTATGAGAGAAAATGGTGGTATATGGCCTTGGATATCTCTAGAACCTTTGAGAAGTGTAACAATATGAAAATTTCGTGCAAGACCCCCTATTTATAGGCAAAATTTCGTGCAGAATTAAGTGTACTTATTCCTAAGAAACCCCTAATTCTGGTTGTTCATTCAGATTAGAAAATCAAATCCAATTCCCATTGGCAAATGTTCCTCTAAGATTAACCAAATGAATTTCCATTCAAAGAGTATGTAAAAGTGCAGAATTAACAACTCAATTAAGCCAAATACTCGAATTTCAGAAGCAAGAATCAAATCAATACATCAATTCGAGTTCCATAAACCCCTAACTACAAGAAAACTACTCAGACATGGGAGAAGAAAAAGAGAAAGAAGAAGAAGAAGAAGAAAAACTCCAAGAAGCCATGCCCGAGAGCTCCAATCCGATTCCTCTTTGTGGAAGCTTCAAGACTTGACCCCAATCTTCTCTCTCAATCCCTCTCAACGACAATCTAACAGAAAAATGGAAAAATAAAACCAAATCCCCGAAAATCTGAGCACTTCTGGTATTTATAAAGATTCCCAAATTTGCGCATTATCACTTTCCTCAAAAATAGTAGCTATGCAGAAGGTTAATTGGTTGCGCGTTAACACTTTTATGAGAAAAAGTGGCCACACGCAACTTTGCTGAGTTGAGAGCTCTCTGGAACAATCACTCTTGCTAATAAAAGTGTCACCGCAGAGCTCAAGTAGTTGCGCGTTATCACTCTTATGAATAAAAATGACTACGCGCAACTCGTCATGTTGAAGGCTCTCTGGAACGATCACTTTCAATGACAATAGTGGTTACGCGGAGCTTGCTGATATTTTGCCTCTCTGGAACGCTCACTTTTAATGATAAAAGTGATAACGCTGAGCATGCTGAGTCTGAGGCTTCTCTGGAACTCTCACTTTTCCTGGCAAAAGTGGTAACGCCCAGGCTTCACTTCTTCTTTGAGCTCTGGAGTGATCACTTTCACTGACAATAGTGATCACGCCCAGCCTGCATTTCCTTGTTCTTGTGTTTTGGAGTCCAAACTTGCTACTCTTGCTCTTCCTTTCCATTATGCTTCCATTCTTATGAACCTTGCTCAGATTAGTCCTACAAAAACAAGATTAAAAACTTAATTCCTAAGCAAAAATTCCACAATTTCTAAGATAACTACAAATTGAAAGAGAACTTCAATTCATTCTCTTTTTCTGAGTTTTTCTTCTTTCTTTATATATTTTTCTTATCAAATGAGTTAGAATTATGCTAAAATATCAGTAAAAATATGGATTCATCACCACCCCAAACTTGAATTTTTACTTTTCCTCAAGCAAATCAAACTAAACCAAGGGTAAGTTTCTCCATTTTCAAATTCAATTAACAAGCTGCTTTTGTTAGATTTTTCCAATTTCCAATTCTGTGTTTTCTGCAAAATTTTCAATCAAGTTGTTCATCCAAATACTCATCATGATATTCCTATTGCATAATCATCATTGAGTAAGAATTGCTATCCAAGTTCATATATTTCATCAAAATTCATGTGAATACAATTAATAAACATGATCACAGCTCACTTAGAAGTGTTTCTCTCATCACTCAACAACGTTTGGGTACTGTTTTCACTCTAAATCATCAATTTCATTACACTCTACCATATGCTTGCCCATATTCTCAATCTCCTTTGCTTAATGCATGTAATCACACATCCAGAGGACTTTTTCAGGTTATAACAAGGCTTAGGTTAGGGTAGGTGATCGCGAGTGTCGCTCTCGAACAAATTAATAAAAATTGAATTGCATAAAAATTATGTAGTAAGAGGTGCAATTCGAGTCGTCTCCCAACGATGATAACGTTATACAATTATAAAATTTGTAGAGGGGGTTTGATTTATAGAATAACTAATTAGAATCAAAAGTTAAAAATAATTAAAAACTCTAATCCAAGAATTTAGAAGAACTACGACCACTCTATCACCGAATTTCAAGAAGATGCATCAAATAACAAATTAGTGATTAACATTAAATTCGAATGAAACCTCAATTCAAATTAAGCATTCACACGAGAACCCTCATGCATTCGATCAACATACAATTCGCTCAAAGTTCAGAAACCTCTAGAACCTAATCGATTTGTGTTAATTTAATTCACCAATGCGATTAATCTTAGATCTCAAACCTGAAAATTTAATTCACGTTCCTTAAAACTGAATTACATACATCAATTGAATAATACGTAATCAACCAGATGCATAATCATCAATCCAAACGAATAACTTCAATTCAAAAATATAATTAGCAAAGGGAGAAAATAAGGAAGAGATGAAACCGAATTTGTTATTGAATTTATGCCAATGTGAGACCAATCCTCAAGAGTGTCACGTCCCTTTTCATCTTTGAATTAGATGGAAATCTAAGTCTCCATTAATGGAGGAAAACAACAAGTCATAAAGGTGAGAGGGGCTGAGAGAGAAGAGAAGAGAAGAGAAGAGCCAAAAAAATAAATTCAAAATTCCGTTTGTCACATTGTTCCATTTTTTCGGCTATGAAAACGGCCTCTTTTTGGTTCGTGGACTGAAGAACAATTGTAGCCTTGGATGTCAGCTTCAAAACGCCACTAGAATGGGCTTAATCGGATGTCTGTGGACTGAGATATGGCTCAAATACTGCACCTTGCTCAAGATCCATGACTGCAGCGTTCCGACTTTTTCCAGGCCTAGTTTCAGTTTCTTATCACCAGAATTGGTTTCTAACCTCTTCATAGGCATTGTGCACCTTTCTCTTAGCTTTCCTACAAATCAAGAATCATAATGAAAAGAGTTCTACAGCTCAAGATATGGTCCAGAAACCAAAACAGTATCAGAATTTTCCAAATACTAGAAAAATTAAATAAAGCCCAAATAAAATTCAAACATCATAAAATGATCCAATTCAACCAATTAGGTACAAAAGACGATTAATGAGCTAGGAATTAGAGGGAATAATGTTATAAAAATCCAATTGATCAGTAGGTAACAAAAAAAATGGAAACAATACATGCAATTTCAAAAGATCAGAGACATTTTAAGTGATTTGTTTTAAAACTAACCTGGATCTGCATTATTTCTCCTTAATTTTCTCACTTATGCAGCAAACAAAATTTTTCGTGCAGCAGAATTTTCACTCATATTTTTCTTCTTTTCTTGCTTTCATGGAATTTCTTTTTCTTTTTCTACAGCATTTTGCTGTAATTCTTTTTTCTTGAACTCATATTTTTCTCTTTTCAGAATTTTCTACAGCACTTTTATTCTTACTTTTTGACTTTTTGAACTCAAACTTAGATAGCTTGCTATTCCCCCACCCCAAACTTAGAACATTGCTTGTCCTCAAGCAAGTAAAATGTGGATGACACTCCAAACTTAGTTTTAAAACTCATTCTTGATTAAACTCACTATGCCTCTGATTAATTGAATGGTAAAATTGGTTTTTCAGCAGGGCTTGTAATGAGGTTAATTCAAGAAAAGGATATTAAGCTCAAAGGGTGAACTAGGGCATTCAAGCATAAGGGAAGGCATTTAGGCTAACTAAGTATATCAAACATGGCCTCCATCATATATGTGAAAACTATAAATTGCATATTCAACCAAGAAACAAGGCAAGTTCTAGAGAATGCAGCAAAATGTGATTAATCAAACATGAAGAAGAAGCATGCAGCTCAAGTCTCACTCAGGTTGTGTAAGTGACATGTTAATCAATGAACTCACATTTCTCTTTTAAGATTTATATGCACCTAGTGGCAAGACTGCCTCATTTTTTACAATACAAGTGTAATCTCATGTTGAGAATGGAAAAAAACAACTTAAAAAAAAAATTCAAACAGAATTCACAGAATTGTCAAGCATCTTGCAGTCAAATTGCAGAAAAATAGTTCATATCCTATACTATTATCAGTAAAATTTCAGTGTATTGTGTAGCTAACACATGAATCAAGAGGTAAGGAATAACCTTTTTTCATGGCAGCTTGTGCAGGTATCATCATCCAATGTGTGTGAGAGATGTGTGAGTGTGACATTTTCTGCACAAAACACCAAAAATTTTGATCAATTGGCAAGTAAAAGGCAATTAAGTGGAAATCTAACATAAATGCAGAACAGATATGTTAAAATTAAACCAAATTGTACCAATTTGTAATTACAACCCAAAAAGTTTGAAACTTAACTATAGAAATTTACAAAATTCCTAATGACAGAAAATAAATTCCTAAACTATTCATCTGCTCCATCTTCCTCCTCTGAGTTGTCTTCCTCCTCTTCTTCAGATTCTTCTTCTTCCTCCTCCTCCATTATCTCTTCAGCTGGTTGTGGAAAATGGGTTTTGTAGATTGGTAGATCTTTGAAGACTGAGGAATGATGGCACTGAGCATTCTCTGCCAAATCAGGAGTGTGATACATTTCATCTTTGGTCATTCCCAATTTTTGACCAATATTCAGCATAACACATTCAAGCAACATAATCCCAGACTTGAGACTGCTGTGTAGCTCAGTCTGCCTCTCTGCTAACTGGTTCTGTCTCTCAGCCATTAGCTTCAAGGAATCCTTCATCATTATTGGTTTTTCCTATCTGAATTGAGAAGGGATTGGGTCTGCTGCAGTGCAGGAAGTGGTAGCATATATTTCTTTCACCACAGAGACAGAAATGGGAGCTGCAGACTGAATTCTTTCTTGGTACTCCCCAACTTCAACTCCTGCATCCTCACAAAGTAACGTTATTAATGAAGGAAAGGCAAGTGAATCTCTCTTGGTTTTCAAAATATTCAAAATACATTCACTAATGACCTTTCCCGCATCAATATACAAATCATTCACTATTGCAAAAAGAAGTTCTGCCCTTTTCACAGCCAATGTCGAACTATGTTTGATTGCATAAATGAGTTCAGAATAAAAGTGCTCCACATTTTGGCAAATGGCAGCAGCTGTTTGGTGACAATGCATTTTGGTTTCTTGGATTGGTTCAGCTTCCAAGTTGTTCCAGGCCGCCCAATCCTTTGCAGAATTTTCACATAGTCCTTGTCAGGACTATTCTTAAAAACATTGAATTCCAACTGTCCAGCCTGCTGTGCAGAATTGATGTTCAACACTCTATTAATGTTTGCAGGGGTGAAGTCGACTCTCATCCCCTTCACATTGTGTGGAACTTAGGAAATTTATCCCCTTTAAACTTCACAGCATTGGTGTAAAACTCCTGGATTATTTCCCTCCAACCCATTCCAGCCAAAGAATAGAAGGATTCCCAATCCCTCTTCTGAATTTCTTCTTTATATTCTGGGTAATTGTCCCCAGCTATCTCAAAAGCTTTGTCTGGGACAATTTTCCTCCTCAGAATATTTGCCTTGAAGAAGTTTTCATGGGCAATGCTTCTGAACCTTGGATCATGTGTTGCAGTGGGTGAGGAGCTTGAAGGTGAAGTTCTTCTTGGCTGAGGTGGTGGGGAGGGTGAAGGTTCAGCGGTTCTTTGCTGAGGTGGGTCAGAAATTTCAATGGGTGAGGAGCTTGAGACACCATCAGTTTTGGCCCTCTTTACTGCTGGATTATTCCTAGCTGATCTAGCTTGAAGATTTCTGCTGGATCTTCTTCTTGGAGTGGTGGAAGATTCAGCTTGCTTTTTCTTAGAAGGGCCCACAAGTGTATTGAAAGATGTTCTGACCATTTTGCAATTTATGCAAAAAGGAAATTTAAAATTTTAACACATGATATTTCTATGCTTGCAGAAAATTCAATCAAATAATTTGCAGACATTCATTTTTTAACACTATACTCATGTAGGTTGCTGTTAAGATAATTCAGCATACACATATAAACACACAATTGCACAGGCTTAATCATTCACAGTCCTACTTTATTTGTTCGGAGTCCACACTCTTAGAAAATATCAAGTTAATGCAGAGAGATTATTACAGATCTTTGACCAAATTCCAATAAAATTCTGTAATTTCAGCAAAAGATTACAAGGTTTTAGCCAATTTTCAACCAAGTATGCACTTCAATTCTTCCCAGCATAATTTCTAACTCAATTTTATCACAGTTATGCATTCTAATTTCCAATCCAACCTTTTCAGAAAATTCTGTTGTTATCAACTTAGATTCTACAGAATTTTGGTTCAAATATGTTTCAATTATTTCAATCAAAACAACAAATCACAATGGACAGAGAAAACCTATTCAGAGTTTTGTCTATTTTAACATTGAACCAAATAGCCTCAGAACATGAATTTAAGTCTACTGTCAAAATATGTAATATATAGATGCAACAGTACAGATGCACAACATTAATCAATCAAATTCAGAGGAATTTTAATATTCCTAATTTGGAAGTTCAGGGTGCGTTCACTATCACAAAGAAATATTTTCAGGTTTCAACCAATTTTCAAACATAGTTTTGCAACCCAATCATTTTCAGCAAAAAGCTATTTTATCAAAGTAATGTAGAGTTGATTGTCCTAGTATTTTTCAGGCATTCAATTGTATTACAAGTAGCATGTGGTTGCAGTTAATCTTATTCAACAATTTTAGTTCAAACATTTTCACTGAAGTCTTTTTTTTTTTGTCATCCCAATTTCTGCAAAATTTTTGTTCAAATATTGTGCAATGTAGATTCAAATTCTTCTAAAAAAAAAGTTTTAAATGACAGGGAAAACTTATTCAGTGTATTGTTCATGCTATTATTGAGTCAAATAACATCAGAACAGTGCCCCATTACCCCATTCGACATTTTTCCCAAACTTCAAACACAGAACACCCTAACTGCAGTTTCAGAGGGATGAGGGTAAGCGTACCTTGCAGGAAGATGCAGAAATGTATGGGAAATGCTTGCTGTTGCTAGGTTGACACATACAGGGAGTGAAATTTGCAGAGAAAGCTCAGAAAGAGATAAAGTTTTAAGAGTGAAGAGTGTGTGCGTGCTTACTCTAAGGAGTATTTATAGTTATGCTTGGCACGTGACCAATTTTAAAATCAAAAGTGAACGTTATACATTTAGGACTTTCAGCGTGATCACTATTTTTCATAAGAGTGGACTTTCCAGAGAATGACTTTTTCAGAGTGTGGGGCGCATTATCACTATTACTGGGCAAAGTAATAACGTGCAGCATAGTGACAACTTTTTTTTTTTTTAATAAAAGGATTAACGCAGAAATATTAGAAGTTTACTTACCTGTGCGTAGTCACTTTTGCCAATAAAAGGAAGCGTTCTAGAGAGTTAGTTTTCCCATCTATCTCTGCGTGATCAATTTTATCAGTAAAAGTGATTGTTCCAGCAGAGATCCTCAAAATTTACTCTCTGCACAGCTCCTTTTCTGCAACAAAGTAACTCCTTTCATTAGTCAATGGTTTCTAAACTCTCAATTAACTCACTTCTCACACTCTAATCCTTTCAAAACACACTTTAACCATTAAATCTCAATTTAAGTACCAAATTCACCTCAGAAGAAATATGCAGCAGAATCAAAATGCAGAAAAGCAGAAAATTACAAAACATGCATATGCAGGATTCTAAAATACTACAAAAAGCTTAAAATGGGTTAGAAATGTGAGTTGCCTCTCACAAAGCGCTTCTTTAATGTCACTAGCTTAACATTAGTTGTTCCTCACTCAAGAGGAACCAATTTCAAGCATGAGATGTTCCTTGTAAACTCCTCTCCATGATAGATCTTCAATCTTTGGCCATTGACCTTGAATTCTCTCCTTGTTTTCTGATCTTCTATAAGGATTGTTACAAAGGGAGAAATCTCCTTAATCAAAAAGGGTCCAGACCATCTGGATTTCAGTTTCCCTGAAAACAATTTTAATCTTGAATTGAATAACAGCACTTGCTGCCCAGGTCTGAAATCTTTTTGCAGAAAGAACTTGTCATGGATTCTCTTTGTTCTTTCTTTATATAACCTTGCATTTTCATAAGCCTGCTGTCTGAATTCTTCTAACTCATGCAGCTGCAGAATTCTCTTCTTTCCAGCACTTGATAAATCAAAGTTAAGCCACTTGGTAGTCCAGTATGCTCTGTGTTCTAGCTCTAAGGGTAGATGACAGGCCTTTCCAAATACTAACTGGTATGGAGACATACCAATTGGAGTTTTAAAAGCAGTCCTATATGCCCACAATGAATCATCCAGCCTTTTTGACCAATCTTTCCTTGAGTTGTTCACTACTTTCTCTAGAATTTGCTTGATTTCTCTATTTGAAACCTCCACTTGTCCACTTGTTTGTGGGTGATATGGAGTAGCAACCTTGTGCTTCACACCATACTTCATTAATACAGCTTCAAGATACTTGTTGCAGAAGTAAGCACCTCCATCACTTATCAGAAATTTGCGTACTCCAAACCTTGCAAAAATATTCTTTCTTATAAAGGAAATCACTACCCTTGCATCATTTGACCTGGTGGGAATGGCTTCCACCCATTTGGAAACATAATCTACTGCTACTAAGATGTATTCATGCAAAAATGATTGGGGAAAAGGTCCCATGAAATCAATCCCCCATACATCAAATAGCTCCACTTCTAGGATGTTGGTTAATGGCAGCTCATGTCTTCTTGAAATGTTTCTAGTTCTTTGACATTTGTCACAGCTTTCCACATACTTCTTGGCATCCTTGAAAAGTGTAGGCCAAAAGAAACTTGCTTGCAGAACTTTTGCAGCAGTCCTTGAGCTTGCGTGGTGGCCTCTATACTCTGAATTGTGACAGTGCCATAATATGTCAGATTGCTCATTTTGTGGAATGCACCTTCTAAGTAACCCATCCACTCCAATTTTGAACAAATAAAGGTCTTCCCACACATAGCATTTGCTGTCATGTAAGAACTTCTTCTTTTGCTGTCAAGTGAACCTCTTTGGAATGAATTGAGTTGCCTTAAAGTTTGCAATGTCAGCAAACCAAGGCATGTTTTCCACTGCAAACAACTTTTCATCTAGAAATTCTTCATTTATTTCTAAGGATTCAGTGGTTAAACTTTCCAATGGCAGTCTTGATAGGTGATCTGCAACCATATTTTCGTTTTCTTTCTTGTCTCTAATTTCCAGCTCAAACTCTTGCAGCAGCAGAATCCATCTCAGGAATCTTTGCTTGCATCCTGCTTTGACAACAAGTATTTAAGTGCAGAATGGTTAGTATATACAATTACTTTTGAACCCATCAAGTATGATCTAAATTTGTCAAAAGTAAACACAATAGCTAGGAGTTCTTTTTCTGTTGTTGTGTAATTTACTTGTGTAGGATTTAAAACTTTGCTAGAATAATAAATGACATGCAATTTCCTATCCTTTTTCTGTCCTAAAATAGCACCCACTGCACTATCACTTGCATCACACATTAGTTCAAAAGGCAATTTCCAATTTGGTTTTGCAAGAATAGGTGCAGAAATCAATTTTTCTTTCAAAATAGAAAATGCATGCAAACAAGCATCATCAAATATGAATTCAGCATCTTTTACAAGAAAATTACTAAGAGGTTTTGCAATTTTAAAAAAGTCCTTGATAAACCTCCTGTAAAACCCAGCATGTCCTAAAAAACTCCTAATTCTTTTAACATTAATTGGTGGAGGCAGTTTACTAATGACTTCTTCTTTTACTTGGTCCACCTCCATTCCTTTTTCTGAAATCTTATGGCCAAGAACAATGCCTTTTTGGACCATGAAATGTCATTTCTCCCAATTCAACACAAGGTTAGTACCTTGACATCTCTGCAAAACAGTGGATAGATTAGCTAAACAATCATCAAATGAATCACCAAAAACAGAAAAATCATCCATGAACACCTCTATAATATTTTCTACCAAGTCAGAAAAAATAGAAAGCATGCATCTTTGGAAAGTGGCAGGGGCATTACATAAACCAAAAGACATTCTTCTATATGCAAAGACTCTAAATGGACATGTAAATGCAGTCTTCTCTTGATCCAAAGGATCCACTGCTATTTGATTGTATCCTGAATAACCATCAAGGAAACAATAGAATGAATGTCCAGCAAGTCTCTCCAACATTTGGTCTGCAAATGGTAGTGGGAAATGGTCCTTTCTAGTTGCATCATTTAATTTCCTATAGTCAATACACATGCGCCAGCCAGTAACAGTCCTAGTAGGGATAAGTTCATTCTTTTCATTAGCTACAACAGTCATGGCCCCTTTCTTTGTGACAACTTGGACTGGACTCACCCAATTGCTTTTAGAAATTGGGTAGATTATTCCTGCATCTAGCAGCTTCATGACCTCTTTATTAACTACCTCTTTCATGGCTGGATTCAACCTTCTTTGTGGCTGCACAACAGGCTTAAAATTCTCTTCAAATAAAATTCTGTGCTTACAAAATGAAGGATTTATACCTTTCAGATCTGCAATACTCCAGCCGATTGCAGATTTATGCTCTCTTAGGATTCGCAGCAGTTTTTCCTCTTGTTCTTCCTTGAGCTCATTGTTAACGATGACTGGATTCTTATGGTTCTCATCCAGGAATGCATACCTCAAGTGGGAGGGAAGTTGTTTCAGCTCTATCTTCTATTTTTCCTTCTTTAACATCCTTTTTCAACTCCTCCCTTACTGAATTTTCTGCAGGTTTTTGAATTGGCAGGGCTTCTAATTGCTGCGCTATTTCCATAATGTATTTCTCATTAAGAATTTCAGACTTGACATTCCTTGCAGATATTATTTCTTCTAACACAGTATTTTCATCCAGCTCATTAATAGAATAATGTGGAATAATAGAATCTAAAATGTCTATCTTCATGCATGTACTATCTTCCATAGGATATTTTAAAGCTTCAAATACATTAAATACCACCTTCTCATCCTAGACTCGAAGCATAAGTTCACCTTTTTGTACATCTATCAAAGCTCTCACTATTGCAAGGAATGGTCTTCCTAATATCAAGGGAATATTAGCATCTACCTCCATGTCCAGGATTACGAAATCTGCAGGGAAAATAAACTTGTCAATTTTAACTAACAAATCTTCAACTACACCATAAGGATAAGTGTATGATCTATCAGCCAACTGTAGTGTTATGTTAGTGGGTTTCACTTCCTCTATGCCAAGTTTCTTCAAAACAGCCAATGGCATCAAATTAATGCTTGCCCCTAAATCGCATAGTGCTCTTCCAACTGTGCAGTTTCCTATTTCACATGGAATGCTGAATGATCCAAGGTCTTTTAGCTTTTGAGGAAGTTTTCTCTTGAGGATTGTACTACATTCCTCTATCAAAGGTACAATCTTATCATGTTCCAACTTCCTTTTTCTGGAAAGTAGCTCTTTCATGAACTTTGCATATGAAGGCATCTGCTCTAATGCCTCTACAAAAGGAATATTAATCTGCAGTTTATTAAAACATTCATAAACCTTTCAAACTGTTCCTCCTGTTTAGGATTTTGAACCCTTTGAGGATAAGGTAGCCTCTTGTATTTTTCTGGATCTATTAGCTTGCAAGCATCTTCAAAGAGTTGCTTTTTGGTTTTTCTCTCAGAACTCATAAGAACTTCTTCTTTTTCTTCTGAATGATCTTTCTTTAATAGCTTAAAATTTTCTTGTTGCAGATCTTGTTCAATTTTCCTCTCTGCTGCATCATTTATTTTCTTTTCTACAGGTTTAGGACTTGTAACTACAGCTCCACTCCTTGTAATTATGGCTTGACATTGCTCCTTAGGATTGATTACTGTATTGCTTGGAAATCTTCCTTCATCCCTGCTGGATAGTTGTTCAGCTAACTGTCCAATTTGTGTTTCCAGTTTCTTCATAGAAGCTTCTTGGTTCTTGAAGCTTGTTTGGGTCACCTTCATGAATTGTATTATGGTTTCTTCCATCTTAGTCAACCTTTCATTCATAGGCTTGGAAAATTTCTGAGTTCCTTGAGGTTGAGTGGATGGATTCCTCTGAAAATAAGATTGTTGTATTGCTAGACCTGCATTAGAAAAAGGTAAATTAGAGTTAGAATTCTTGGCAGCAGAATATTGATTATTCCAATTAGAATACTGCTGATTTCTATTATTCAAAAATTGAAATCCAGGGGGATATGAGGGTTGTTGTATCTGAAAATTGTTCATATAATTCACTTGTTCCTGTGGTTCACTTGTAGATGCCTCACATGCACCATTTACATGGTTTCCTCCACAAAAATCACAGCTTAGCTGACTGGTAGGCATACTCCCTGTTTGAAGGTTACTGATTTGTTGAGTTAGGGCAGCTATTTGTTCTAAAAACATTTGATTTTGTAGCTGATTCTATGCAAGAAAGGTTTCCAAAACCTTAGCTTCATAACTAGAGTTTCTTCCTTGACTCCTTGAGTTTGAATTCTGATACATTGAAGATGCCATCATCTCAATAATCTTCTGAGCTTCTTCCAAGGACTTTGTGTTTAATGAACCTGCAGCAGCAGCATCAACCATTGTTCTTGTTGTTGCATTCATCCCATTGTAGAAAGTTTCCAATTGCATCCAATCTGGAATACAATGATGTGGACACCTTCTAAGCAATTCTTTGTATCTTTCCCAAGCTTCATACAATGATTCTCCTTCTTGCTGCACAAAGGATGTAATTTATCCTCTCAACTTAGCAGCTTTAGATGGAGGAAAGTACTTGGTTAGAAACTTATTCACAAGTTATGTCCAAGTTATAATGCTTCCTTGTGGTTGAGCTTGTAACCAGCATTTAGCTCTATCTCTCAAGGAAAAAGGAAATAGTCTCAGTCTGATGGCTTCTTCACTAACCCCATTCATTCTTATGATGTCACATAACTGCAGAAAATTTGAAATATGTAAGTTAGGATCATCAAAATTTCCACCAGAAAACTGATCCTGTTGGACTAAGTGTAATAAAGCAGGTTTAATCTCAAAATGATTAGCTTGGATAGTTGGCCTAATTATAGAAGAGTTAAAACCTTGCATGTTAGGAATTGCATAGTCCCCTAATGTTCTAATTCTATTTTGCTCTGCCATCTCTATTTCTGAATTTGGTTGTCTCAAAGGTGTAGGTGTTCTTTTCACTCTAGGATTGCTCTGAATTTCTGGAGAGTAGACAACTTCTAAATCACTATCACTTCCTATGAATTTTTCTGCTCTAGACTCTCTTCTAAGTCTTCTTAAGGTGATATCTATATCAGGATCAAAGACTAGAACTGATTTATTTTTATTTCTACCTCGCATACACAATGAATACTATGAAACTAATAGGAAGTAAATAGAAAACTGAACTATCTTGCAGAATATATGCTATCTACTTTTAACAGTATCAAGTTGATCAAAAATTAGAATTACACTAATGCAGAATTAACTTGTTACACTAACTGCAAACAGAAAACTTTAAATGTGATCTAACACTGCAGAAATTTAACTAAACAAAAATTACTCAATCTAACGCTATAGAACTAATAGGAAGAAAAATAGAAAACTGAATTAAATCACAGTATATATACAAACTGACTATTGCTAACAATGTCAATTACATCAAAAAATTAGAAATTCACTCATGCAGAAAATACTAAAATAAAACATGCAGAAAACATAGAAATTATGCAGAATGAAAATTACAATTATGCAGAAAAATGAAAAATGAAATTATGCTGAAAATGCAAAAGAATGCAAAAACTTTATGTAGAAAACTACACAAAATGCAGAAAAATTATGCAGAAAAAAACTTGAAAGCAAAACAACAAAAATAAATGCTCAATCTAGCTATCTTTCTACTACTAATGATATTGAGATACACAATTTTCCCAGCAACGGCGCCAAAAACTTGTTGTTTGCAATCTAAACACTAGCAAGTGCACTAGTATTGCAGCAAGTAATGAGTAATTTTTAAGAACAGGATATCGTCTCCACAGGGAATTTGGATTTCAAGTATCAATTCATAAAATTGTAACCATTTAAGCTATACGAATTTGGGAGAAGAGTTGTAACATACAAAAGCAATAAACCAAAGAAATTAAGAGTAGAGAAGAACGTGCAGAAAATAGATCAATGAATGCAATGTGAGATTAGAAATGGATTGAAAGGTAGTTAGGAATTTACTTCACAAGAATGTCAATATTAATTCAATTATGCTTCTGAAAATTCAAGAACTTGGCTAATTAACAATCAGTTTCGCATTTTAATAGCCAAAGGTTAATTCTTTAACTCATTGACCCTAACAAGTAACTAAACCACCCTAATCCCTTAGGTGAAGTTCAATTTCATGTTGCATTAAGACTTGGAACATTAGGATTGCAGAATTAAGTGTACTTATCCCTAAGAAACCCCTAATTCTGGTTGTTCATTCAGATCAGAGAATCAAATCCAATTCCCATTAGCAAATGTTCCTCTAGGATTAACCAAATGAATTTCCATTCAAAAAGTATGTAAAAGTGCAAAATTAACAACTAAATTAAGCCAAATACTTAAATTTCAGAAGTAAGAATCAAATCAATACATCAATTCGAGTTCCATAAACCCCTAACTACAAGAAAACTACCCAGACATGGGAGAAGAGAAAGAGAAAGAAGAAGAAGAAGAAAAACTCCAAGAAGCCATGGCTGAGAGCTCCAATCCGATTCCTCTTTGTGGAAGCTTCAAGACTTGACTCCAATCTTCTCTCTCAATCCCTCTCAACGATAATCTAACAGAAAAACGAAAAAATAAAACTGAATCCCCGAAAATCTGAGCGCTTCTGGTATTTATAAAGATTCCCAAATTTGCGCGTTATCACTTTCCTCAAAAATAGTAGCTACGCAAAAGTTTAGTTGGTTGCGCGTTAACACTTTTATGAGAAAAAGTGGCCACGCGCAACTTTGCTGAGTTGAGAGCTCTCTGGAACTATCACTCTTGCTGATAAAAGTGTCACCGCAGAGCTCAAGTAGTTGCGCGTTATCACTCTTATGAATAAAAGTGACTACGCGCAACTCGCCAAGCTGAAGGCTCTCTAGAACGATCACTTTCGATGACAATAGTGGTTACGCGGAGCTTGCTGATATTTTGCCTCTTTGGAATGCTCACTTTTAATGATAAAAGTGATAACACTGAGCATGCTGAGTCTGAGGCTTCTTTGGAACTCTCACTTTTCTTGGCAAAAGTGGTAACGCCCAGGCTTCACTTCTTCTTTGAGCTCTGGAGTGATCACTTTCACTGACAATAATGATCACGCCCAGCCTGCATTTCCTTGTTCTTGTGTTTTGGAGTCCAAACTTGCTACTCTTGCTCTTCCTTTCCATTATGCTTCCATTCTCATGAACCTTGCTCAGATTAGTCCTACAAAAACAAGATTAAAAACTTAATTCCTAAGCAAAAATTCCACAATTGCTAAGTTAACTACAAATTGAAAGAAAACTTCAATTCATTCTCTTTTTCTGAGTTTTTTTGCTTTCTTTATGTATTTTCCTTATCAAATGAGTTAGAATTATGCTAAAATATCAGTAAAAATATAGATTCATCATTCATGCTGGAATTACTGTTCATATTGACTTACTATTTATGCCAGATCTATTGTTCACACCGACTAATTCTTCACGCCGACTTTACTGTGCACTTTTTTTTTTAAGTCCATCTAAATCTATTCTAATACCAAATAATCTTTCAATTAACATTTAATAAGTACAAAACATTACAGATTACTCAATAATAAATCTACAGGCCTGACAATTACTAGGAGTGTTAAGAGTAACTATGCGCAACTTCATTAGCAAAATAGGCTTGCACATAATTACTATGAGTAGTGATAGTAATTACGCGAAGCCTCGTCTCTCTGAAATGACTCTGGAGTGTTTACTATCAATGGTGAATGTAATTACTTCCACTTGGCCTTTGGAGGATGCTTGTTGGAGTAGTTACTTTGGGTGCTAGAAGTGATTACTTCCATCCAATTTTCTCTTAAAAGCTCAAATTTCATGGATTAATTGCCAAAAAACTCCTACACAATTATTCTAATTAGGAAAATTACAAAAGATAATTGTAAAACTTATGTAAATTAAACTAAATTAAGAAAATTGAAATTAATAATAGAATTGACATTTTTATGTTATTTACATTTTCTAACTTCATTTTTCTATTAAAAAGATAACTAAAATATTAACAAAATGTGGATTCATCAATCGGTTATTATGAATAACCAATGTAGAAAATATTCTTCTTGTTCATGTTCTTCTTCATCAATAGTGTCGGTGTTTCTCTTCTTTGATAGTTTTAATGTTCGCATTTGTCATGTTATCAATATATTTGTTTGAATATGTAACATAAAGAATATGTAGTGTTCGTCAAATTTTTTAATAAAGAAGAAAATACAAAAAAAAAACTATTGTTGTGTTCGCTGTCCATGCATGTTTCTAGTTAACAAAAGCACCAGAAACTTAAGAAAAGTCTTTGCTCATCTCCAATATATGCTATTTTACTAGCGCATGTCTAAAATTTTTTAATTTGAATTGATTTTACATCGATTCCCATAAATAACCGATGTAGAAAATACCTTTTACATCAGTTATTTATTTAACCAATGTAAAAAGTTCTAAAATTTTAAGAAATTGAGAGAATGCTAAAAATAGAAAAATGGAAAAAAATATTAAAATTTAGAAAAATGGTTTGTCCAAAGGCTATCTCGAAAAGTCATATAAAATAAACATATAATTTATATAAATCAGAGTCATGTACTAAAAGTTACGCCCATTCCAAGTTTACAACTATAAATGCAAAAAAATACAGAATTGCAAGACTTTCTATATTGGTTGTTTTTATAATCAATGTAGAAATTACTTTTTACATTAATTGTCAAAAGTATCAATATAAAAAGTACTTTCTACATTGATACTTTTGACAACCGATGTAAAAAAATTTGCATAAATTTTAAAAATATTACTACGTTTTTTTTACATCAGTTGTTTTTAGAACTAATATAGAAATTACTTTCCTCATCAGTTCTTTTGACAACCGATGTAGAAAAGTTTGCGTAAATTTTAAATGTGTCACCATGTCTTTTTCTACTACATCATTTCAGAAAGAACCGATGTAAAATCCTATTGTAGAAAGTGTTTTTATACCAGTGATCATAAAAACTAATAATTAGAAGTATAATCATCTAGTTTGGAAAATAAATAATAATTCCAAATTTTTAATTGAATAAAGCAATAAGCTAATCAACTAAAAGCCTAATGCTTGGAGTCCTAAAGAATACTTGGAAAACAAAAACCTAAACACAACACCAATATTGATATGAAACCAAGAACGTTGAAATAATTTAATAAAGCACCTGAACTTGTTGCCCATGTTAGTCCGAGGTGATTGTTACAAATAAAGGTCTCTTTGATAACTTCTATTAAAGTTGGAGAACTCTGAAAAAAAGTAACTTAATACGATTTTCCATGATTTAAGTATTATAAATCCTCCCCATTACAACTGAAAAGGAAGACAGAATACATTGATAAATGACCAAGCCTAAACAAATAAAAATAAAAATAAAGAAATTCAAACGGGTTCAGAATTATAAAGTAAAAATGAAAATACAATATTAATTAATGTTCAAATGGTTTAAGATTGGTGCAATGAACTCTCATAGCTCTTCATTTATCGGTGATGAACCTTCACAAATCGTCATGTGTCCGTCCTCCTGCACTTATTTGCACGTAATTATGAAAACAAATGGTTGCAACTCTTCATGATCATAACTTTTCATGTCATCAACTGTAACTTTTAAATTATGAACTTGTCTTTATTTACAATTATAATTCAGTCTTAAAATCCGAATGGAATTAATCAATATTTGTTGCGATCCACTCCTTTGAATCTAGATTGAATTAATTAGAGCTCTCTTAGCCACTAACTCTTGAATCAGTCCATTTAATGCTTCTTTGAATTTTCTTGGTCTTGCCGAATAATATAATCCATGACAACACATTATACCATGTCCAGCTGGAGATCTTTTGTTTTTCTTTCAAATTTAACTTAATTTAGTTTTAAAACTCGCTTGTTTACTATTTCAATACTTCTCCAATAACACTAATTTTCCCTTCCTTTTAGCTACTAAAAACATTACATTTCCATCATTTTGCATTCAAGAGAGAGAGATCAGAGAGAAAGAGAGGAGAAAGTTGTTCTCATAAAACGAACAAAATGATGAAAAACCAAGAGACCATCACCATCCAACTTGACTATCACAAGAACATTCTTTTTCCGTTCTCATCAGTAATTGAATTTTAGACTCATATGACCTACTTGTAGATGACTTACATTCTAATGATAGAATATGAGGGGCAAGATGGTAAAGTCTATAATTTTACATGAATAAAATTATATTTATTTGTATGATTTTGGTTTTCAATATTTTTGTTAAGTCTCTCTTTTACGAGAAATGCCACATAGAATAATTTGATAAACAGTCCACCATCAGATGGATATAGTAAGACAGACAGCACTGTGGCTGGTTGTGGAGTTCTTAGAGGAATCAATATTGGAGAATAGCTTAAGATTCTTTTAAATATCTTGAAGCAATAGCTTAAGATAGGGGTAAAGATACTCTTGCCAATTTATCATGCACCTGATTATATCTATGATCATCCTCCCGTTGAGATAAGACGTGCTTCTAAATGATATTCTGGAAGTTCCTACACCTAAAGTTGTTCTCATGTTTTTTTCTTTCTGGGCATTGGCCCTTTGTTTGAAAAAAAAGTGAAATAAAGGGACATTATGGTAATGAAACTTGTTTTTAGGATTAAACAATAACATATCAAAATCAGGAAATCAAATAAAAAATAATAATATTTTAAAAATCCAAGCACAGATGCAAGTCATTCTTCTGTAAATGATAAAATATATCATGAGAACTTCCATTGATAAAATTTGGAGGAATAAACCTTTGATATCATCCTCCAATGTTATTTGTTACTATGCTAATCCCTTAAAAATATTTATTCTTTATATCTCAACAAATCTAAAATATTATTATATAAGTTTTTAAAAAAATTATCTTTAAATTATTCTCTCAAGACGTGAAATGTTATCATTTCATCCTTCTAAAAGACTAAAATAGTAAAAATAGAAAAAAAAAATTAAGGGTTAATTTGGTGACTGATTAAATTTTTTGAAGTATTAATTTAATGACAAAATCTTTAAAATATTAATATGATGATGAGTTAAAGACCTGAGGAGCTAGTTCCGTCATCAAAATTTTTGAAGGACTAATTCAACAACGCATAAAAATTTGGAATACCAAATTTAGATGTTTATCATTTGTAAAAAAATTATTAAAAAATATAATGTGTTGAACTATTTATGAATTATTTGATCTTGATAAATTAAATGATCAATCAAGCTGTTTTGTACTAGTATTCAAATAAGCTCACACTTGTTTGAATTATATTAAATAGTGAAGTTGAAGCATTAAATACTTAATGTTTGAGTGTTGTAAATAGTTTGTGTGTGCATGAGCAAATGTACGTAATGCATATTAGGTGAAAATATATTAATCTTTACTTTACAATTGTATATAAATGATTAAGGTTAAGGGACTAATTTGGTAATAGGTGTGAGACAATAAAAAAACATTTGAATTTTTAAAGAACTAATTTAATAACTAGTTACATTTTCTAACTAGTAATTCAATGACAAAATCTTTGAAACATTAATATAGTGATGATTTAAATATTTAAAAGGCAATGGTAAATAAATTTTTTTAAGGATAACTATAGTATTGCATGAAACTCTAAAAGATCAAATTTAGTTTTCGTTGAAATTCACTAGTAAGTTATAGAAAGGAGTATATAGATTGAGATTACATGAACTATTCAAATTTTAGTTTTAAAGACAAACTTGAACATACAATCATATATGTATGAAAAAAAAAATATTTAAAGATTACTTTAACACTTATGTGATTTTTAATATTTTAATTTTGATTATTCCTATAGGATGTAGTGTTCAAGATCTCTTTCTATTATCAAACATGATTAATCTCTTTGATACTTATCATATATCTATTTATGAGTAAACTTATCAAGTGAGAAAACTATTCCTACACATAAATGGTCAAGTTTAAAATTAAATAAAATGAATATTAATTATTTATGTATAATTATATAATCTATATTTATGACTTGAAAAATAAATTAATATGTCTTTATTGTAAAAACATCAATTTTTTAATAAATCCCTATAGTTTAAATCTTTTAATATATTTTTGGAAATTAACATCGTAAGACTTTCGATAAATATTAGTAATATAATATATATTTAAAAGTATAATTTAAATAGTAATTATTATTCTTCAAGTTATGAACTTACAATTCTTACAATAAAAAATATCATTGTACTCCTAGATAATACTATATAAGAACTTCAATTTTAGATAGTTTAATTTAACATAAGGATGCCATACTCTAAAGTTTTATTTGAGAATTTAAAGAAAAAAGAAAGGAAAATATTTGAAAAATAAAGGAGATGAAGGAAAGAGGAAAAATGATAATTAATGCAAAACTTCATAAATTGAGAGAACTCAAAAACATGTGATTAGAAAAATTTTATAAATTTTCTTCCTCCCTTTTAAAAACCCCTAAAAAAAATATTTATCACATAAGTCTTCTCTTCTCTCCCTTTTCTCCCAAAAACCAACTCCCAAATAAAACTTTAAAATATTAGAATTATTTCTTAAGATTGATTTTAAATAATTAAAAATAATAAATTTTGTTAATATATATATATATATATATATAATACATTAAAAATACAGAAACATAATAAATAACTTTGTTAATAAAAACTTACTACTTTAAATGTTTTATGTTAATATTATGAACTAATGTTTACAAATCCAAACAAAATATAATCCCATAAATGAATAAAAGCACAACATTTTAACTTCATAATAAAGCAAGCCATAGTAACAAAGATTGATAGTACCATCCCTTGTGGCCTTGGATAATAATAACATAAAATACAATAGAAAAAGCTAAAAATCTGTCAACTATCAATGAGTTCACATGATTGGGAAGTTTATTGATAGGTGCCATGGGTACACAAGGGGTAAACCCTAAAAACAACTCATTTTTTTGCAGTTCCGCGGTTCCTAGGTAATATAATTTCTGGTCTAGCTTCATCTGTACAAGCTTCTAACTCCAGAACCACCAACTTCAAGAGAGGAAGAAACAAGGGTTCTGTTTGTAGAACTTGGGAAAAGGGGAACTAATATATGGAGATTTTCCATACACTTCATCAGCAACAAATTCCTAACAGCTACTGCTTTTAGCTTTGCTTTGCTGAAGCCATCATTGACGTATGCTGATGAGTTAGCTCATGCATTTGGATCCCATCAAAATATTTAAGGTCAAGACGAAAATAATAGCGACTATGTTCACATTCTCTCAAGCCTTTTGAAATGCGCGAGAAGAAACCCCATGCAGAAGCCTGACAAACCCCAAGAAACTGAGCTTCCCATCTGAGTGTCTTATCCAATCTTGAAGTACTACATGAACAGGTACAGATGGACTAAGCCCAAGTTCCTGAAACATGTCAATTTTGAAGAGCCTTAGTATCATTATACAAGTTATGATAAAAAAATCTCATTTGAGTATCTGATAAAATGCAGAAAGAGGACAACTAAATGATTGGAGTTGAGGAAAACTCCTCAGAAGGAGAGACAATTAAAAGAGAACAATTATACACAAGTTTGGATAACATGTTCTTGGGAATACTTAATCAGGCTTTGGTTCTAATTATACCCTTAAAAGAACGAAGAAGAATGAACGAACAAACAAACAAAAATGATAGCAGCTTAGGCATAGTGCGCGCTACATATAGAACCATGTACAGCTTATTGATATATTAGAAAAAATGGGTTGTGAAAAAGAGAATACCGAGGCCAACTCTTCAATCATAATTGGTCGATTTCCATCCTTTTCAAAAAGGTCATAGGCATGCCTCGCGTGTTGCTCCCAGCTCTCCATGCCTTCAAGTTGGTGCACACTTATAGCAGCAGCACAAAATTCCTCAAAATCTAATTTCCTATATTGGATAGAACTAACCTGCGACATAAGTAATAAATTAAATTTTCATTGAAGCTAATTTGTTAAAGCACTCAGTGAGCAGTGACGATCCCTCAAACTTACAATATTCACATAATCCAAAACCCGTGAATCCTTTGAGGCATCGGTGGAGCTCCTCAAAACAGCCTGCCAATATAAATAAATGTTAATGTCTGAAAGAAATTTGAAAAGGAAACAACTCTAAACTTTGGATATGTACTGACCGCCTTAAAGTTCTGCATAGAGATTAACCCACTTTTGTTTGGCCCTAACAGAGTAAATTGATCTCTGAGATAAGCTAGCTGAGCTACAGTCAATGTCTTTGCAAGAGCCTGCAAAGATGACAAAGTTTTAATCAATATATATATATATCCATGTCTCTAACAGCAATTACTAATAGCCGCTTCAAGAAATTTGGAATTCATTACACTTGCAAATGAAGACAGGCAATCACACAAAACCTTTCCCCAACTAGTCAGTAAATTAACTTGTACTAATTGATCAGCCTGCAGAGACTTCTATGATTCTCTCCTTCATTTTCTTAAATTTTTGTCCTTTAGACAGGCGGTTTCAGTTTCTACCAATCTGAAATTAACTTGTTAACCTGAAAACCTTAAATTTTTCTCTCTCCTAAATTAACTTGTTACTAATCTGAAAACCTTTAAGAGTTTGTATTTCTACCAATTATAGCAATCATATTTTCTGCTTTCCTTTTATGTTCCTTTCAGGCCCTCTCATTATTATATACTAGATGGAATATTAATTTTGGTAACCCTAGACAAGAAAGAATTCAAATATAAATTCCAAAATAACATGCACGTTAAAATTTGAAAGCTTGACCAAATCCCATATAGTCGAAAAAGCTTTAGTTAATGTCACTAGACCGATTAGAGATACCAAGATTCAATAATGAGATATGACAAGGGAAAAGCTTAGCAGTTTTGATTGACTAAAGCATCAAATCATTTATTATACATGACTAAAATTGTTCGCCTTTCCAAGCAGTTGTCATACTCAAACTCATTTAATGATGTGATAATGCTTGATTAGATAATTTTTAAAAATTTATACAATCTCAAAAGTTTAATCCAAAACCATAGCCATTAACATCACATACCCCTAAAGCAGATTTACGTAAAGAAGATGAGCATATATAAGCTTTAACAAGCTTGTGGATTATCATATCCAAAGGTATCCTTATGTCATCATGATGATTCACCAGCCATGGATGACCTACACATAAAATCAGTCAATAAGCGAGAGAAATCATGAGATCAAGAAATAAGAATATTAATACCATATAAACCACCATGGGAAATGGGAAAGACATACTGAGTGCCTGAGCTGCTGTTAATCTTTTCCGATAATCCTTATTCAACAACCTCTTTACAAAATCTTTTGCATCAGCAGATAAAGAGGGCCAAGGAGCTTCATCAAAACTTGGATCTGCCTTCAGGACAGCCCGAAATATACCAGATTCTGTGCGGGCCCAAAAGGGACGACTTCCACATAAAAGAATATAAGCAATTACACCAATGCTCCACATATCTGCTTCTGTCCCATAAGATCTATGCAAAACTTCTGGAGCTACATAATAAGCACTTCCTACAATATCATTCAACCTCTCATCTGCAAAAAAAACTTCTCAATGTTCGCACTGGTTGCTATATTTTCTGTCAAGAAAATGAGAGAAGTGAAGAAAGAAGGCAGAAAGCCCAACCTGGCTTTACATAGTCAGATAATCCAAAATCAATGGCCTTCAATGTTGAATTTTCATCCTTAGACGTGAATAGAAAATTCTGAAGCATAAAACCAATATTCATGATTAGAAAAATTTAACAGACTGGTGTCATTCAGAATGACCATTAACCTATAAAGAATGAAAGTCTAAACAACACCAATATATGCCATCTCTATATCACTTCATTATTTCCACGCCTGGCATTTGCACAAAAAATTTATTTTTAAAGAGTGAAAGGTATGTTTGAAAATATTCAACATATCATGATAGCATATGATAAACAAAAATTCAAACTCAGTTCAAACATACATCAAGAACATCACCATGAGAGTAACAACCAGATTTCAAAGGAGTTAAAAGCTCAAGCTGAGCATAATAAACACAAGGGCAGTTGAAGTATTCGTCAAACTTATTAAGCATTTCAAAAGAAAATTAACAAGAACAAAGCTTCAAGTCACTAAATGAGATTGGCTACATAGATTACATTACCATACTGAATTCAGCCATTTTAAAAAAATAACAAAAACCTTTTTAATATGGTTATAAGCATATTGGTGTATAAACACTATAGTGTGGTTAACAAGAAAATGTATTAAGTACTTAAACCGTACGGAGACTTTCAGGAGGATTGTGTTAATTTCTGTCTAATATTTTAAGTACAGAAAAAATTTTCCAAGACTAATGATAGCATACCTGCTACAACAAAGGTCTATAAGAGAAGAGTTAGAAAGAATACTAGAGAAGGGGAGGACAAAACAATTGTAACAGAATATTAATGAGTGGGAATTCACATACGAAGAGGGGGTGAAAAATAGAGAAGGAAAAACCAACTGGTATCCTAGGCAGTGTTTGAGAAGTGAGGACAGGTTCAAAGAGAGATCAGGACTCTCGAACATATCCTGGGTCATTCATCTTTGTATTTCTCTGCCCTAATTCAGTATTCCTCCATATCAGGGCAAGGTTGATTCTCTAGGAGATCTTGAGCAATAAAGATATTTTTTTCCCTTCATATTTTCTCTGATCCAGTTTCTCTCAACTTGCTATTGCAGCAACAAAGATTAACGTGAAACATAACAGATAACGGCATTAATAAGAGGGCACCGTACTAGCACCAGATGGTATCCTAACTTCTTTCATGATACACTATCTTTGGCATTCTAAACTTCTACTGCAGAACCATCTATTCTTCTATCTGACTTCATTCTTTCTTTCCTGCCGCATCAGTGCACATGTTCAAGACATACAATCCAGCAAAAAAGAATACCAAGATTGAGGAATTAAGCACCTTCAGTGTAACACAAGGGAACTATTACACCCAAAGTATGAAGCAATAATGAAGCAAACTTTATGCTATTGGCAGTTTATAAAAATGCATAAAAATGTAATTCTCTGATCTACTTAATCCCAAAGACAAAAATGATGATGTCTACGTTTCTTAGCTACCACAAAAATAAAAAAATTAATTAGCTTTATAATTCAATCACCTCTGGCTTCAGATCACGGTGAACAACACCCTGCAGATGACAGAAAGCTACCACACTTAATATTTGGATCATAACAACTCTGGCATCCTCTTCTGAATACTTCCCACCCCTACACACCACAAGTCCACAATTGAATTTGTGCATGGTTAGAATGTCATTAATGAATGCAAGGGTAAAATAATTAAACCAGAATGTCTCTTTGAACTCCCCCCCCCCCCCCTCTTTTTTTCTCTACCTCCCCTTGTGTGGCACAGAAAATAGAAAATTGGCGAATATAGTTACCTGGAAAGAATCCTATCTAGCAATTCTCCTCCTTTGCATAACCTGAATGGCACAGATTACAGATACATAAGAATGTAAGCCCTTAATTTTTAACTTCAATGAACAACTTCAAGTTTCCTGCTCTATAAATTCAATATTTCAAAACAAGCAGCATAATTATTTTACTGCCTTGGAAGTAAATACCAGATATGAAGTCTCATGTCAATCAGTATTAGCAAAAGTGCATCATAATAAGTCTTCCTTTCCCTAGAAAACTAATTCAGATAGAGATTATAACACCACTTGTTCAGTAGTATAAAAGCTTGTAAACGGGATCCAAAATATGGCTACGAAAAGAATGGTAATATCAACTTACTCCATAACTATATAAACATTGTCATCATCTTCATAGGCTTCATAGAATTGCACCAGATTCCTATGTCCTGTTAGAGCCCGCAATATCTTCACTTCTCGCCTTACATCCTCTATAGCAATTGCTGTGGTCATCTGTCAATCATCACCAGTTTTTGTAAGAAAGAAAAAACCACGCTACTGGATTTCATAATCAACAGACACAAGGAGAAGACTGATCATAGTTGGACACTTGCACTCAATAAATCCTTGGAAGGTACTTCATTGATAAAAGAAAAGGGGTTTATTAACCTCAACAATAGGGTACAGTTTACGTATCTAAAAGAATTATGATTTTGTTGAGAAAAAGACATTTATTATATTAAAGAAAGTGTAATAAATGCTTCTCTTTATAATAAAATCTTACTACTTTTAGCTATTTTAACTCAACTGAGAGTTGAGGTTAACAAAACCGTACAAGAAAAAAATTGGGTGCAGTAGACTCCACAGAAATATCAAAATCCCAAATATTTATGGTTCTGGATTTTGCCCATTAAAACCTTTTACACCTGATTCTATTGAAAGAGGCAACCAAAAGAGGTCCCCAAAATCCTCATAAACACGCGATCCAGCATTAGTGTTCAACTTAAACAAAACATATAATGTATTTAGAACCTGTTTGAAAGAGTTTAATTAACAGCTTAAGACTCTGATGAGCTCTTTTCAACTTATTTCAATAAATTTCTTAGTAGAGCTTATTAAAATAAGCTATTTTCAGTTTATCTCAATAAATATTACTATTAAATTTATGATATAAGTCATTATTTAAAAAGAACTTATTGAATAAAAGTTTAAGTGTGTGTTTAAAAAATTTGTAAGCTTAAATCCATATGCACTTTAACATGAAACCAAACACGGTGTAAATAAATTGTACATCCAGACGTACTCTTGTTCCCAAAACAGCTATTCCTACCAAAATGCTATTTTCCCAATTAAAACAATCTTTCTATTAAAAGAGCAGTGAAGGTGAACAACCAAAAAGTCATGACACATACGAAACTTATATAGCAATATACATACGAAACTTAAAAAATCACTGACCGATAAATCCAAAAAAAATGACCAAGATAAAAAACCAAGTGCTAAAAGCATAAACCAAACATCGTCTTAAATTGCGGCCCCCAACCGCAATTGCCACTTCAATATCGCAGTCTTTAAGGCCACACACATTTGATTATTACTCCAAGACTAAAACCAATAATAATAACAGTTTTGCTAACTAATGTTCTGTTAAGAAATCAAAAATATTTTTTAATTAAAAATAACGTTCAAAATAAATTAAAAATTACGGTAAATATACATTGATAATCTTTAATAAGAAAAACTTCTCTTTGAATCCTTTAACCAGTATACAGGTTAATAGCATTTTCAATAAAATAATTCTTTAACCATTGTCTGAGTGCTGCAATAGTTAGCATTATTCTAATAATAATAAGATAAAGGCTAACGAAAAAACACTTGTTAAAAGTAAAAAATAAAAATAAAAATATATATATTATAATACATTCGCACTGATTTCTAGTCCATCCAAACATAATTTATAATAAAAGAAATTTATTAATTAGTTTCTTAGCCACCATCTTAAGATAAATGTTGAAGCCTCTAATAATAAAAATGTTAGTATAAATTGCTACGAAATGAAGTAAATAAATTTAGTAAGTTGAATATTAAGATTTAGAAAGAAAAAAAATGCAAGTTTGACGGAAAAAATGGAAGATTATAGGATTTTGGTGAGAAGTGTAAAGTAAATTCCTAACAATTATGATGTGTTGGGGGGGGGGGGAGGAGGGAGACCTTGGCTTTGGGAATGACTTTGACGGCAACATCGATGCCTTTGAAGGAACCCTTCTTGGCTTTGGCAGAGCAAGTGTAACCAAAATGGCCACGGCCCACTTCTTGATTGAGCTCATAATGGGCCGAAAACTGTTTAGAGAACCCAAAGCTCTTGTCAAGTCCAACAACCTCACACTCGCTTCCTTCCGGAATGGACGCCTCGTTGGGCTTGACGGAGCCGTGGCGCCGAGCCAGCAGCGCCCGAATGTGCTTGGCGGGCGACGGAGGAGGGAAGGGTCGCTTCAAGATCCTCAGCGGCGTCGAAGTCACGCTGTTTGGGTTGGCAGGTGAGGATTTGAACCAACTTGGCAAAGGGCTTGGGCTGTAGAATGGAAATTTTGATGAAGATTTGGTGGTTGTTGACGCTGCTTGTTCACTGCTAAATTCTGTGTTCTCTCTCTCGCTTTGTTGGGTCTCAATGGGTTTTCCATGACAGATTCCCATCAAATCAGAAGCAACCAAGACCAAAGGCCCAACCAAAGTTCTAAACTAGAGAGATCAGGGAAGTCACTAATTCAGAGTCTTTTGAAGCTCAAGCATACAAAATTATCAAAATTTTAAAATGAAATTAAAAACAAAAAGTGAGTAATGTACTGAAGAAAAGAGAGAGGGGGGGGGGGGCGAAGGAAGTGCTTCAAGAAATAAAAGAAAAAAAAACAGTTTTGTTAGGGCTGATGAGGAGAGGAATTTGCTGAATGAAAATCAGGGAAATTTTGTTAGGAAAGAGAAGAACAGGCTTTGGGAAGAGGAAATCTGGAGGAGTGAATCTACTGTGGTTAGAAGGGAAGAGAAAATTATAGAGAGAGAAGAGAGATGATGATGGTGGTGGGAACTAAAGGGAGGAAGAAGGCTTGGTAAAAAGAAAGAAGATGAGAAAAAGTGAGGGAAAGAAAGATGCTTGCTTAGCAGAAGCTGAAAGAAAAAGAATAGCATAGCAAGGCTCCTTTTTCTGCTTTTTGTGTAAGGCTTTTATTTCTTTTATTAATTTTATTTTATTTGGGTTCTCTACCTGTTAGTGGTTCCTTGGTTAACAGTTCTGCGTAGAAATACACTTTATCAGAGAGGCTGTATTGTTTCTTGTCTAACAATAATGCCGAGTGGGGTTCGGTTTGGATCCTTCCAGCCTGTCCTTATTGATCCCAAAAAAACTTAGATGTATCCATTTCATGTGAGAACAACGTAATATGGGGTTACCAAACTCTTTTTCTTTTACAAAATTAATAATACCATTCCTGTTATTAACATTTTCTTTACTACTATTTTCCCCCATTTTAAGCAACTATTATAAATACTTTTGCCTTTAATGACTTCAGCTTTTGTCCTTCAGATTAATTTTAAGTATTCAAAATCATTTTTGTATTATTATTTTTTATTTAAACTCTATGTTATAGGTTTAAAATAATATTTAATTTTTTAAAATAAATAAAACATTTATCGTTCTTTTATATTTTTATTTGATAAATACCTTTAATCCTATGGACGGATGATAATAAAACTGATATTAATATAATAAAAATAAACAAAAGGTAACTGAAGCTTTTGTGCCAAAATAAATAATGTATTGTTTATAGAACAGTTCAAATTTTTTATGTTATATTAATTATCGTATCTTATACTTTATTTATCTCCTTTTATTATAACCTTTTTTATAGAATATTTAGGAAGAAGAATTAATTTCTCAGAAAACAATAATAGTATTAATGCTAATATGATAAAAAGGAAAAAGAAATTATAGCTTTCTCTGTGTGTGTGTGTAGTTAAACTACCAAGTTTGACCTTATTTTATTATTGGCTTTGAAAGGCTGTCTTTTTCTACTTTAATTTTTTAAATTTTTGCATGGTGGGTCTGTTTTGTTTTGCCAAATAAGTGACTCGAGATTGGAGAAACATTTCAACTGAGGGGGAAAACTAAAGCTGAAAGCACATTTATTTGGTCATTTGACTCTCCCTTGAATTATTTTTTTCCTTGTTATAATCATTAACTCATAGAAAGGTTTCTTACATAAATTATTCATTGATTGAGCTGTTCTTTTATTGACGGTCAAGTCCCCAATTCTTTTTCTCTTTTGGAGCTATTCATCAAATTATGTATTACTATTTTTAAGATGCTGCAATGGGAATGTTGTGAACACCGAAAGAAACTTAACCTCTATTTCGTTTCTATGAGGATAGTAAACAATTTTAAATTTTAAATTGAAAAACATAAGAATAAAAGTTTTGGATTAAAATTCAAATAAGCTAATCTTCAACTCTTTGTTCCAATATACTCTTCATTTACACCTAAAAATAAAGTTAGTGACAGAAAGGCTTCAATGTAGTTATTTTAAGACACCTTCATTTATCGATCATCGATTATAGAACTATTGTTTCCGTTGCATCTGTAAACATGAATTCATTCAAAATGTATATATAACCAATAACATTGAAGTAAACATAAATATATCATAATTTTAATATAAAACTAAATCTACTATTAGCATTATAAGCACAAATAAATAATAAAAACATTTTAAAAAATGTATAAATTTTACACACTCAATACTTGAATTCATTTTTTAAAAAAATATATTGAACAGCAAGATTATTCTCAAAATATCTTAAAAACTATTTTTTTGATTAGAATATTTTAAATATTACTGCAATCTTTACACACTTAAATTTTTTATTATTTTACTTTATTATTGTACCTTTAGTATCCATTCAGTTCATAAATTAATATTTTCTGTAGACTACAAAATGTAATTCTCATATATATTTATGATGTTCATTTGAATATTTATATAGTCCATGGTTTAATATTTTATTTATTACCAAACTCTAAAAAAGAAAACGTTCGCACATGGTGGGCCCCATTGGATCAGTGAAGAAAGGGATAATACGGTTCGTTACAATGAAGCAAAGAAGCTGATACATCACATAATCCTCAAGTGAAAACTACTTAATTGATCAAAAACAAAAGGCTGTTAACTTATATTGGAAATTACGGATTGATAAGAATTGACTAAGGACATGAACTGGGGGACAATACACAAAAAGATAAAATAGATTATTGTTTATATTTATGAAATACACGAAAAAAAATATTTTTTAATTTAATATTTTAAATCATAATTAAGCTAAAACATATAAATAATTCATAATGGCAATAGATATTGATCACTGAATAAATTTTCAAGATATCAACATAACAATAATTATTAATTATGGATCAGTATCATATCATACAAAAAATTAATAACGTAAGATTAAAGAATAAATAATAAGTATATTAATTTAAAAGAAAAGCTAACTAATTAAAATCTAAATGCATAGTTTTTGTGTGTGTGTTATTTAAATTTTTTATATAAAGAAATACTCATAAAATTATTTTATTATTATTTTTATATAATTTTATTTTATATTGTTACTTACTGTTACTATATTTATTCCTTATTAGTTAGATATTTTAAAATTAATATAAATATCATTTACTCTGTAATCTTACGTCATTAATTTTTAATCACAAAACACTTGTTTTAAAAATCATATCAACATCTTATGATAAATATATTAGCAATGATAGCAGAAACAGCTTTCGGGAAAAATGCATTTCTTTTAATAATTTAAGATTGTTTGAATTTAAAAAATAAAGAGAAAAATACAACAACCAAAAAATTATAGCATGTTTGTTAATTTGTATTATATTTCATTTTTAAAAATAAAAAGTTGTTTTTAAAATGGAAAATAAATATACCTTAGTAGTTAAAATTCTGATTTTGTTTATTTTAATAATTCAGTAATCACTAAAAGCATTTTACTTATAATATAATATTGTAATAAATAAAATAATAGTAGTATTATCAAACACATTTAAAATTATTTTATAAATAATGTTAAAAGTGTGAAAGGTGAAAAAAAAAAAACCAACGATGAAGATGGGTTTTGTTTAAAAATAATATTTTTCAGAATAAATGATAAACAACCTTTTATTATTATTATTTAATAAAAACAAATGGAGAGAAAACAAAAAAAAAAAAGTACAAAATATGTAAATTGTGTAAAACTAAGAGTTTAAAATTGCATCTAAAGAATCATTTAAAAAGTGAAAAAAAATTCAGATAAGAGTATCAATAAGCTAGTTTGTTAGTTCTTACAAACAGCATGATCTATGGAAAAAAATGAAAGAGCTTTGTATGACTTTATAAAGCACATTACACAAGCTTGTAGGTCAAAAGTCCTTAAAATGTTGTGGATAGTTAACTTTAAGATTGAAGATAATAGAAGAATGTACCAAATGAGAGTCTATAAAATCAAACTAAAAGGCAATTATTACTAATCTCTAGAGATCATCCCCAATTACTTTCCAATAAAATTTATAAAATAATTGTTGGAATCCATGCGACAAGGACCTTGTAAGTGTCCATACCAAAGATAAATCTTCACATTTTCTCCTTCAAAACGAGATATAGAATATGTATTTTACTTTTCTCTTGGAGTTTAGGAAAGAGAAATAGTGGAAGACGAGCATGTTAACTATTAGGAGAAGTGCAAAATAGTTTGTTATAAAATTTTAAAGCTTTTAATTTGAGAATGTCATTGTTGGTGCACCAAACAATCCTCCCCTAAGATATGAAGATTCATGATCTTATTACGATTTCGTTGCACTATTGCATTTGTATGAAAAAAATGAGTTTTATGATCTCCAAATCATACCCATTGCTCTTGAGCCTTTTGAAACCATAAAAGTTCTTCTTGAAAAAGAACATTATTTAATTGTTTCTATAATTTATCTCTAAATAATCTAGTTTGGTTTTAGAACTGTGAGACAGTTCTATTTGAATGCCATGTAGTCGAGAAAGAACGTGATTTTTGCAACGAAAAATATTCCTAAAAACTTTATCATTAAACTGAAGTACATCATCATTTAAATGTGACAAACTATCTATGAAAGATTATTACCTTTATTCTAAGCCTCACAAATTATAGAAAAAATCTTTGAGTGGCCCATGCTGCCTAAAAATGAAAGGGCATTTAGTATGCTTCTAAAGCTCTAGTAGGGAAAGGCACAAGCATGAAGGGTAGTGATCATAATAGACATAACTAAAGGTCTCTACGAAAGCATTAAGGAAAAGATGTCTTCACTCAACATTTGTCAATGTTTGATCTAATATTTTTGAGATTTGGTGAAAGTCATTAATCTTTCTACAATAAGTAAGATCTACTCCTTGAGATCCTCGTTCTAGAAGGTCACATGCAAGCATTATAACAGAAAAATGATTAGCCTAGGCTAAATAGAAATAACCCCTGTGAACCTCATTTGGAAGAAGTATGTTATTAAAGTTACTAATTAGGAGATAAGGCGCTTTAATAGAGCCTAAATCTGAGAGAGGTGGGCTAAGAATTGCTCTCTAACATGAGAGATAGGATTGGCATACACTGTGCTCAAGAACTAAGTTGTCTCGCCATGATTTAGCTTAATTGTAACAACTCAAGTCATAACATTAACTACAATAAGGTAAATATTAGAAATTATTTCCTTTAACACCCATATTCTACATACATGACCATGAACCTTTAAAATACTTACTAATTCATAACTAATTTGTTGTCACAAACCTCTTACTCACTTTTTGAAAATAATAGTGAGTTTTAGTCAAAATACATAAGGAAGGATTATGTCTATGAACCAATCCTTTCAATAGCTCCAACCAATACAACTCTTTGCACCCCAAATGTTCCCTACTAATACATTAATATTTTTGTAATCCACTAATACTAGGATGAAATAGAAAGAGTATAAGATTAAATGTCTTTAGCATACCTCCCAAAGATGATTCACTTTGTTTCTTCGACATAAACATATTTGTTTCCTGCCACATGTACAAAGGAATGTGTTGTTTTTGATCAATTCAAAAAATTATTAATATAAGACATTGAAAGTTCCTTCATAATACCTTTCTATTGGGAAGCTGCATGCAAGTGATTTAAGGGTTTATAAAACTAGAGTTTCTAGATTTTTCAATATGATGATGTCAATATGATAATGTTTCTTCTTTTAATTGACGTGGTACCATTTTTCAATATTGAGCCTAAGATGAGAGGGTTCATGAACATGTGTGTTATTAGTTGTGACAACATTCATAATATTTATTTTAGAACATGAAAATGGTTTATTTGCAAAAATCATTTTTGTTCTTTTGTCTCGTCTTTATTTTTCAGCACATTCTTTTTATATGTCCTCTTATTTAGGACAATAAATCGGGTTTCATGTGCAAACCTTAAATCTTTAGAAATTATTCCCAAATTTTATTGAATCATGATTAGTAGTTTGGGTATCATGATTCCCTCTACTCTGATTAATGCTAGGGTTAACTGCTTTATCGTCTTGTATAGGTTGAGATACTAGTGTGGTGGTAACACAATTCATAAGTAAACTAATATGGGCTGAACAAAACTGTAACACCCTCTTTTTCCAATTATTCAGTAAGTTGAAAATTGTTTTGTATTATACGATGTAAGAGTGTATTGGAATGATTTAAGGGTATTTTGGTGGAAGTCTGATGCAGGGGATCTCGCTCAGGCAAGACAAATCTCACTCAAGCGAGATTGAGCGCCCAAAACCACATGATTTCGGGTCAATCTCGCTCAGGCAAGATGATTCTTGCTCACGTGAGATAGAATAAATTTATCCCAACTATCACCTTGCCCAGGTGAGAGGTGATCTCGCTCAAGCGAGCAGTGATCTTGCCCAAGCGAGTTGAGTCGCTCAAACGAGAACTCACAAGAAAAATGTCCAACTCTCTAGCCATCATCTCGTTCAGGCGAGCTGGACCTCGCTCAAGTGAGCATATCAAGAAATACTTGGTGAGACCACTGTTTGGTGTTCTCGCTCAGGGGAGTTATACCTCGTTTAGGCGAGAAAAGCGTTGCTCAGGCGAGCTGTTCCTCGCCTAAGTAAGAGCGCGTGGGGTTGAGGGGTATTCAAGAAATTTCCAGTATGGGTTGAGCTGTCCCTCTCTCCACATTTATGTTTCTAGTATCAACCTTAATAGGAGTATCTACAACTGAAGTCATATCAAATAAAAAGTTTTCATTATTATAAACAAGATTTAGTCCAAAAACTTTAATTCAAATAAGAGTGTTTTCAACATTTTCTTATGCAACAATAGAACTTTGGCTATAATTAGTAATTATAACTATTCGGATGGCAAGTGTACCATCGAAAAGTAATATAGGGTTTAAAATAAATTCTTGAAATTATCGTCCCACAATGATTGTTTTCTAATTACTAAGAATTTCTCAATTCAATAGTTTGAGCTTCATGGATATAAGATTAATTAAAACAAGAATTTATAAAATCAATTATAAAATTAAGAACAAGGAATACAATATACATCTTGGTTAAACTTATCGGAGATAAACCTAGGGCATATGAGTTTTTTCATTCAATCCTTTATGTAATTTTTCTGTTTAATTCTAAGTTCAATTTTATTGTGATTACCAATCATTCATATAATTATTATCAATACCTAATCCTTATGAAATATTAATATTCTTTTCTCTAAACTAACATTCACAATGGTCATGCAAGATATTAATTCAAGAAAGCATAAAGCACCTATGAACTTGTTAATTTAATAACAATTGGAAGAGAAAGATTGGTTTAGTCCACTTAATCCTTTGTCTTATTTTATCCTATAGATCTATTAACTAATCGAGATATGGTCGTCTGACGATATAATTAATTAGGATTATACAATTATGCACAATAGGATATACAGTAATCATATACGAAAATCAAACATAGATTCAAACTTCAAAATTCTAGAAATTCATGAATAATAATTCCTATAGCCTTAACTATGGACTTAGTTACTCATGCTAAAGGAAAGAACTAAAACAATCATGTGGCTCTGAGCGCTCCATCTCGCTTGAACGAGAGCCTCTACACCATACCTTTACCAAAGACTCATTAAATCAAATTAAAACACATCCCAACATCACTTAATATCAAACAATTTATCAAATAATAAATAAATAAATAAATAAATAAATAAAAAGAGGGTGTTATAGTGTTTCTTCTAGAAATTAAGTATTTGATGTGGAGGTGGAAAGAGGGAGAAGAAAATGAAAAGAAAGGAAGGGTAAGGAAGCAATCCTAACATTATCTTGTTTCTTCTTAGATTCCTTTTTGCACGTAAGCAAATTTTGTCAACAGCATAAGAAAATAAATTAATGTCAAGCACTAAATTGAAACTAAATTTACATATAAGGATTTTTTTTATAATTTTTTTAAATATAGTAACCAAATTATAAATTTGGATTTAGGTATAGTGATCAAAGTATTATTTAAACAAAAATATATAATTAAAAGGCCATAAGCAAGGGATTGACAATTGTACCCAAATTTTACCATTTAATCATATATATATTACAATAAGAGATAACAAGATGTTTCTCTATTAAAAATATTCAATATTATTTTCACACAATTTATGACCGTAGTTAGTCTAAAAATTATATATAATATAAGATTCAAATATGTAACATTTTACTAAAAAGATTCACATCACATATAAAATTATTTTATCACATTTTGAATTAAAATGTTGTATATTACCATTTTCTATATCATAGAAGATTTTCACATTTCTCTTCTTCGACTCTCGAATTACTTCATTTCTAAAGGTAGGCTCCTTTTGTATCCAACATAGATGTTATTCGAATGATTTTTTCCCCTATTATTTTACTTTATTTTATTATTAACTTCGTGGTTCATATTATATTTTAGTGTGATAAATATAATTTTTAAATTTTATGCAGCCTTTTGATTGTTATAGGTATAAAAAAGGTAAAAATTAAATAAACAAATGTACTCGCTTTATATGATAATAAAAATTTTAATTTAAATAACTATTTGAAATTCATGTTAATGTTATATATATATATATATATATATGTATGTATGTATATATATAATTATGTTAATATAGATTCAATTAAATATGAAGTAAAGTAGGATTTTCTAAATTTGTTCAGATAATTTTTTTTCTTCAAAAATAATTTAGATGTAAAAAATAAACTAAAATTTATTAGAATTAGAAATACATCCTCAAAAAAAGGAAAGGAATGAATAATTTTTAATTGAAATTTTTTGGAAGTAAGAAAGGATTAGAGGTTAAAATGCACATGTAGAATAACAAATAAATTACAAATTTTAATGAAAAAGTAAAATTTGATTTGTAATATTGGAAGATGCCATGATTCAAACCATAGATCTAGTAAAAAAATAAAACATAATAAAATTCCAAAGTATAAATTGGATGAACTAAACCACAAGACACTTTGACTTGAGGAACTTTCTAAATAAGACAAATAAATGTAACACTTTAAATTTAATTTTCATAAATAAGAAATTTCGCAAATTTTTGAGATAATAAAATTTTCATTTTTAATTCAAGTTTCAGTAACCATTTCAAATAAAGGAAGGGGTTACAAATTATATCAAACAGTTGCTATAAGACTTATTCAAATACAACGGTTTTCCAAAATAATATCCTAAGTCCTATAGCATTTCCATCCACCCCTTCACTGAGTCCGGTGTTGATCGTCTTGATTACTTGAAAAATGAATGTAAGGGTAAGTATTCTACACTACTTAAAAACACAATCAACGTAGAGTCTCACCTCCAGCACATTTCCAATACATTAAATAAATACCATCACAGGCAGCATTCCATATCCATAGGTACAGTACACAAAACTTGTGCATACACACACCAATCACACTCACTGTGGCACTGTGATCACAGATTTACACTATGAATGGTCGCCGGTTACCCCTGCCTCACGGATACCACGTGGGCAGTCATGGGTTGCTCAGCAAAGATAGCGGTCAGAGGTCTAGTCAGGAAGAGAGTGTGTGGCCCGTGGTGCACCCGTTCTGCAGTCGGTGTCACCACCCTCTTCCCCAAGGTATTTTTACCGTCCTCATCTTCCACATCTCCAATGTATCACTGAACCATTCACAGCACATTACAATGGCGCTAACATGCCCATTTACACATATTTCATTCACGCATGCAGTAATCATGCTTACACACGACACATAGCCCACAATTATCGTTCACATTACACATCCCTTGGGCTCACATTTTCACAATATTCATTCAAATATATGGCACAAGTTCCCATACTTATTCTATCACACAACATTTACATACAATCCAGATCCATCAATTTCGGATCAACACACATCATGTTCACATATCACAGCACATGGCCCACATTACATTTCTCAGCAATTTTCTACCCACTAACTCAACCACAACACAATATTCAGCAAAATAACAACAATTCAAGCACAAAAGAGGAGGATAGAGTCCCCCCTTACCTTGGATTGACGTCCCACGCGCTAAATCCACCAAGAAGTGCTCCCCCTCACGAATTTCATCCTAAACACATGGAGAAACTTCATGAGAACCCAGGGGAACTACAGAAACAGAGAAAAGGGATGAAAAACTGAAACCCTAACCATTAAAACTTTCCTTTAAGCGTTCCCCACACGGATATAACCTTCAATCAAGCTCCCGAACGGCTTTGGAGGCAATTAATCGGTGGAATAGGGCTTTGGGAACGAGAGGATCAAAGGAATTTTGAAGGGAGAGAGAAAAATAACTTTCCCTGAATCCTAACTCCCTTTAAATCCTTTTTGGTCGCGACACTCTCGCTACAGCGAGATATTCTCGCTGCAGCGAAAATCTCAGAGAAAATTGCACTCTGATTTTTGCAGAATCTCGCTACAGCGAGGCCCTCTCGCTACGATGAGACTGCACCCAGAAATGTACTTCAAACTGTCGCTCTGTCGCTACAGCGAGACATCTCTCGCAACAGCGAGAAGGCAACAATTTTGGTCCTTCCTCCCAGGGCCCTCTCGCTGCAGCGAGAACAGCCCAGTATCATGCCCTACATTTAGGCACTTAGCCCATTCTCAACCTATCCAGTCATACATACACATATATACACACATACATATTCACAACATATATCTAAAAATACACACATGAATATACATTTAGATTTATATGATTATCAATAATTAATATTACAAAAATTTGGGGCGTTACAATAAATGTGACAAAAGAAAGAAGTAAAATGTTCCAAGTCATTCACACATCCCTATAAGTTTGATCTAGGTTAAAAAAAAAAATCCCTTTCTCCATCTAAGCATTCAATATATAGTTTCACTCTTTCTTAGATCTTCCAACATACTAACAACCTTTCATTTTCCAAATATAATCAAACACTTACCTAATCACTCTACCACAAACTCAACATAAGGATATTATGGTTCTAAAATTTTCATTTTGTCTACGACCTCATATGTCCCATAGAACAAGAAAAAAAAAAGGACCAAGCTTGGAAAAGAGAATGGAGTAATTAAATTAACAAGTTGACTGTACCTCGATTAATTAATAGATCTCTAGGATAAAATGAGACAAAGGATTAGGTGGACCAGACCAATCTTTCTCTTTCAATTGTTATTAAATTAATAAGTTCATAGTTTCTTTATGCTTTCTTAAATTGATATCTTACATGACCATTGTGGATGTTAATTTAGAGAAAAGAATATCGATATTACATGATCATTAAGTGTTGATAGTATTTGTATAAATGATTGGTAATCACAAGGAAATCAGATTTAGAGTTAAAAAGAAGAAAAACATAAAGGATTGAATGAGTAAACTCATATGCCCTAGGTTCCTCTCCCATAAGTTCAACCAAGAAGTATATTATGTTACTTGCTTTGAATTTAATTAATAATTGATTTATTTTTAATCCTCACTTTTTTATTAAAATTCACATCTTTTAAGCTCAAACAATCGAATTAAAAAATTCTTGGTAATTGGAACAATCCTTGTGAGACAATAATTTAGAGACTTATTTTAGAACCCTTTATTACTTTTTGATGGGTATACTTGCCTACGAACAACTTCGCCTTTTCCCATTTTCTATCATAGATAAGGTGAATGCATGGTTTGTCATGCTCCTTGTAGGTTCCATCATAACTTGGGATGATCTAACTTAACAATTTCTAGGACAGTATTTTCATCTATCTCGATCTACTAAGCTTATGGTAGAGATATCCAGCTTCCAGCAATATGAGTCAAATTCCCTATTTGAAGCTTGTGAACGATATAGAGAATTTTTAAGGAGGTGCCCTCATCATAGTTTTCCTATATAGAGACACATGCAAATTTTTTACAGTGGATTATTAGTCTTCAGGGCTACAGTTGATACAACAACTGAAGGAATCCTTATAAGAAAAGATCTAGATGACGAATATAAATTGGTGGATGAGATAATATCTATTAGTTTTCAATGGCACACAACTAACCCTTACATGTGCAGAAAGAAAGAGATCACTCTGGTGTATCTAGCAGAAAGCAACAATCCTCTAAAAACTCAATTAGAAGCTTTAATTAAATAGGCAAAATCTTTAATGGGGGAGTATAGGGACAATAAACAAAATTACCAGCAACTTCTAAATTTAAGCACTGTGGCTTCTTGGGCCATGATAACAGTAATTGTCTAGTTACTAAAATTAAAGAGGAAGCTAGTTTCATGGGTAATAATTACAACTTGAGGTGTCAAAGTAACCTTTCTAATTCTTAGAGGAATGATTTTAGAAGTCAAAATTCATATGTTTATCGCCCTCCCTATACATAAAATCAAGGAGTAAGACTAGAGGGAAAGGAGACCCTTAGAACTTAGTGCAACTTTCAAGAGCAAATGATGCAGTATATGCATTATTCTGATAAGAGGATGTTTGAGCTTGAAAATCTAAGTTCGAACATATTGAAATTGAGGAAAAAAGGTTCACAAAGATTAAATAAGAGATGAGATCACAAACTTCAAAGATTATGTCAAGTCTAAGCAAATTACTAATCTTTTGAGTCAATATTTTAAGAAGCAGGAAGAAGGTGCAAGAATGGAAGAACAGATGTACAAGCACCCTGTGCTTTAGAATATGCACACATATGCTTCCCTACAGGCACGCCCTTATTTATGAGTATGCCCCTGCTTTAGGAGAAGCACGATAAGCTCGCCCAGCCAGATTCAATATGCATGACCATGCATCGCCTTGAGTAAGGTCGTGCTTTAAGCGCAAAGATTGAAAAAAAGAAGAAAGAAGAATACCCTACACGGCCAAGCCTCTATGATCCTTAGAATACCTTTTCCATAATGATTTTGTAAGGCTAACTCCCTTATGACCCAGAGTTAAACAAGTTCTTGGATATTTTGGGCAAAGTACACATCAACCTTCCTTTTGTCATTAGATATGTAAAATGCCAAAGTATGTTAAATTCCTGAAGGAAACCTTGAGCAACAAAAAGAGGTTAAACAAGCGTGAGATTATAAATTTAATTGAAGAATGTTCAACTATAGTTCTTTAAAAACTTTTGTCTAAGTTTAAGGATCCAGGGAGTTTTACTATCCCTTGCACCATTGGAAAAACTCATATTGATAAAGCTTTATGTGATTTAGGAGCAAATATTAGTTGTATGCCCTATTCTATTTTCAAGAAGCTGGAATGCATAAACCTAAACCAACCTCTGTGTCATTTCAGCTAGCAGATAGGTAAATAACATATTCTAAGAGCATAGTAAAAAATGTGCTTGTGAAGTTTTGAGAGTTCATATTTCTTGCAAATTTTGTGGTGCTTAATATGGTAGAGGATGATGATATTGCCATCATCTTAGGAAAACCCTTCTTGGCAACTGTAAGAGCCATCATAGACATCTAGGAAGGAAAGTTCACCTTAAAGCTAGATGATGAAGAAATCATTTTTCAGGTTTTCAATTCTTTAAAGTACCCTTCTAGCCAAAAGTCCTATAATTTTGTGAGCACTATGGATATTGCTTCTCCTCTAAATTCTGTGAAGCATGGACCTCCAAGAAGAAGGCCAAGGAACAAGCAACCTGAGGATAAGGAGAAACAAAAGCTCAAACCACCTATTAATAAACCCTGAGATTTAAAGCTTAAATTTTTTCCTTTTTATTTTAACTCTCCTCCTCCCTCCCTTCTCATGATTAACTCTTCTGATATGACAAGTGTTATAGAGAAGAAGTTGCTAGGAAGACAAATACACATCAAGGGAGTAACCTCTGAAAATCATACCTTCTTCCGACCATAATCTGCTAGGACCGTCAGGCTTATGATGTTAAACAAACCCTCGCATGAGGCAACCAACATCTTTTATTTCAATTTTATTCCCTTTCTTTCCTTATTTTACATTTATTTTGTTTATTCTTTTTCTTAGAATGAAGAATAAGCATATTAGCAGCTCAAAGGAGTTGAGTTTATCAAATTTCATGCATGTTTCTGGACATGTGCAACAAGCACGGACATGCTTAGCGACATACACAGCCGTGCATGCAACCGCAACGAGAAAATTGAGGTTTTGTACTACGAGCAGGGGTGTGCACAAGGTACAACATGGTCATGCTGCATTACCAGAGCCTGATAGAACCTTATCTTTTCTCTCAAATAGGCACTTTCAATAGATTTATCAGCGAATCTTTTTTTTTCATTAACCTCTTTGTATGCATTTAATTCTTCCAAACATTAAGGACAATATTTTGCTTTAAGTATGAGGGAGTTTCCAATAATATGTTTCTTGCGTGCTCTTAAGTGAATTTTTGTGAATTTTTATCCTCAAGGAACCTCATTTTTTTTAGATAGAATAGTATGTTGAGTGATTAATTACTAAAATAAAATTTTTCACTTGGAAACTAATAACTAGCTAAGTTCTCTACTTTTTCGCTCTACATTAAACTTAATCTACATATGTGAGTTTTGAGTCTTTATGGAGATCTTTGCCCTAATTTAATTAATGATACCCCTTACTCATTGTTTTGTATGACTATCTCCTTAAGATTTGTGCTCTAGAATTTAATTTGTAACTAACTAGAAGCAACTCTTTTTTATTGCATATTTTAATATGGTTGAGGCGTAATAGGATTTTTATTTTTGGCCTTCTGCATATTTGAGATATAACTAGTTGCCCACTTTGAGCCTTATTGATTTTCTCTTTCCATTGGATTTGATTATATAAAATATTTTGATTAATTTAAGTTTATGAATGAAGCAATTGGGTTGTTGAATCGATTGCTGAATTCTTTTCTACGTCTCTTACATGCAAAAGAAAGAAAATATATGCAAATATAAAAGAGAATGAAAAATAGCAAAAAGAGTTAAAAATGAATAAAAGGAATAAGGAGTAAAGAAATTAATTGAATGTGAAATATAAAAATTACTTCAAGAACTTCATTTATAGACTTAGGACATATTTGTTAATTGTCATGATTTATTACTCCTTTGTACATCAATTACTTTCATTTACCTTACCTTAATTATTTAAACCGGTAGCCACATTACAACTTGTGAAAGACCTCATGATTTTTACTTGCATTCAATTCACTTAGTGGAAAGTTGATTTATAGTCAAGCCTATAATAGTACACTCATCTTTCGAGGAACTAAGTGATATCTCCTTTTTTCTTGGATACTTAGAGAGAGAAGAAAGTAGAGTACTTAAGTTTGATGTTTGAGTGAAATGTTGGGGAATATAAGATTCTAAGTAGGAAACTTTTTAATTACTTATGCTTAATAATATTACGCTTTTTGTTCTTTGAATCTTAATTGTATCACATTCCTTATTGTGATTATATGTTTCAAAGTTATTTCCTTATTCTTAATTAGGACTTTACTTGAGGGCAAGCAAATCTCAAGTATGAAGGGGGTTGATAAGTCTATATTTCAATTAGGATTTTATACTTAATTATGTGCAGTTTAGTATTTGAAAGGCATAATTGGATTTTGGTGCATTTTGGGCCCAAAGTGGATGGAAAATAGAGCTTCACCCCAACAAGCATGCCCATACCTCAACTGTTAACATGGGAGTGCTTTGTGTAACATCCTCATTTTATTATTGCATATTTATTTTAATCGGTATTTTATCTTGACTTTGAATAGAAAATCTTTAAAATTAATAAAACATTAGGAGGTCTTGCTTAAGCGAGATATGTAACATCGTCATTTTTTATTGCCTTGATTTTTGGAATAGGAATTTTGTGCAAGGTTTATTGCTCAGGTGAGCTATGTCTTACTCAAGCGAGACATAGTTTTTTGAGCCAAGTATTTTGGGGCACTCTCACTCAAGCGAGAGAGGATAATATTGTCCCAACTGTTCTCTCGTCTAGGTAAGAATATGGCTCACCCAAGTGAGATGGAGCTTGCCCAAGCAAGGAATCACAAGAAAAATGGAAAACTCTCTGGACTCATTCTTGCCCAGGCGAGAATATCAGAAAACTAGGTGAAACCATTATCTAGTTTTCTCACTTAGGCGATAGTTGATCTTACTCAAGCGAGAACGCGCAAGTTTGGAAGGGTATTTAAGGGACTTCCGTCTTAGAAATTTTCATTTAGAACCAAATAGTCTTTCCTCTCATTTCCCTTTATTCTTTCACCTTCTCTGCCCAAAGAAAACTCTTCCGAATCCTGAACCTCTTTTAGATCTAAGCTCGAATGTCTATTCCATTCGGATTGAAGCAGATCTTGATCTTTTAGACAAACCTTCCACTGGAAGTGTTGTACATCTCTTTTGGATCTCAAGGAGAACTTAAGCTTAGAGACTCGTTCCAAATAAGATAAGGGGAGTTGATCTTGAACCTTAATTTCTACTTAAGTATTTTGGTTTGAAAGGACTAGGTTTTTTTATTAGAATCATAGAATCCAAATGTTTTCTTAAAATTTGAAGTGTAAGGATGGAGATTTTAGACATGAAAAACCCATGATTGTTTCTAGAACTATCTAACTACAATTTTATAGGAAAGGCTTTAAACAAAACCATTTTTAGAAGTCTTATGACTTTATTATTGAATATTATGCATGTACAATTAAGATTGCTATTTATTATTTTGAATAATATGTGTATTGTGAATATTGGATCATGTTGAACTCTAAGATAGAAGATTTTGTTAAGACTAAGAGAATGTCATCACCAGCAATATATTTTATATTGTACAACTTGTCTAAGTCCAGAGGTGTTCAACCTCCAGCATGTTTCATTGACTTGTACAATTGATGAATGTTTTTTTGTGTTAGAATGACATATGGCAATAACTATGAATTTTTGTTTGATAATTGATATATAGTGAAATTATGATAAAATGTTTCATTAGTGAAAAATTTGATGAATATAAGGTTGATGTAAATGGTATGCATGAAAAATAAAATATAATGAAAAATGCTGAGAAATAGAATGTTATGTGAAATGCTGAGAAAGAAAGTTCATGAGAAATGTTGAGACACTATAGATAGTTACAGAGATAAACTTGGGGTATAGAATCCAGATAAGATTTGGGAAACCTTGGGGAAATGAGGGTGGTGAATGTTATTTGTAGGTGGGTGCATAATTATTTGCTGAAAGGAAAAACATTCACAAGTCACACACTCATTTCCTGATGAGACTCCTGACTATACCTTATCTAAAAAAGGTCAAGGGAACACACGTTGTATCTGTGTTGTTTGGGCTAGCCAACAACTATCTATACTTATATAAGACCTAAATGGATCCCAGACGCAATGGCTGTGAAATTGTGAGATGTGTGTGTAATAAGTGAGTCATAACTAATTGATTGGTGTGATTATAATATAGGTATTGTAATACATCGATGGTGTAATTATAATGCATGTATTGTAATGCATTAATTAATATAGTTATAACGCACATATTAGAACATATTACTCGATATGAAAAAACATGATATGATGAACTTGGTGTATATATTTGAGAGTACTAATGACATGATTGATAATCTGATTAATCTGTTGTAATACTTGTTAAAATGATATATGAATTTGTATTATCTCAGTGTATATAGTATGATTTAAAGTATGAATGATACGACTGATGTTGCTGTAATTTTGTTAATGTAACATTGAGACTAATGCACTTTACTGATTTGGTACTAAATTATGTTTCTTATGTTATTTTGATTGTTAAAATAAAAGAATTAGTGGCGCGTGAATGCTCACCTTTACAAAATATGTTTTTAGAAAATGCTAACTGAAGGAATTAAATAAAGGGTGATCCGTTCTAGAATTATATCTTTGACGAAGTGATAGAAAGGACTGCTTTATTAAGATTTAAGTTATTCTAAGGATTGTAATGTTTTATTAAATTTCTATTTTAAGTTGACTAGATTGTGTGATTATTTAAATGTTAAATTCAGAATTTATGATACTTGATAAAATTTGTTGTAAATATTATTTTCAAGTGTTTGTAATATAGGCGATCAAATATTATGATTGTTGTTCATATTAAATTTCTTTTTTTATAAAAATTTACTTTGCTGAAAGACAATATTATTTATGGTTTAAATTCATAGATATGTAACATGAGTTTAGTAGATAGCCAACAAGTAAAATTTTTATTTCACCTTATAATCAGTTTAAAATTTCAAATTTATTTTTGTGAAAGAATAATTTGTAACTTTATTCTTTTCCTTAATTCTTTAATAGATAAATTTTATATAAGAGAATATTTTTTTATTTTTCTCTTCTTATTATAAATTACTTTACAAATTGGAATACAAAATAGGATGTTACAAGATATGTCTCGCTCAAGCAAGACTGGTCATTCTAAACCACTCGTTGTAGGGCACTCTTGCTAAGGCAAGACTAAATAGTATCATCTCAACTGTCCTCGGACCCAAGCGAGATTATAAAAAATGACGAAGATATTTTTCTATCTAGTGTTCTCGCCTAGGTGAGAAGGGTTTTGCTTAATTGAGAATGCTTCTCGCTCAAGCGAGAATGTGCGAGTTTAAAGGGCTATTTAAGGAACTTTTATTCTAAACATTTGCATTAGAAGCCAATCAACCTTCCCTCATATCCCTCTCTGATCTCTCACCCTTTCTTTCCAAAGAAAACTCCTTTGAACTCTGAATCTCTTTTAGATCTGAATTTAAATGCCTATTCTATTTGAATCCAAACAAAATCCATCATCAGAAATGTGTACTTTTCTTTTAGATCTCAAGAAAGACTTTGCCTTAGAGACACCATCCCTTATTCCTTTGTTGTGAAAGACCTATTTCTAAGTAAGAGGAGTTAATCCAAAACCCAAGAATATATATATATATATATATATATATATATATATATTGATTTGAAAGACCCAAATTACCTTAATCTAAATAGTAGATTTATAAAGTTTTCTTGAAAATTATGATGTTGAAAATGGATTTTGGTATGGAAGAGTTTAGATTTGTTTTAAGGATTACTTAGGATGGAGTTTTAAAGTAAAAGTTGTAACACCTTAATTTCAATTAAATAATAATTTCACAAATTCGAATAACCAAATTTTCATAAAATACTTCGAAATAAGGGGAGGGTTACAAATTAATATCAAATGACTGGTACAAGACTAGTTCAGTTACAACAATTTCAAAATAAAAGCTAAATCCTATAGCAGTCCATCCATCCCTTCACTGAGTCTGGTGCTGATCGTCTTGATTACCTGAAAATGAATGTAAGGGTGAGTACTCCACACTACCCAAAAACACACAATCAACATAGAGTCTCACCTTCAAAACATTTCCAATATATTAAACAAACACAATTATAAGTAGCATTATCACATTCATAAGTACAATACATAAACCCATGCATATGCACGCTAGCCACACTCATTGTGGCACTGTGACCATAGATTTCCACTATGAATGGTCCCCGGTTACTCCCGCCTCACGGATACCACGTGGGTAGTTACGGGTCGCTCAGCAAAGGTAATGGTCAGAGGTCTAGTCAGGAAGAGAGTGTGTGGCCCGTGGTGCACCCGTTCTGCAGTCGATGTCACCACCACTCCCTCTTCCCCAAGGTATTTCTACCGTCCTCATCTTCCACACCTCTAGTGTATCGCTGAACCATTCATAACACATTACAATGGTGCTAATACGCTCATTCACACATATTTCATTCACGCATGCAGTAATCATACTTACACACGGCACACAACCCACATTACATTTCACAACACACGACACATTGCCTACAATGACCGTTCATATTACATGGCCATTGGGCCCACATTTTCAGAATATTCATTCAAATACACGGCATAAGTGCCCATACCCATTCACAACACTCAGTATGCATGCCCTCATTCTATCATACAATATTTACATACAATCCATCAATTTCGGGTCAACACACATAATGTTCACACATCACGGCACATGGCCCACAGTACGTTTCTTAGCAATTTCCTACCCACTAACTCAGCCACAACACAATATTCAGCAAAATAACAACGATTCATGCATAAAAGAGTAGGATAGAGTCCCCCCTTTACCTTGGATTAAAGTCCCACATGTTAAACCCACCAAGAAGTGCTTTCCCTCATGAATTTCGTCCTAAACACATGGAGAAACTCTATGATAACCTAAGGAAACTCAGAAACAGAGAAAAGGGGATGAGAAACGGAACCCTAACCATTAAAACTCACCTCCAAGCGTTCCCCACACGGATTCAACCTTCAATCTAGCTCAAAAACAGCTTTGGAGGCAATTTAATCGCTGAAAAACGGTCTAGGGATGAGAGGATCCAAGGGATTTTGAAGGGAGAGGGAGAAATAACTCGCCCTGAACCCTAACCCCCTTTAAATCCTTTTCTAGTCGTGACACTCTCGCTGTAGCGACACGCCCTCACGCTGCAGCGAAAATATCAGACGAAATTGCACCCTGATTTCTGCAGAATCTTGCTACAGTGAGACCCTCTTGTTACAGCGAGACTGCACCCAGAAATGCACCTCAAACTGTCGCTCTGTCGCTACAGCGAGACGTCTCTCGCTACAGCGAGAAGGCGACAGTTCTGGTCCTTCCTCCCGGGGCCCTCACGCTACAGCGAAAATTCTCTCACTGTAGCGAGAACAGCCCATAATTACTCCTTGCACTAAGACACTTAGCCCATTTCAGCCCTATCCAGTCATGCATACACACAATACACACATCCATATACTTAATACACATAATCATCATTATCAAGTAAGTCAACACACACACATATATGCATTTAGATTTATATAAATACAATAAATAATATTACTAAAATTCGGGGCGTTACAAAAGTCATGAGCAAGAATGAGTTTTAAGAAGTTTTCATAGGCATGTTATTCATTATATATACATGTATGTGATGGATGATGAAAAGTAAATGTAAACTTTTGGTTAGATGATTTTACTAACACCGAGAGAGCTGAACTGTACAAATGGTCTGAGTTCAAAGGTATCCGACCTTCAGTGCATTTATTGATTTGTATGATGATGTGTTTGATTGTTATATAAGATTGATAAAATTGTTTAGTTGTCTTTGATTGATGAAGGGTATTTTATTATATATGTGCGAATAGGACTAAGTTCGAATGTGTGTGACCTTAGACATATTTTATTTAATTTAGTGATAAGAAAGAGATGAAGGAAAATATGTTATTAGTAAAAAGTAATGAAAATAATTGGTGTGAATATTTGATAATTGCTAAGAAAATGTGAGTAAAAGAGAAAGGGTGATTAATACATGTATCATAAATACATTGATTATTATGATTATAATATATGTGTTGTAATACATCAGCAGGTGCGATTATAATACATATGTTGTGACATATTAATTGGTGTAATTATAATACATATATTATGACAATATTGATTGATGTGAATAGTATGATCTTAAAGTATGCCACTATTAAGTTTTCGTATGGATATTTCAAAGATACACTGAGGGTATAGAGTTTGGAGTTGATTTTACAAATCTAAGGGAAATAAGAGTAGTGAATGTTGTTCGTTGATATGTACATGATTGAAAGTGAAAGCATTCATAGGCCTCACATTCATTTGCTGACTAACACTCCTGACTATATCTTTTCTACAAGGGCTATATAACGCACACTGTCAGACTTGTGTATTCATATAAGTATTATTTCTTTTAAATTGTTGGCTGTATGAATTATGTGAGCTATATGGTTACTGAATAAAGAGCCATGCATTATAGTGTTGTGTGGATTTTTTTTATTGGTGTAACTAACCAGTGGGGGAGGGGCTAGTGATTGATCATTTGATGTTTTATATGTGTACTAGTATAGGCATTATAATATAGGACTTATATTGCCTTCATTCTTGGGAAAATAGGGAGTCTTGGGTGCATAGTTTCTTGCTTAGGCGAGTTAACTCTTGCTCAAGCGAGATTAAGTTATGCAGAATTGGACACTCTAAAGTGATCTCGCTTCAAGTGAGATAGGATAAGACTGCCTAAACTGTCATTTTGTCCATGCAAGAAACGATCTCGCTCAGGCTAGAAGTCGTAGGAACATGGGGAGCTTTTTAGGCCCATTTTCGCTCAGGAAAGAATGCAGCTCGCTTCAGCGAGAATAGAGAAATTTGGGTAGTTTCACTATTTGGTTTTCTTGCCCAAGCGAGAGCAGGGCTTGCTGAAGCGAAAGTTGTCTCGCTCAAGCAAGAGTGTGCGAGCTTGGAGGAGTATTTAAGGGACCCCAGTGCATAAAAAAATCATTTTTCACCAGACAACCTTCCTCTTTTATTTTCTCTCTGTTCTCTCACCTTCTCCCTTTAGAGAAAATCTTCTTCAAGCCAAAATTCTTCCCGATCCAAGTGAGAACATCCATTATGTGCGGATTTAGGAGATCTGAGATCCTTGGGCTTTGTTTCTCTCGTTGGGACTCACGAGGATTTCAATCTAAGCAAACTCATTCCAGGTAAGGGGAGCTTATCCGAAAAGGTCTTTGTTACTTAGTTGGGTATTGTGATATTGTACATAATCTTGTTTTAGCTAAGAATGAGTTCACATACGAACAAACTTTAGGATAGAACCCAAAGTATGTTTGGCTGAGTAGATTCTCTGTTGTTTTGTAAATGGTATGAAATTGTCCATGCTTAAGATGAATGTTTGAAATGCTATGGTAGAACATAACATGCTGAGAAACTGTGATATATGTGCTAAGAATATTTAATATATGATGAAATACTTGATTAATCCTGTGAACTGCTGTTTGGTTTTATTGAGAGAATGAAAAATATATATAGTTGTAATGCTGAGACAGACTAAGAATATATATACACACACACACACACACACACACACAGATATATATATATATATATATAGCTGTGCTGCATCATGCTAATTTTCATCATTCTAGAGCCGAGTTACATGTTGAGGTAGTTAGACATATAATGATAGAAAATGCTGAGCTATGCTTCGTCTGGATCTAGATATCGAGATGAGTCACTCCCAGACTGGAAACAGTTCCTTCTGGAACACTTGAGCTGTGAAACCAGTTGGGACTGAACTGTTACATTTGCATTAGATGGGCTGGGAATGGGCTGAACATGTTGCATCCATTGGCTGAGATTGTTGTGTTACTTGCCAAGAATTATAAAAGTTGTATAAATATTTATGATATATTTTCATACTCTATGATTATAATAGTTGGTTATATAAGTTCACCCTTGCATTTGTTTGTATTGATGAGTGTGCTACGATGACCGTATAGTGGTACGTGAGCAGGTGTGACAGGTGATGCATCTACTCCTCATGCTGGAAGGTCTGGCTGAGGGAAGTTTGGAGTTTGGCATGCCTTTTTGGAAGAGTTATAGCTTTATTTATTTTGTTAGTCTAGGTCTTGATGGTGATGAATCCATATTTTGTTAATATTTTACTTATCTTTTCAATAGATTTTTAATAGAAAAATGAAGTTAGAAAATGTAAATACCATAAAAATATCATTTCTGTTATTAATTTCAATTTCTTTAATTTAGTTCAATTTATATAGTTTTATAAGCCTCTTTTGTAAATATACTGATTAGAATAAATATGCAGGAAATTCTAGGCAATGATCCATGGGAATTGAGCTTTAAAAGAGAAATCTAGGTGAAAGTAATCACTCTCAGCACCAAAAGTAAGTGTTCCAAAAAACATTCCCCAAAGACCAGTTAAAAGTGATCACTTCCAACGTTCAAAGTGATAACGCATGTTATGCATAGCTACTTCTAGTGTTCATAGTAATTACGCGCACTGTGCATAATTACTCCCATCACTCATAGTAATCACTCTAGTCAGGAAGCATTGTAGTAGGACCCTTGGAGTTGTCACTTCCAGTGTTCATAGTAACAATGCTAAGAAAGCTTATTTTTACTATAAATAGATACCCAATTAGAATACAGGCACCCTTTTCCATTTCTTGTACTTTTTCATTTCTAAACTTTTATAGGATTAAGGTAGGAGTTCTAAGCGGCTGCGTAAAGCTCACTTTTTAAGGTTCCTATTTTTACTCCTTTTGCTCTATTTTTCTGTTTTTTTGAACATTAAATACTTGTAAGTATTTTAAATGTTGATGTTAGAATTTATAATATTTTGATAAAGCTTGTTGTAAATATTGATTTGAAGCGCATTTGTAATATTAGGTAGATAACTATTTTAATTGTAGTTTACATTCAGTTTTAGATAGAAATTTAATCTACTAGAAAGCAGTGTTATTTATGTTTTAAACTTATCTATATATAACATGAGTTAAGAAAATGTTAAAATTGATAATTTTAGTTTTACTCTAATTATAAACTTATATTGTAAAACTATTTTATATTATTATAAATGATATTTATATATGAAGTTTTGAAATTTTTGCTAACTTTTGTCGGTTCAAACTTATAAATACGTAAATCTTTCCAAACTATATATATATATATATAACAAAGGAGAATATTTAAATTATAGAAAGGATGTTACACTTTGAGCCACATATACGACCGTGCTTATAGTCTTACACTGCTGTACTTACCTGCGAGAAGCTCAATTATAAAGAAATAATAGGGTTTTGAAATCCTATAAAAGAAACCTTATAGATAGTGACTTGGGCATCTTTTTGACATCTTTAATCTTGACTTTGACAACTGCTGACAACTATTAAAGCTTTGGGAGCGTGTATTTGAATCAAGAACTTTCTTCATCTCCTCCATTAAAGACTCCTCTAGTTTGCATTTATTTTTTGAATAACTATGGATTGCTTTATTGTTGTTTTGGTTTTCTATTATATTATGTCTACCTAAATCTATAGTTAGGGCTTTGGTGAATTATTTGCATGACTTCGTGAGATCTTTGTGATTCATGATAATTTTATGTTTCCTTTCTTGATTAGTTTTTATCCTATTGCACTATATTTGTATGTTTAAAATTGACAACTCTTAAAAATATCATAATTAATTATATTATAGGAGACTCGTACTACATACAGTTATTGGATTTATAGGATAAAACGAGATAGTAGGATTAGCTAGACCAATCTTAGTTCTTCTTTTTCAATCATTATTAAATCAATAACTCATAGGTTTTTTATGTTTTCTTTTCCTTTTACCTTACATGACCATTGGGAGTAATGGCTTATGAAAAAAACTGTTAACATTGCATGATCATTGAGTATTAATAGATTTAGTATAAGTGGCTGACAATCATAAAAAAACCTTGCATTGGAATTAACTTAAAAGTGAATATAGAAATGTATAAAGGTGAAATCATACGTCATAAGTTCTTCTCGATTAGTTTAGTGTTAGAGGTTGTGATGTCTTCATTTTTTTTATTACTTTCATATTTGAATCCTTGATTTATTTATGTTTATATCTTTTTAAGTTTAAACAATTAAATTAAGAAATTCTTAGTACTTGAAAACAATCTTTGTGAAATGATATTCAAGAACTTATTTTAAAATCTCTCATTACATTTTGATGGATACACTTGTCTACAAACATGTTAAAATAATTAAAAAGAAAACATGGTTAAATAGTAAATGGATTGAGTGACGTTAAATACAAGTATGAAAGCTTAATGTTTGTTTAAATTTAACCACGGAGGATAGTTAAGTAAATATGTTAGTCAAAAGTTCAACTTTAATTAAATTAATTGTATTCTCAAAGAGTGTAGTAACCACCTTATTTTTAGTGTACTATATGGAAATTGAGAACTTGTGATACTATTTGAATTGCATACACATACCTCTAAACTATTTGTTGATAATAATTAAAAATTGATTAATTAATTACTACATAAATGATCAATAAAAATATAAGAAAAATCTAAAGACGATAATAATTAATGTTGTATATTCTTTTGTTATAAATTTGTTTTTATGAAATAATTTATAAAAAATATTACTCACTTTCTTTATTCTATTGTGTTTGTTTTCTATGTAAAATTATAGAACCATAATTAATTAACATCGGTGGACTAATCATCCATTGTATAATTCATGGCTTTGAAATTGGAATGAGATTTTAAAATAGTAAATTAAATCATCAACCTTATGAGAAATACAAAATAGGTAACCTTTTTAACGTGACTATGTCATTGACTGGATTTTGCTACATAGAAATCTCATTTTCTATGAATCTTATCATGAACTAGTTGGAAATAGTGTAGAAGATTAAACTAGAGAAGAGGGGGTAAAAAAGTCGAAAGAGTTGTCCTCGTCTACTGTTAGGAGTGCTTTTTTTAATTTTATATAATGTCCGTAGGAATAAGATAAAAATATTTGTAAAATATCCGATAGTATATAGAATGTATATTACATTGTGATTTGTAAGTTCTGATGTTATATTGTTAAAATCATTTTTTATCACAACTTTAAGCTAAAAATAGGTATAAGAAATTTTAGAAGACGTAAACTAATCTAAATTAAACGATAACGGGTTATCTTAAAAGTTATAAATGTTAATATAGAAGTAAATCGATTTGAATAAACACTTATTTTATTTCTTATATCATTTATGTCAATTACTTTGATACTTGATTTACAAAAATTTTAATTTAATTCTTAATTTTGTTAAAATAATTTATTTTAGTTCTTTTTATTTTTAATTTATTTTCATATATATATATATATATATATATAATACTAAAATAAATATTATTTTGTAAAGTTAAGCATTATTATTTTTTTTGGTAAAATGAGATACTAAAATGATTGATGCATATAATTTGAGGGACTGAAACGGATATTTACTCAAATTAATTTTTTTTTATCATGTTACTTGAATGTATGTTTAAATTATTTTAACCTATTTGTTTATTTTTTAAAATATGTTTAATATTTTCTTGAATATTTATTATGTGAATATATATTATATGTATAAAGAATATAATTATAATAAATAATAATAAAATATGAACATTTAGTTATAAACCTGATTATTCAATATTTTAAATAAAAAATCTTTAAAAATAATTTAGTTAATGTAGTCATACTATAACTTAAATTATGATTGAAGTAATCATAGTATAATTATTCATAATTTAAATTACGATATCTCTGTCAAAAACATCTGTAACATTTTTTTACCAAAAAGTGAAATGACATATAATTTAATTAATATTGTGATTTGAATTTATTAATACTTTTGATTTGCCTTTATTTATATTGTTAATAAATTTTTAATTATATGGTAAAGTGTGTTTTCTAATATTATAAACAAATTTAAATATAATTCATCGTGTATATAATCTTTGTAAAATTGTTATTTAGTTAAGTAAATAAAGTGAATGTAAAAAATAATATGTGTATATATATACTACTTAATTTATATGATGAAAACTTCATCTTGGTTTTAAGAAATGTTGAAAGTGTGAGTTACAAAAATAAATATATTTTCAGTAGTAAGACATAAAATAAGTGTGGTTACTATTTATAATTATATAAGATATTTAAAAAATGAAAATGTTTGTGAAAAATTATTAATATAGTGTAATAAAATAATTTGATTAAATATTTATATATTTATGTATGAATACGGTTGAACGTTTTTCACGGCATGTACATAAAACTTGAATTAAAGTATTTCAAATTTTAATTTAAAATAAATTTTATTATTTTATCAGGAAATCTATGAATTTTATTATATAAAATTTAAAAAAACTGAGACTTTTTTAGGTGAATTTAAGCTTATTATTATTATTATTATTATTATTATTATTATTATTATTATTATACAATTTGTTATTACTAACTAATTTGTAAAATGAAGGAGAAATGCATTACACTTTAATCAAATTTTTATTTCAATGGATATAAATAATTTGAATAAGGATACCTTTATTTTAAAATTAAATAAAATATTCATTATTATTAAAATATATTTTTAAATGAATCTAGTGTTAATTTATATTAAAATTTATATATTTTATTAAAAATATAAAAAATAATTTTTAACTTTGAAACAAACAAACTCTAAATTTTCCCTCTCCATGTTAAACTTTGAATGTATCTGAATTTAACACAACACATAATTATATATCTATGGTTCTGCATAATAATATTTATAACTGGAAATACATTTTGCTCCAACGATGGCACAACTACTTCTAATGCTTCTCAACGAAGAATTCATAACAAGGAGTCGACAAGCTAGAGGATATATATGAAAATACAATCACAATCATATCCAATTTAAAGATTCCTTGTCTTATAGCATAACTTTATTCTTGTAAACTTCATTTCCCAACCTACAATTGCCAATAGTAGAGCTTTTACTTTCTTCATAATACATAATACATGTTTACTTTAAGTAAAGGTGGTTGATGAGTATGGAGTTAAATTACTAGTGTGAATAATCAATTTTACATTGGTCTTAATTTTTTTTAATTCACTCTTAAAAACACGTAAATTATGGATAGATTTATAAATGAATTTTAAAAGGTTATTGATAGATTTTGAATTTATAGAAAAATTTATAGATGGATCTATGCTTGTCTATAATTTCTTTATCGGTAAATCAATATAAACGGATTTGAAAAATTTTGTCTGTAACATTACAAATAAATTTTTCTATCTGTAATTTACAAACAAAATTTTCTGTTTGTAATATTTATTTTATTTTTTATTTGTATAATTATTCTTTACTATTTCTAATTATCACAATAATTTGAAATCATAAAGAAAATTATAAAATTAAAATTTAAAATTCAAAAAAATTATTTTAATGTTAAATTAAAATATTATTACAATTCAAGAAGTAAACATCTAAAGTAATAATGTGAAAAATGTCATTCACTACTTAATCATGGTCATTCATTACTTAGTAAAATTCATTCAGCATGTAATCAAGGTCATTCACCATGTAATAAAACTTATTCACAACTTAATCAAGGTCATTTACCACTTAATAAAAACACATTCATCACTTAGTAAAACTCATTCACCACTTAAATAAGGTTATTCACCGTTTAATCTCTGATGTAAAACACATACTACACATGAATATCTTTTATTTTATATTATACAAAGTTCTAATGTAAATTTTGGTAGAATCTATCACAATATATAAATATTTCCTTACGTAACACCTACACACAAATAAACTTCCTTCACACGTAATCAATATATTATATAAAAATATATGGATAAATAAATCATAAATGTAACATCCTTAATTTCTATTTCCGAATAAATAAACTTTTATAACAAATGAAGAAAATTTAAAGTGAATTCTATATATATTTTAGCTTAGAGATTTGAATAAAAAGGAAAAATTAAAAGTTTCTTTATCTTAATCTCTAAAAACTTCAAGGTATTTAACCATTTGAAAGGAATAATTTTAAAACGTTGAGAAAAAAATAAAAATTAGAATATACCTTTCTATGATTTATCTAATTCATAACATATATACATATGAATTTAAAACATAAACTATACTGCCTTTTAGCAGAGTAAATTTTCTTTTAAATTTAATGTACTAAAATCAAATGGTCAAATACAAATATTATAAATACTCCGAATCAATGATTACAATATTACTGGGTATTATAAATTTTACAATTGATATCAAAATATTTACATATTTTTATCAATTTAAAATTAAAGCTAGTTAAAAATATTACAGTATTCAAAATAATTAAATTCTCACAGAGTAGTCTTTTCTACAACTTCACCATGCTGTTCATAACCCAAAAAAGTATAAACATAATTCCATGCATTTGGTGGTTGGGTCAAACCTCTATTTATAACCAAACATACAATATGGTGGATTCTACCACAGGTAGTGAAGTCAAAAGGTACATCATATCCTATAGTCATTTTTAAAGTAAAAATAATACCAAAACCATCATTACTATGTATAATAAAACTACAATGCCATAATCGTTGTCAATCCCTGGCTACATGGTCTAATCTACTGCTAATAAGGATCTCCGACAAACTAACAAGTCATTGAGGGTCCACCATCTTTATTCCCTGAAAGGTTATGTAAGGATGAGTCTTTCTCCTCATTACTAAACATGAAATCACAATAAATCAAGTAACACACAAACAAGGATGATAAATTAATCAATCATACAATACAATTCATGTTCATATGCATACAATAATTAACAATCATTCAATTTATCATATTTCCTTTTTATTAATACTTGGAGTTCTCATTTCACACTTTCACTGCCCTTGGGATCCCTTGAGGTCTTCCTCATTACTCTCATTAGTTATGTGTAAATCAAGAAGAGCATCCACCACCCTTATTTCCTCAAGATTCTTAGAATCGCCTCCATCTTCCACACTCTCAGTGTATCTTTGAACTATCCACACTTATCCACATCATCTTTTTTTTTTCTCATTACCATTTTCCTTTCTTACTCCACTTCTCTTTCCATATTTCTCATCACAATCTAATTTGATATTTCTACATTAATATTCTGTTCATCCTTTTCTCGTTCTATTTTATTCAAGTTCATTAACTATATCAAACAATCATTGTCAGAAGTTGGTCACCTCCAAACTTAGTCCATAATATACATACAAACATGCTCAAAATAGATATCATTCAGATCATCAAAATGTAGGAAAACATATTTCAATCCAACACATATTCACAATCATACATCACACCATAATATTTTCATGAGTACAAATATATCATATTTTCAGCAATGAGATATAGCTCTCCTTACCTCAATGGACAAGTTTAGTGAAGAAGTTAATGAAAAAGATCGTTCAAAAGGCTGAGGTCGTCCTACATATTACAGAGAAGTGTACTCTTTGAGAAGAGAGAAAATAGAGGTGAGAGCGAAAAGTCAAGCTCTAAGATACTCACCAATGATCTCGTAAAGTCGAGGTTTAAGCTTGGATTGAGTAACTTTTCTCTGGAGGAGGGAAGAGAGAGTTTAGAGAAAAAGAGTTAGGAAATGTTTCTTGGATTGTAATGCAAGTTTCTGGCTAGACTTCCTTAAATACCTATGAATTCTTGCGCACTCTCGTTTGATCGAGCGAATTCTCACTTGAGCGAGACTATTCTCACTTGGGCGAGATATGTAGACAGTGGTCTCCCTAACCATTTTTTTATATTCTCGCTTAAGCAAGATAACATCCAGAAAGTTGGACATTTTTCTTATAAGTCCTTGCATGAGCGAGGTCTCTGCTCGCTTGAGTGAGATCACTCTTGTCTAGACAAAGTGACAGTTGGGCTAAGTTTATCTCATTCTTACTTGAGCGAGACTCATCTCACTTGAGCAAGAATGCTCTAAAATTTGATAGTTCTGGGCAGTCAGTCTCGCTTAAGCGAGACATATGTCGCCTGAGTAAGATCCCTTGCACCAGACTTCTACCAAAACACCTATAAATCATTCCCAAACACCTTTTAACACTATCTACTATCAAATAATACATCAATTGATAAATAAATGAAAAGGAGGGTATTATATCTTCCATACTTCTAGTGTATCTCTTAACTATCTATACTTATCCTTATCACTTTCCTTTCTCATCATCCTTTCACTCTTTCATATTTCTCATTATTGTTTCTCTTTTTTATATATATATATATTTTTCATCGTATCATAGATTTATCAATTTCATGGGAACATATTTTTCATCTTTTTCTATTTTTATTTTATTCAAATATACTTATACATCATATATCAATCAATCATGCTGAAGGTCAGACACCTTCAGGCTCAATGCAAAACGTACATATTCAATACCACATATAATACAAGTCATCAAACAACTAAATCATCAATAGTTTAACTCAAACACATATTTACAAACAAAGAACAAGCAATAATATATCCACAAGAGTACAAAATACATCATGTTCTCAATAATAGTAAAATAGAACTCTCCTTACCTTGAGATGAAAGTTTAGAAAGGGATTTGTGAAGAATCTTGCTTAGAGAACTAAGTTCTTCCTAAATATTATAAAATAGAGCATTTTGAGAAGTAAGAAATAGAGAAAACAAACAAAGACTGAAGAACTAAGCTTTAAGCACTTACTTGGAGTCCATCTAGTGAACTTCCAAGTCTAGATTCAAAGAAAAGTCAAGATTTTGGGGAGATTTTTCTGAGACAAGGGAGTGAGAAAACAAAGAGGAAGTGTGAAGCTCAAAACTTGGATTGTAATACAAGTTTTCTAAGTTGAAAATCCTTAAATACCTCTCAACTCATGACATTTTTCTACAACGAGCCCTCTTCTCGCTACAACAAAAAAATCAAACAATATTTTTTCTTTGTTATCTGTCATTCTAGCTATAGCGAGAGATCCTTACTACAACGAGAAATTCTAGCTACAACGAGCCTGATTTTGGATGATTTCTTTCGTTACAGTGAGAAATTCTGTAGCTCACACCCTAAACTCTCTTAATTTCAAATAATATGTATAAACAATTAACATACAATACAAATATAATAAATAAAAAAGCAAGGGTGTTACACATTTACAGACGAATTTTTCTAAACAATGAAAATTATTTTTTTGATTTACTGTCTGTAATATAGACTAAAAAATTTTGTCTGTAATTTTTGTGTTTCTAGTAGTGATTAAAACAATTTAAAATTTAAAAAATTAATCTAAGTTTTGTTTTAAAAATTAAGGTTTAGATAATTTTTTAATCATTAAAAATTATACATTTTGGTTTTAATCCCTAAATAAATTATTTAGTTTTAGTTCCTATATTTAACAAAAAGTTCATAATTTTAATTATTTATTAAGGATGAAAACCTATTTTTTGTATTTTTAGATACTAAAATCAAATAAAATTTTTATAGGAACTAAAATCAAAAGACATAATCTTTCTTGGGGATCAAATTTTTATTTAAGCCAAAAATTAAAGATTATGGATATTTTTTTATGTCAAATTAGATGGGTGAAGATGGTAGTTATGTCTAATAGATAAAAATTACGAGAAAGGTTATATGAAAACAAAAGATTGAGGAGATGATCATAATTTAAAAAGATAGGTGTACTCAAAAAGGGAATTCTCTTCGAAAATAATTCTAAAAAAGTAGAAATTTTTAGAGCTTTAAAAATCCCATATTTTTATATTATATCTTTTCCAAAAAAATACATCATTTTTAAACTAAAGAAAAACAAAAAATAAAAACTAAAGAACAAGTAAGAATACTTAACAAAAGCACGTTAAGTATCATTTTCTTTATTTATTTTACTTTTTTAATTGTGTATTTTTCTTTTACATTATATCTGTTATTCCTTTGCATCTTTGTTCTAGTTTTTGTTGGTTCTTTTTCTAAGCATATATTATATGCAAAAAGGGGTTTCTATATTTTTGAAAATACAATATTTTTCAAGAAACATAAATAAAATAAAATTCTCTCATCATCCTTGATCTAATAATCTTGCAAAACTAACTCTAACTTCTTTTGTGTGTCATTGTGTTTTGTCTTGTTGTTTTATATTATAAAATTTGTCCACCCTCATTTCTTTTAATTTGTCTTTATTTTGCTATTTAATATAACATAAAATAAAAAATAGACAAAGAGAATCTTAGAGTATGTTTTTTTTTAAAAAAAAATAACACTTTTCTCTTTTTAATATTAAAGTTAATACAAATTTATATTATATTTTATTTTTAAAAAGAAAAAATATTTAAAAATAAATAAATATGCTTTTAATGTGTCATGCTTGAGCCAATCATACAACTTACTTTTAGTTTTCATTATATCTTTAAAAATTTAAGTCCAATATTAAGTTACAATATATTTTGTGATTACATACAATACTCTAACTTTGAATGTGTTTGTCAGTTCAATAACAATAATAATGAATAAGATTAAAAAAATATATTACTTAAAATATTGTGCAACTGTCTAAGTACTTTACTTTTGTTATTGTCATACTTTAGTGTTATTATTTACATTTTTTAAAATAATTGGTGTGAATAATTTCTATAAATATCATCGTTGCATTTATTGTGTTTATGCCAAAAAAAAATTATTTTTATTTTAAAATATAACAATAATATATATATATATATATAATTAAAATAGTTTTAAATTCATATAACAACAAAGTGATGTTAATTAAGTGGTTTTTTTATTTTTAATATTATGTAGCCTAATACTTTATTGAGTAAGAATATGCTAATTTAAAATTTGTGTAAAAATGAATTCATTTCGTTAAAAATTTTTAATTTTCTTAAAAATTAAAATATATTTTCTAAAATAAAGAAAAGATTTAAATTTAATTTTTTAAAATAAAATTATTTTAAATCCATGCAACAACTAATTAGTGTTGATTGAATAGTTAATACTAATAAAGTTACAAGAGGTTACTAAGTAATTGTCTACTAACTTATACTTTTTGTAAAAATTAGTTAAATTCTGTTTAAAATAATTATTTATAAATTTGATTTAATTATATTTTTTCCTTTAAAAAATAGTACCCTTAGAAATAAATCCTTAAAAAAATTCTTAGGATCTCACATTTTTAAAATATAAAAATTTAGTTTCTATAGTCACTTATAATATGTGAAGTAATAAGTTGAGATAATAAAAATCATTATCAAAAGTCATCATTATTTTTAATTTTATTACATAAAATTAATATTTATGAAAAGTCTAAAAAGAAATTTTTTTATTTTTTAATCCTTCCCCCTATCCGTTTCTTCAATATGTGAACCACTACTCTCTTCAACATGTGAACTCACCAATTATTTGGTCGCGTAAGGTGAGAACAGCATACTTTTCGATTTATAATGGTCAAATTTATAAAGTAATATTAAAGAAATATTTGTTACTTTGTTTGCGACGTCTAGGTCCAATAAAAGGATTAATAAACTTAAAACTTGAATGTGATGTGTTTTTTTTAGGAAAGTAAAGAAATAAATAAAAGGAAAAATAACAATTTTAAATATAAGAATTCTTTAATATCAAATTTGTAAGAGATGATACCCAATCTTTAAAATCATAATATGAAGAATCTCTCATCTTAGTTAAAAAATCTGCACGAGTTATTTAAGATGTTTCTAATGATGATTTGTCAACTTTTCTTAGTCATTTCTTTATATTTCAAATGAAATTAGCATACTTGTGGAAATATGGAATAATTTTTACCACAAGGTTTATGATTTCTATTGTGTCAGAGTAATACAAGAGATGTCTAATATGCATAGCTATGAGTTCAGTATAAGTATTGGTAGAAATGTCAATGAACCCAAAAGCTCCTTTAAGTCAATTTCCCTTCTTGTTTCTAATAAGAGAATTGAAATCAGCTATTTTTAAGCTCCTCCAAGCACTTCCATTAATATTAAAGATAAATTCAAAATTCTAATCAGCCTCCCGATGAACCTAACGCTCCAAGCGAGCCTAAGATTATTGCATTTGTTCATATAAAGCTGGTTGGTAAGGTTCATAACATTAAGTTTAATTTTTTTAATTGAAATAATTTTTCAAGTAATGCAATCAATATTTGCGATCCTCTATATTCACCATAGTGTACCTAAAAATAAAAGATGATTACTTTTATGTTGTTGATGTCAAAGGAAGTTGTCAATCCTTTATTCCATAAACATGCACAAACCTAAATTTCTTTAGCCTAAATTTCTTTAGCTGCTAGACAGTCTTTAACATAGTGTCTTCAGTATAAGTGTGACATCTTAAGCAAATGAGTGAAAGTACTAAGTTCCCATGATACCTTAAGTAATTTGTGGGAAGGCACCAAATCCACTTCTAACTAATATACTGATATGGAGTTCTCCTACCAATGAGCAAGTTAAAATCATGTTTAGCAATATAACTTCCTTCCAAATCACTTGACCAAATAAACTTATTGTCAACATGACTACTAATTGATAAGTTAGATTGATGAATGGATGAAGTAATTAATTTTGGTATCAAAGTGACAATTTGAGAAAAACTCCACTTTTGTTGGGTCTAAACATCCTTAACCTACATTAGCTATGATGTGTTTCATTTTGTGTTGTGTTATTTTTTATTTGGTTATGAAAATAGGGCTTAGGTTTTGGATTTGGTTTGATATATAAGCACATTTTTTCTAATTCTCTCACGTTCTTTTGTTTTATCATAAACTTCTTGTTGCATTTTCTAAGAAGATCAACACTTTGATGGAATGTGAACATAAACTTCAAGATGACTTACATGGAGATGTCGCCATCACCTTTGTCTTGCTCTAAGCCTCACAATTACACTAACTCTCTAAAGAGGCTAACTTATCCAATCATTCAAGTTCATAACTTCATTGCTTATGGACTCGCATGGTAACTTTGTGTCTAAACTCAAATTCAAATATAGGTTCATTGGATCTGAGCTCTTTTCCTCAATCTGAGCTTCTTTCTAGTTTAAAGATAGTTAATCTATTTACGTCGATTCCATCAAATACTTAGCTTCTTAATCAAACATACAATGATAAAATAAGAAAACACATCACTTGACATTTGTCCAACTATCATTACCCAATCCATAACGTCGTGCTACTTTATTCATTTCAAATTTGAATATTCAATCATTCAACGGTACTCTTGTAACACCTTAATTTAATTTCCAAATAATAAATTTTGCCAAAAAATGGGAATAATAAAATTTTCATTTAAATATAATTTTCCATCACAGAATTTTATCAAACATTTCAAAACAATAAGGGATTACAAGTTTATATCAATGACTGTCACAGGACTAATTCCGTTACATCATAATTTCAAAATAAAATCTAAGCCCTATAGCAATTCATCCATCCCTTTACTAAGCCTGGTGATGATCGTCTTAGTCACCTGAAAAATAAATGTAAGGGTGAGTACTCTACACTATCCAACACACACATAACATAGAGACTTATCTTGCGCACCCATATGTATTCTAACATAATCTACTCAAGTACAGGCAATCACAGACAACACTTTCAAGCATTTCATTTTAATTCATAGTTGATGCACTCATGACACCAAAACATTTTACATACACGTGCGCTCATTACACATAGCCATGCTTACTGTGGCACTGTGATCACAGATTCACACCATGGATGGTCGCCGATTACCCCCGCATCACGGATACTACGTGTGTGGTCACGAGTCACTCGGTAAAGGTGTTGGTCAGAGGTCTAGTCAGGAAGAGAGAGTGTGGTCTGTAGTACACCCACGCTCACTGTCGGTGTCACGACTACTCTATTTTTCCTAAGGTATTTCTAATATCTCCATCTTCCACACCTCCAGTGTATCGTTGAACCATTCATAGTAATTTATAATCGCATTTAACATGCCTCATTCACACACATTTCAATTGCATACAACATTCATATTTGCACACAATGCACAGGCCCACATTCATTCATAGCACACGCACTCTAGCCCACATTCATTCACATTACACTTACACACAGCATGGAGGCCCATATTCAGTCGTATTATATGGCACAAATGCCCACATTCACCACACAAGGTTCAATCATGCGATTTTTATGACAGTTTTCCTTCAATCATTTTGTTCAACATATACAACATTTCTCAATGTCAATAATACTAGGTTCCACACAAGATTTCCACTATACCCTATTACAATCAAGTCATTTTTATCCAAACGCACAACTTTATATATGCTATTTCAATCACAACTCTACAAGTAACGATATAATGGATTTTCAAGCATAATGAGATAGGGTAGAGTCCCCCTTTACCTTGGATTGAAGACCCACACATGAAATCAACCAAGGTAGTGCTCCTCACACAAATTTTGTCCTAAATACATGGAAAAATCCCATGAGAACCAAGAGAAATCGAGAAAACAGAGAATGTGAATGAGAAACAGAAACCCTAACCATTGAAACTTACCTCCAAGCATTCCCAACATGATTTCAACTTTCAATCTAGCTTCCAAAGGGCTTTGAAAGTAATTTAATCGGTGAAATAAGGTTTTGAGTTAAGAGAATCGAAGAGATTTTGAAGAGAGGAAAGGGAAAAATGAGTTTCTCAAACCTTAAACCCCTTAAATCCCTTTCTGATCACGACACTCTCGCTACAGTGAGATATTCTCAGAAGAAACTGCACTTTGGTTTCTACAGAATCTCGCTACAGCAAGACCCTCTTGCTACAGTGAGACTGCACCCAGAAATGCACCCTCCACTATCGCCCTCTCGCTACAACGAGAACGCGACAGTTTCATCCCTTCTCTCCCAGTATCTTTTAGCTATAGGGAGAAGGGCACAATTTCATGCCTTTTGCCCAGGACCTTCTCGCGATAGCGAGGATCCTTTCGCTACAACGAGAACATCCTGCGCCATACACTTAGCTTATTTTCCTCAATTCAATTCCAGCCACAAAACTATTGTTACAATTCTAAATGCTAGCAAGTGCACTAGGAATTGCAGTAAGTAATGAGTAATTTTTAAGATCAAAGTATCGTCTCCACAGGGAATTAGGAAATCAATTATCAATTCACAGAACAATAACTAGTTGAGCTATAAGAATTTGCAAGAGTTGTAACATTCAGAAAACAAGAAACAAGAAGCAGAAAACAGAGTACAAATTTGATGTTGAGATTAAAAATGGATGAATGATAGTTAGGAATTTATTTCACAAGAATGTCAATATCAATTCAATTATACCTCTGAATATTCAAACAATTGGTTAATTGACAATTAGTTTCTCTTATTAATAGTTAAAGTTTAATCCCTTAAATCATTGACCCTTACGAGTAACTAAACCACCCTAATTCCTTAGGTGAAGTTCAATTTCAAGTTGCATTAAGACTTAGAACCGTAAGATTGCAGGATTAGGTTCCCTTATCCCTAAGAAATCCCTAATTTTGGTTGCTAATTCATATCAGAGAAGCAAATCCAACTTCCACTGGCAAATATTCATCTTTGATTAATCATACGAATTTTCATTCAAAGATTGCAAAACAACTCAATTAATCCAAGAACTCAAATTTCAGAAGTAAGAAGCGAATCAATACATCAATTCAAGGTCCATAAATTCTTAACTACAAAGAATTAAGCAAACATTGTAATAGAGAAAGAGAAAGAAGGAGAAGAAGAGAAGAAACACAGAGAAGCCATCTTCACGAGCTCCAATCCAATTCCTCTTCTTGGAACTTCGAGGTTCAACCCCAATCCTCTCTCACTCTCTCTCGACGAGAATCTAACAAAAAAAAATAGAAAATGAGCAAAAGACCCCGAGATATGAGCTTGCTCTGGTATTTATAAGAATTCTCGACTCTGGGCGTTGTCACTTTACTTCATAAGAGTGACCACGCAAAGGTTCATGTGATTCTGGAAGATTGGAACAATCACTTTTGCTGATAAGAGTAGCAACCCAGGAGGTCGAGTAGTGCGCATGTTCACTTTCGCCAGCAAGAGTGACCATGCGCTAGTTGCCTTGAAACACTTCACTCTGGAACACTCACTTTTACTGGAAAAAGTGATTACACAGAGCTTGCTAAAATTTAGTCTCTCTGGAACACTCACTTTCGCTGGTAAAAGTGGTAACGCACAGGTTGCTAAGTCTGAGACTTCTCTGGAACACTCACTTTTACTGGTAAGAGTGACCATGCCTAGACTCCACTTCTCCTTTAAGCTCTAGAGTGATCACTTTCACTAACAATAGTAATCACGCCCAGCTTGCATTCCATAATTCTTGTGTTTTGAGTCCAGAATTGTCTTCCTTTCCTTTGATCTTCCATTTCCATGAACCTTGCTCAGATTATTCCTACAAAAACAAGATTAGATTCTTAATTTCTAAGTAGAAATTTCACAAATGCTAAAATAACTACATATTCAAAGAAATCCTTCAATCATTCTATTTTTATGAATTTTGCTGCTTCTCTAATAAATTTTCCTTCTCAAATGGGTTAGAAATACACTAAAATATTAGTAAAAATATGGATTCATCAAAAACAACATATGCATATTTTCACATCATCATCATGTAAATCAACACACCACATATGGCAATCCACATATATGTTAATAATTAAATAACGTTACAAAATTTGAGGCATTACAACTCTAGGTACTCTCGGGCCCCTAAATCGTTGCCAACATACTCTCCCGAATTACGAAGGACTTATGCAACATGAATAGTCGATGGTCAGCTAAACGACATATAGATATAACGCGTGCATTCACAGCCTTCCAAGCAAAAGTATAGTTAGAAGTTTGATTAGGAAATGAGTGAGAGGCTTGTAAAGGCTTCCCATTTTTATATCATATACACATCAGTGAATTGCATTTGCCAATCTCATTTCTTCCAGATTTTCACAATCAACTCTAGACCCTATACCTCCAATGTATCCCTGAACTATCTGATAGACAATACCGAGTCGCTATCAAAACAACTAAGTTTTCTAAAAGTTTTGTGGTATAGAGCCAAACCTAAGTCGATTCATGAAGACACATTCTTAGTCAAATTCAATTTTAGGTTTTTGACAACTACGTCGTAATGGTTTCAAACAAAACTAGATTCCTCAAACAAGCATGCAATATAAGGAGTAAACCTAGGTCATCTCACAAGGACACAAATTCATTCTATTTCCAATTTTAAACATGCAACGGTGATTAATTTGAAGGTTTGTAATTTAACGATGAATTAAAAATGAAAGTAATTCAAATGAAAGCGGATCAAGACAATGAAAACGAATCTAAAAATAAATTTGAAAAATGAATTTGAATTTAAAATTTGAAAAAAAATCTAAAAATAAATCTGAAAACGAATTTGAATTTATAATTTGAATTTATAATTTGAAAACAAATCTAAAAATAAATTTGAAAAACGAATTTGAATTTAAAATTTAAAAACAAATCTAAAAAAAAAAAATCTGAAAACGAATTTGAATTCAAAATTTGAAAACAAATCTAAAAATTAAATCTAGAACCAAATTTGAATTTAAAATTTGAAAAAAATCTAAAAAAAAATCTGCAAACGAATTTGAATTTAAATTTTGAATTTAAATTTAAATTTAAAAAAATAAAAGAAATCTAAAAAAATAATTGAGAACAAAAATTGAAAAACGAAAATTGAAAACAAAAATTAAAAACAAAAATTGAAACAAGAACAATTAAAACTAATACGAATTAAACCCACGAACCACAGACGCAAACTAGGATTATTATACTGAATTTATCTAAAACTCAAATGCAATAGAAAATAATCGATCGATATTACATTCAAAAACAAAAACCAAATTCAATCAAATTATGCATGCACAAATCTTAATCAAGAATTGCGAGAAGGTAAAAAGACAAATTCGGAGCATTCAATCGATCTAGCAATCTACACTTGAGATGAGATGATTCGCAACACCAAATAATTAAGAACACAGCAAGATCCGAAAAACAGCAAGCGAATAGAATGAAACAAATTTACTCTAAAAAATGAGAAGGTGTCTTTTTAGAAAAATGAAATTATTAAAAGGATAAGAAGAAAGGTCCAAAATCAACCTTTTGACCTCTATATATACTGGTCTTAAATTAAAACAAAACTAAATGGGCCAAGGCCTCTGCGAAAAATAAAATAAAAGCCCTAAGTAGAAACCCTAAATATAAAAGGTGAATTTTTAGTCTAAACTTCAAAAATTAATAGAAAATAGCTCCAAACTTCAAACAGCATATTCCATATGTCCAAATTAAAGTCCAAAAAGTCAGGAATCTATTGCAAAAAGTATCATCCAAAAACGAGGTCTGCAGAAAAAGTTATGATTGAAATAGTGGACAAAGGTCAGAACAGAAAAAAATACAAAATATAAAGTAAAGATGACAAGTATTCATGAAAACTCTAATTTAATGCAAGAAATGTAAAAACATGCTAAATACAATAATTAAAGAGAGAAAAGGTATTTTGGAAGATGCCATAAGGCTATAAATGTGAGTATAAAATACGTATCATCAGTTTTATTTTAAAAAAATTACAAATAAATTTTTTGGAGTTTTGAAAATTGTAAATTAATCGAATTAAATTACAAACAAAATAAAATTGAGTAAAAATCAATTAAGAAACATCAATCCACAGAATACCAAATGCGTGTAACTCTGGTTATCACAGTATCTAATTGAACAGACTTATGAATTAAATCAAATAATCATTAACCTAACCCGCATTAATTATCAAATTAGAGCATCAATCAAGTCCTAATTTGAATTCTAACAACATAAAAGTTAATCACAATAGCAATACACAATTCTGAGATTAAGGAGAAAAAGAGAACAAACTCTGCGCAGAACTCGAAGTTTCCTTTATTACAAATTCCAAACAAGTATTGTTACAAGAAAGGGAACAATAAGGAAGTCACAATTTTCTCACACAAGAACAAAGATTTATTATAAATGGAAGAAACCTAGTGTTAAGGGGAACTTCTGGCAAAATTCAATAATCAAAATTGAAAAATTTCTAAATTAGAGAAAAAAATCCTAACTCCTTTTCAAACGAGAACAAACCTAGATCCAACATACAGGGCTAAAACTGCACCTTTATGAATTTTTTACAATATTAACCTTTAAATATAAAATATTTAAAATAGAGTAAACCATCACCTTAATTCCTAAAATATGCAGCATCTTTTAAATCAATTCCTTAAATTTGAAATTTGAATTAGTCTTTACAATTAACAATTGTCAATTACATTAGTCTTTAAATGACAAAAGATGTCGTGTCACATATGTGAATTAGATGAAGTAGGAATGCATGTACTTTGGATATGAATTGATGAATATTTTGGAATCAAATGGTTAAAGTGACATGAATTGGAGAATTGAATGACCACTATAATAAAGGAGAAATAAATGTCAATTTATTAAGTAATGAATAATGTATATGAATAAATTTATTAAAAATGGAATGTTCTTAACTTACTAGATGTTGCTTTTGAAAATATTTTCTGCATTAATTTGATTACTTTATAAATTAAGAATTTTAGTGGGCAAAGGATGCTTAGGAATCTTATACATTTTAAATTTTATACATTTTCACTGAATTAGAATTCACATACTTAGGAATCTTTTCTACATTCATCTATCTTCCACTTATTTTACTCAAATCATGTTGATGTTTCTATATTTAAATGAGGAAATTATATAAATAAATAAGGGGTGTTACAGTGAGCGACATTCATGTATGTGTCACACTCTTTCTGAGAGTGAATGCATTACATGGCCTCACATTCGTTTCTTAACTAGACTTCTAACTATACCTTTGCTAAGAAGTTTGTTATTGTATATGTTGTATCCGTGTGCACGGGTTAACTGGTAACTATTTACCTAGTTGAGTAAGACCTCAAGAAATGCTGGAAGCATTGCTGTCTATGATCACAGTACACTAGGAATACGTGTTTGAAGGAGAAAATTGAATAAGTTTAACAAATTGTTATGTTATGAATATGTGATTATGATTATTCTTTGGATTGGTTACTGAAATTATTATGTTTTCGTTATGTTATAACTATAATTTTATGTGATTTGATGATTTGTAAAATGATAGCATACACGCTCATCTTGACTAAAATTTTAAGGAAACTAGGATGATGGCTCCTCAAGAAAGAATTGGTTAATAGATAGCTCTGTACAGTGTAAACAATATTATGTATCTAATGAGTACCAAAGAACATGTTATTTTATGTTGGGTGTATATGTTAATGACATGCCTAGTCATATTATTATTTTGGAGATAGAATTATATTATAGCATCCCTTTTGATTTTCTTGTAAATAATAGAATCCACCATACTTTATGTATATATATATATATATATATATATAGAGGTATGGTTAGGACCTCAGCAGTCATAACCTATTTGTGTACATACCACGACCACGACCATCCGGAAGGTCTACCCGAGTTATCCTTAAACGAATATCGGGAGTTGAGGTTACGACCAATTCAGAAGACCTTTATCTTAGATCAAATGATGACCTTGATTCTAAAGATCTAGTAGAGATAGAAAGATAGCATGGAGATGACTAGCGTCAGGTTCTCAATGTTGGGATGTGTTTTGAGACTGCTCTAAGACATTACTTATTTTGATTGTGTAATTATTACCTTAAATTTCATGTATTTTGATAAACAGTTTGTAAATCATTGTACTTTATATATATGTGTGTGTGTATATATATATATATATATATATATATATATATATATATAAATGCAGGTTTAGTATCCATATTTGTAAAAATTGTTTCTGGTGCATTATAATCTTTAAATTTATTGTATTTTATTTAATATTGCATTTTTGCTAAGTTTTGTAAATAATTTTATTCATAAAAATATTTTTATTTACTTGTATTTATAATACCTGTAAAATACAAAAATTTACACTTTATGCCAATTTTGTATAAATAAATGTGCAATTTAAGATAAAAATTTAGGATATTACAAAATGTATTTAAACCTAAAATTCTAAAAGAAATGAAACCAAACCTTTTTTTTATTACCTTTTTTCATTACAAAATAAATTATAACTTGCATTGGACTTGAATTTGTCAAGACAGAAAAATAAAAAATAGTTGTACAATTGGCTTAAATCTAAAGAAAAAAACTAAAATCACACTTTTTTTTATTACAAAATAAATTATAACTAAGATTGGATTCAAAATTTTAAGGATATAAAAGTTAAAAATAGTTATTTAATTGACTCAAACACGATTTATTAAGATTTAACTATTTATTTTGCTCAATTAAGTGTTTGATTTTTATAAAAGTTGCACAATTTAAATTTAGTTTCAATAAAATATTTTGTTAAGATATAATTTTTATTTTTTCACAATATATTGTTTTTAATATTTCTAGCTTATGTGGTCCAATTAAAATCTAACATTTGGCAATATCTCAATAAATTATATAGAGGAACTAAAACAATAGTTTGTAAAAAGTAGAGTTATATCCTTACAGACAATTCTATAAGTATTAAGTTTAAATTGTGTAATTTTTATAGAGACTAAACACTTAATTAAGTCTTATTTTCTCTCTCCTTGTTGTATTAAATAATAATAGAAAGACAAATTAAAGGAAAGAGACAAAAAAATTTAGAATATACTACCAAATATGGAAGGATTTGTGAAAAAGTAATAACAAGACAAAACACGGTGAAATGTAGAATAGGTCGAAGTTAGGTTCATGAATGACGAGATTATTGGTTAAATGATATGAAAGAATTTTTTTTTTTTATTTCTTGAAAAATTTGTTGTTTTAAAGAAATAGAAAACTCTTTAGTTATATTACTGTGCTTTGAAAAAGAACCAACATAGAATAAAATGAGGGTGTGAAGTAACGATAAAACATAAGGTAAAAAATCACAATTAAAAGAATAAAAAGGACTAAAAAATATTATTTGATGTGTTTTTGTTAGATATTCTTACTTGCCTTCTAATCTTTACTCTAATTTTCTTTTTGTTGGTAGTTGATTTTTTAATAATGTTTCTCTTTTTCTTTCTATTTCTTTAAATAATAATATTATTCTGTGAGGTGTACTATGAGAATGCGAGTTTATTTTTTTTCCCAAAGCTTTGATATCTCTATTTTTTTATAACTAATTTCTAGGAGAGTATTCTTTTTATATACACCTACTTTGCTTTTATTTTTCTTCCAATTTTTATTTATTTATTATCAATATTATTTATAAAAAACCAACCTTATATCCTTAATCTTTTTTTTTTATAACTTCTTCATCGTTTTTAAAAAAAAGATGAGGACCCAAAATTCACACCAGTTTTTAACTGCATGAACTTCAGCCCCCTCTACTTGGATATTCTTTCGTAGGATTCCTGTTTGGTTAACATGTTTTTGGCAACATTTTTATAATTTTATTAATTAAATTTACATTTTTTTGGAATTTTTTTAATCCTCATTACGATGAAGCAGCCTCATAAATCTCTTTTATCTATCAACAATTCCATTTTATCTTGCTCCAAAAAGTTTGTTAAGTGAAGATAAATAATTTGTATCTAACAAGTCACAAATTCAAAGTCTCTGTTTATTATATGCCCCCCAAAAAATTCCTTTTTAATTCTCAATCTTACCCTCCTCAAATAATCAATTGTATTGATATTAAAAGAGTCAAGATTAAATTATATCGAATATTAAATTTATAAGACAATACATCTAATGATATTTTTATAATTTTTTTACTACGTTTCTAACAAATAATATTTGTTACATCTTGCGTTATCATTATATAATTGGAAAAAAAAAAAGTTAATCTCATTATTTTAAAAGCAAGAAATACTTAGAAATTTAAAAAACAAGTATTCCTAATAATAAATAAATTAAACGTGTATTAAGAAGAAAGTAAAACCTAACTATTAGAAATAGTAGGTTGGGAATTGAAGTTTACAAGAATAAAGTAATGCTTTAAGACAATGAATCTTTAAAGTGTATATGTTGGTAATTATTTATCTTTATATATCCTCTAGCTTGTGATTCCTTATCACGAAGCTTTTATGGAGAAGCATAAAAAGAAGTTGCAACACTTGCAAAACGTATTTCCAATTAAATAAACAAAGTATGATAAGACACGTAACAATCTTATTATGTAAATTATCTATATCTATATATCTATGTAAAATTGACTTTACCTATTCATTGTTGAGTGTATTAAATTTTGAAACAAAAAAAGTTATTTTTATATATATAACTTCATCTACTTATTATTTTATACATTAAAATTCAGAATGTATAAAGTCATTCGCATTGACTACACTTACTTATTACTTTGTGCATTAAAATTCAAAACGTATAATTTATGAATTAAAATTATATTTTATTCACACTTATTATGTTTGAATTATATTTAAAGAATATTTATTAGTATTGATTGTTATATTACGTTACAAACAGAAACATAAATATTTATACTATAAATTAGCTTAAATTACCGTTATTAAAATTAATTATAATATTTTTCATAATTTGTGAATTAAATTTATTATTGTATTTTAATGTATCTATCTGTCTATATCTATATTTATATATCTTCTATATATCTATGTAAAATTGACTATACCTACTCATTACTGAGTGTATTAAATTTTGAAACGTAAAAAGTTATTTTTATATATGTAACTTTATCGACTTATTACTCTATACATTAAAATTCAGAATATATAAAGACATTCACATTAACTACACTTTCTTATTACTCTGTGCATTAAAATTCAAAACGTATAACTTATAAATTAAAATTATATTTTATTCACACTTATTATTTTTGAATTGTATTTAAAGAATGTTTATTAGTATTGACGGTTATATTATGTTACAAATGACAACATAAATTTTTATACTATAAATTAGCTTAAATTACCGTTATTAAAATTAATTATAATATTTTTATAATTTATGAATTAAAATTATTACTGTATTTTAATATAATCTATATTTTATTATGTACTTCAAACACTAAAATATATTTTGAATTAAAAAATTAAACTTACAAAATTATTAGTTTATATTATATGTTGTTAAATTAAATTAATAATAAAAGATAAATTTGCATATTTAAATTGTTTTATTAATTAGTTTAACATAATCTATATTTTAATATGTACTTCAAATATTAAAATATAATTTAAATAAAAAACACATTTATAAAATTATTTGTTTATATTATATATTGTTAAATTAAATTTCTAATCAAAATATAATTTTACATATTTAAATTATTTTATTAAATATTTTAATATAATCTTTTTTTTAATATTTATTAATAATATTAAATTGTAATTTAAATTAAAAAATACTACATTTATTAAATTATTAGTTTATAATATAAATTTTTAATGAAAAGATAAGTTTACAAATTTAAATTATTTTATTAATTATTTTAATATAATATATAGTTTAATATATATTTTAAAAATTAAAATTTACTTTAAAATAAAAAAAATTATACTTACATAATTATTAGTTTATATTATATATTGTTAAGATTAAATAAAATAATTTAAATTACTTTCATAATTTACATAATTTAAGAATTATAATCATAATTAATTCATACTTATTATTTTTAAATTGTATTTTAAAAAAAATTTATTAGAATTGATAATTATATAATGTTAAAAATAACAATAACAAAATTACTGTAAATAATATTTAATAAATCCAAGTAAGGATGAAATGACAGCTTAACTTACATCAACTTCATAATTTTTTTTCCGTCTTCTCTACTTCTCTATGCTAACAAAATTAGTTCCTTCCACAATTATAAATACATTCTTCGCCATCTCTCTTCATTCATTCACAAAGAATTTATTTTAATTTGTAATAAAAAATTCACATATGAAGAAATTTTATATATCAAATATACAAATTTAAATATGACAATAAATTAATTTTAGGTTGTAATAAAAACCTTTTAAAGTAAGAAATTTTAAATTTTAGATTTGTGATTCATATTTTAAAAAGTGATTATAATTTTTTTTTCTAAGGAATACTTAGAGAGTGATTATATAAATCACTCTAAATACATTCATTTCGGATAGCAATGTTTTTTTAGAATGTTTTAAATTGCTCTTTAAAATGATACAAAATTATTATCTAATATCTTTTATGTTATAATATTTGTGTAGTTTGTTATGAGATTGCTTGATTGAGTTTATATCTCTTTAAATTGATTTTAGAATTGTTTCTTAAAAATCTTTATTTGCAAGAGTTAAATTGTTATTATTAAATTGAATCTGATAACGCCTGACACACTAATAAAACTAAGCTATTCTTTATTGACAAATACAGGACACACAAGTTTAAATTATCACAAACTATATTTCATAAGATAAGATAGTTGAAGAAAAGATTAAAGGAGAGACTTAAGTACAAGATTTTTTAGAGAACACGAAAAACAAAATATAAAATAAAAATGTGAAGAAAATATTAAAAAATATCATCTGCAGACTTTGGATTGAATTACTCATGGTGCCAAGGAGGCATATAATAAAATGCTGCATAATGTTATTAGAAGACTTAAAGAAAATATTGCTTAAATAAAGCCTAACGATTATCATTATTCAATTATTTATTGTATTTATGATCCATTAAAATTATTGGATGTTAACTTGTTAAGTATATTTTATTATTTTCTTTAACAAATATTATGTATATATATATATAAAAGATTTTTTATTTAATTTATATTTAACGAATTATAATTTATTATTAAAAAATTCCGAATACCTACTGATGTTTGCTAAATTTTCGAGTATACAATTCTTTAAGTAGGAGCAGCGCACCCACTAAAAAGTTTATTTATCTTCATAAAGTTAAGGCACGGGGAATGGTATATATTCTACTCCCCACAAAGCTTGCTCCTATATTTTGTTTCTTTTTCACTTTCCATTTCGCTAATTTTAAAATATTTTATTGTTATTCTATAATTTCCATTTCCATGTTCAAAATTGAAGCTTTTAATATTTTATAAATAAGATATTTTTACAAAATAAAGTTTTTAGGATTTAGGGTTTCGGATATATTTTGAATAAAAACTTAGTGTGCATGTATTTTTATCACTTACAGTGTGGTCCTATATACCAAGTTTATCTTTTACTTTTTGTGTTAAAAAATTTCTTTCACTAAATATAACTTCATTAAATAGATATATCAAATAATTTAAATTTATCTTTTTTACTCTTATATTAAAAATGCTTTTTCATTTAATATATGCGCACACACCGTATGATGGCAAAACTATTGGACCAGTGTGAAATCAGTCGAGTTGGCATTTTGCAACCAACTACATGATTATGGTTGATTTATTACATACGCTACTGCACTCCTTAAGTAACTTCAATATATAGGCAGAAGCTTCCATGTACCAATAATTAAAACTCTGTACAATAATCCATTCCCTAACTGCTATTAACACGCCTTGTATTTAATTATTAGAATAACTCGAGAAAAATACTTAACTCCCTTGTCAGGTAATGTCTCTCTTTTTAGTTAAGTTATTGAATTTGTAAGTATGTGTGTCCCCATGTTATGCTATGAATCTAATGTCAAATCTAAACATTGTGAGTTCTGAATTACATAAATAATTAATATGCTCAGATGGTCAACTATAATCCTCTTTTGTTTAAGACACAACTTGGGTTTATGTTATTTAACAATTAGAATTAGAATTTTATTTTAACACATTGTAATAACACTAAACATAAATATTTTGTTAATTAAAAAATTAACTTTAATTAATAAATAACGCTATATCACATTGTGATTAAGAAATAAAAAACATTTTAAATACACACTTATCGTGATTTTTAACATGTTTATATGCAGTTTTTGATTAAAAAAAAATTAAGTAAATATATGAAATTAACGAGTGGCTATAAGTAATTAAGTTAATTAGCGATGAATTTCGTTTAACTTATCTTATCCCTACATACAATGATTGGCCAATTGGGAGTCATTATTGCATCGTAGAATATATTTGTTGCTTTCTGGAGCAAAGAAAGGTGGGAAAGCAAGTGCTAGATTAGTTGATTTACCTTTTGTCAATGCGTTTCTCTTTCTGGTTCCCGTTTTTATTTTTATTACGAATTTTGTTATATGTATATTTTTATAAAACATGTACTAAATCAAAAGTGCATTCATTTAATAATATCTTTGTGACATAAAAAGATGGGTTGGTTCAGATTAATTTTTGTAATTTTTCTTTTAATGACATATTACCCATATGACATACAAATGAAGCACATCAAAAAATAAAAATAAAAATAAAAACAAAAACGGTTGGCTTGATAAATTGATAATCACTTGCATGATGAAAAGCAATATATTCTGTGAGCCATATACGGGAATATAAATTAGATTGGAGAAACTGGGTTTTGGGCCACTAGATATGCACAGGATGCCTCAAGTACAAGGAAAGTGAAACAAGGACTACAATAATGGCCCTTTAGCTTAGAGTGGAGGTTTCATTTGCAAGACAAAAAGAAATTCTTATTCTTTTATGCCTTGTGAAGTTGCTCTTCACCTTTTCCCCCCTTTCCTTGATGGTAGTAATGGAATAAAGCGAAGAACAAGAATGTTCAGGAACATGGTTTACATATATATGTGACAAAGCCATAGAGTGAAATTTGTGATAGTATATATAAACTAATTTTGGTTAAAAAAACAAATTGATTTATGAGAATCCAATGGCACCGCGCGCTAATCACGACATACATAGGTGTTTGTGATATGATGATATTTCTCTCTCTAAGTTGGCAAGCAGAAGGTTAGATTAATAGTGTCAAACTTTTCCACTTGAAGTTGTTGGAAAAGTGTGGTGGCGAGGAAATGGGAATGAGAAGATTATAACGCTCAATTAATTAATATTAATAGATGCATGCACTTTTTCAAATTGGCTGTGGACCTATCAAGCATGAAAAGTTCGATGTACGAAGCTTGTTGTAATGCCTAGAGAAAGGTGATAGTTAATTGCTAATCAACATTTACCAACTCACGAAACCTCACAATTGCTTTGCCCCTTAATTTTGGGCTTGGAATTACTTAGTTGTTAGTTAGTAATATATACTGTTCCTGCACTCTATAGAGTGATTTATATTTTGTAAAGTTATACATTCTCCGCAATATTTTATAAAAAATTAATAAGTTTTTGTGTATTGTAAGAAAAAAAAAGTATATTTAAATAAACATTATAAATAGAAATAAATTAAGGAATATGATAGATATTTTTAACAGTAACAATGAATATTTTATCATATATATTAAATAAAATTAATCAAATATATAGTACTTTTTAAAAAAATTACGAAAATAAGTAATTTGAATAATTATGCGTCTTCTTTTTTTATCGATACTGTGTGTCAAAATTTCATAATAAAATTTAAATCCGGATTGAATAATATAATAGTAATCTTAAAAATTATTTTATCTTAAAGAATATATCTTTAATTTTATATAGTATATCAATAATTAAAAGTCAATTAAAATTAAATTTAAATAATATTATTTGAAAAAATTATAAATAAAAATAAAATAAAATAAAATATTCAATAGAGGAGACTCACATAATTTAATAAAAAATGAAAAGATTAAAATTATTCGCAATTAAAAATAAAATCATAGTTATAATACATAAATAAATATTAAATATAACTGAATATTGCTAAAATATAAAGATATAATGTTTAATAATTTTATTTAACAAATAAGGTGAGTAATAAATAATAGAAAAATTTAAAATTATTCTTGTTATTGAGGGGGATAGTAGATATTTACTGGGTAAGATTGCAAAATTAATGAACTCCAAAATATGAACCAAATTTCGTAAATTAGGTTGAGCTAGTATGGATAATTAAGTGAGTCATTTGAAATAAACTTTCATTTGTTTGATTTTGAAATTTATTAAAAAGTTTTTTTAATTATACAAATATTTTTAAGCTTAAATACAATTTATACATAAAAAAAAATATTTATTATTGATGGATATTATTTATATTTATTTATTATTATTATACATAAAATATTTATATTTATTTATTATTGATGGTTAATATTTTGTTATATGATATAAGAATAGATCAAAGATAAAAGATTTTTAAAATTGAGAAAAAAATATGAAATAAATTATTAAAATTAATACACATTATTTTTATTAAAATAAAATAAATTAGGAAGGTGAATATAATTTTAAAATACAATCATCTAAAAAGTATATCTTTTATTTGGTATAATGTATCATACTAAGTTATTTAAATAATTATAAATTAAATACCAGAAATCAATTAAAAGAATCAAGTATTTAAATCTCCACTAAAATTCCTAGAATTTTAAATTCTATAAGATTAAATATCTAATAACAAATTTTAAAATATAAAATTGTATATTCTTTTAAAAAAATTAATTAATCACTTTAAATATCTTATCCTAAGAGATTTTGAAGCTTAAAATAAAAAAACAAGGCCTAAGTAGCAAAGTACAAGTTACTTGTGTAAAAAATACACCTGTTTTTTTGTTTGATTTAAATGAGTTAAAAATTGGCATAGAAAATAAAACTCGGTCGTATAGTGAAAAACACTTATGCTCATAGTGTTAACAATATATATTTATTTTATTTGAACATTTTTTTTTAAGGTCCAAAAAAGAAATACCAACATTCAATGTGAGAGTAGAGATGTTAGAATTAAATGTTACAGTAAACAATATCATTGGAACTTTAAAATATTATAACAAAAGTAAAGATTTTTTGAGGTAGAATTTCAAAAGGATATCCACAAAACCTAAAGAAGCAACACATTTTTAAGTGAATAGATTATAATTTTCCTTTTTCTCTACTTAATTTCTTATTTTTTTTCATTATATCTATATTTATTATCTTGGTTTGTAATCCCAAGCATGATTGTGTAACTTTCGTTATTGTAAGAATTAGGGCTAACCTAAATTTAGATTAACGATAGATGCTTTGAATATTCTATGATCTTACATTAATTTTGGTTTGTTTATTTAATTATTGATGTTTTATGTTTGTGAATTTGTTAAGCTCTACATGATTTTAGAGGTTAAGGAAAGGATCAAAAGGTGAACTACTAAAAAATTCTATAATGAATTATGAGATTCTAAACTATGAAAGTAAGATTGATTTCTTGAAAAATTATTGGATCACCATAAAAATTAATGAGTTTAATTAGGTACAATTATAAAAAAAAAATTAGATCTAACTAAATAGTTATTGTATTATGAAAAGAAATAATAATCAGTTTAAAATAATTAAAAATAAATATACAATTAATATAAATTTTTTTGTTAAGTTTGTTAATACAAATTTGTGGTGAAACTAATTTTTAAAAGTTTGTTAAGAATTTGAATTTAAACCTTTTAGTTAGTCACATTTTTTAATTATATTTTTTATTCTTTTTATATTTTTATTTTATGTTCTTAATTAGTTGTGTTTAGAAAATTGACTCACGAATATTTTATAATTAATTGTGCTATATCTATATATATAATAATCAATATAACAAAATTATATATATATATATATATATATATATATATATATATATATATTAATCAATATTACAAAATTCAGAGCGTTACATATTGCATCTTCCAAAACACTTTTTCTTTATTTATTTATTTCATTTAGCATGTTTTTGTTTATTGCATTAAATTGGAGTTTTCATGAATACTTGTTATCTTTACTTTATATTTTATATTTTTTCTGTTTTGACTTTTGTCCACTATTTCGACTATAACTTTTTTCGTAGATCTTCTTTTTGGCTGATTCTTTTTGCAATGGATTCATAACTTCCTGGGCTTCAATTTGGACATATGAATCATGCTATTTGGAAGTCAGAGCTATTTTTTTAATTAATTTTTGAAGTTTAAACTTAAAACATACCTTTTATATTTAGGGTTTTTATTTAGGGCTTTTATTATAATTGCTTGCGGCAGCCTTGTCCCATTTATTTCCATTTTCATTTAAGACCAGTATATATAGGGGTCAAAAACCTTTTTCCGCTTTTGAGAGAAAACCTTTTTTGTTACGTTTACTTGCCTCTTTTAGGATTCTGCAAGAATTCAATTTTCATTTCCGCTATGACTCTCAATTATTCTTTTCTTGCGAATCAACTCGTCTTAAGCGTGGATTGCAAGATCGATCGATTGCTCCAAGTTTGTCTTTTTACTTTCTTGCAATTGTTGATTAAGATTTGTGCATACATAATTTGATTGAATTTGATTTTATTCTTGAGTGTAAGATTGATTGATTGATTTCTTTTGCATTCAAGGTTTAGGTAAATTCGGTATAGTAATCTTAGTTCCTGTTGTGATTCGTGGTTTTAATTCGTGTTTGTTTTTGTTGTGTTCATTCGTTTTAATCTGTATTTGTTCTTCTCTCAATTCATTTTTCGTTTTTCTTTTCCAATTCATTTTTGTTTGTTTCAATTCATTTTGCTTTAATTATTTTTATCTGCGTTCATTTTTGTCTTCATTTTAAATTCTTTTTTGTTTTTCTGGGTTTAAATTCTTTTCATTTTTCTGGTTTAAATTCTTTTTCGTTTTCATTTTTATGTTGATAATTCATATTTTTGGTTATCATTGTTTTCGATTCACGTTCCAATTCCAATTTACGCTCTGTTTAAATTCTAAAAATTCACAAAACCCCCCCAATTTGACCACTGTTGCATGTTTAAAATTGGAAATAGAATAAATTCGTATCCTTATGAGATGACCTAGGTTTGCTCTCTATATTGCAAAATTATTTGAGAAATCTAGTTTTGTTTGAAACCATTACGACATGGTTGTCAGTGTGCATGGTTCCCAATCATTCCTGTAACACCTTAAATTTAATTTTAATAAATAAGAAATTTTGTAAATTTTTGAAATAATAAAATTTCTATTCTTAATTAAGTTTCATCAACCATTTCAAATAGAAAAAGGGTTACAAATTATATCAAACAGTTGCTACAAGACTTATTCAAATACAACAGTTTTGTAAAACAATATCCTAAGTCCTATAGTAGTTCCATCCACCCCTTCATTAAGTCAGATGTTGATCGTCTTGATTACCTGAAAAATGAATGTAAGGGTTAGTACTCTACACTACCAAACCACAATCAAGCATAGAGTCTCACCTCTAACTCATTTCCAATACATTTATATAGATGTAAGTACAAGCAGCATTATCACACCCACAAGTACAATACACAAACTCATGCATACGCACAACAGCCACACTCACTGCAGCACTGTGATCACAGATTTACACCATGAATGGTCGTCGGTTACCCCTGCCTCACGGATACCGCATGGGCAGTCACGGGTCACTCAGTAAAGGCAATGGTCAGAGGTCTAGTCAAGAAGAGAGTGTGTGGCCCGTGGTGCACCCATTCCGCAGTCGGTGTTACCACCACTCCCTCTTTCCCAAGGTATTTCTACCGTCCTCATCTCCCACACCTCCAGTGTATCGCTGAACCATTCATAGCACATTACAACGGTGCTAACATACCTATTCACACATATTTCATTCATGCATGCAATAATCATGCTTACACATGGCACACAACCCACATTGCATTCAAATACACGGCACATAACCAACATTCATCTATATTGCACGGCCCTCAGGCCCACATTTGTTCACACTCCGTAATACATAGCAAAATTTCATCAACCACATATTCTCTCATCCATACACATAATATTCATATATCACGGCACATGGCCCACATCATATTTCACAGTAATTTCCTATCCTCTAGTCAGCCACATCACAATATTCAACTAAATAACGGTAAATCGTATACAAAGAGTAGGGTAGAGTCCCCCCTTACCTCGGATTGAAGACCCACAACTTAACTTAACTACGAAAATGCTTCCCACACGACTTTCGGCCTAAACACATGGAAGAATTCTATGAGAACCCTAAAAATCACCAAGAACAGAGAAATGGAAGGAAAATGAAAACCCTAACCGTTTAAAACTCACCTCCAAGCGTTCCCCACACAAATCCGAGCTCCAATCTCACTCTTGAACGGCTTTGGAGGAAATTAATTGGTGGAATAGGGCTTTGAGAACAAGAGGATCAAAGGAATTTTGAAGGGAGAGGGAGAAATAACTCTCCCCAAACCCTTACCCCTTTAAATCCTTTTCTGGTCGCGACACTCTCGCTGCAGCGAGATATTTTCGCTGCAGCGACACGCCCTCTCGTTACAGCAAAGAAACCAGAGAAAATTGCACTCTGGTTTCTGCAGAATCTCGCTACAGCGAGACTGCACCCAGAAATGCACCCCAAATTGTCGCTCTCTCGCTACAGTGAGAAGGTGACAGTTTCAATCCTTCCTCCTAGGGCCCTCTTGCTACAGCGAGAATCCTCTCACTATAGTGAGAACAGTCCAGTATCTCGCCCTGTACTTAGGCACTTAGCCCATTTCAGCCCAACCAGTCATGCATACACACACACACACAGATATATATATATATATATATATATATACACACACACACACACACATACATATTCACAACATATATCTAAAAAAAAATACACACATGAATATACATTTAGATTTATATAATTATCAATAATTAATATTACAAAGTTCGAGACGTTACAATTCCACTGCATAAAAAATGTGACAACTTCTGTATACATTGATTTAAATGAGTTAAAAATTGACATGGAAAATAAAACTAGGTTGTATAGTGAAACACACTTATGCTCATATATTAGTATATATTTATTTTATTTGAACTTTTTCTTTAAAGGTCCAAAAGAGAAAAATAAAAATGAAAGACCAACATTCAATGTGAAAGTAAAAATGTTAGAATTAGATGCCAAAGTTGTAACACCTTAATTTTTATTACATTTTATTTTGAAATTGGAATAGTTTTATTTTTAAAATTGTAATATTTCTTACTTAAAATTGTTCAATGAGATTGTTTGATATGAGTAAGGACGTCTCTGGAGCATTCTTACTCAGGTGAGATAGTTCTTACTAAGGCAAGAATGGATAAAGATTGCTCAACTGTATTCTCGCCTAGGAGAGGTGTTCTCTCGCTCGAGTGAGAATGGGCGACAAGATGGGAGCTCTCTATAGTGATTTGACTCAAGCAAGAGTGATCTTGCTTAAGCGAAAATATCAATAGATGTGTAAAAAAATCTTATCTAATTTTATTGTCTCGGTAATAATGGTCTTACTCATATGAGAAAAGCTTGCTCAATAAAGAATGATCTCGTTCAAACAAAAATCTTCGAGTAAAGAATCTTCGATGTTTTCAAAACTTATATTACAAGGCAAGTAATCATTCTCATCTCTCTTACTTCTCTTACTCTCTTCCACAGCTAGAAAACACATTCGCTCCCAAAATCTTTCTTGAATCCAAACTTTAACTTCTTTTCCACTCGATTTCTAGTAAATATCTTAGAGATTATACTTCCAATCTCACTTCTATTTCATCATTTTCTTTCTTCTCAAAATTACTCTACTTTGCGATGCGTAGGAAGAATTTGTTTGTTCAAACAACATCTTCCACCAAAACCTTACGTGATTCATCTTCTTAAGGTAAGGAAAGTTTTATCCCATCGATTAAAAAAAAAAAAATACCTATGTGATATATATAATTTTGTAAATACTCTTAACTTCTATAAATGGTTACATGTTTTTTTTTTCTAGAAATCTAAGTTTAAAAATAGATTCTTTGAGTTGATGAACTAGATGATATGTGTTTTATTGTTTATTGAATGGATAAAATATGATTTATTAAAAATATGTGATTTAAGCTAGTTCATAGATGTCCGACCTTCAACATTACTTGTTTTATGTATGATGAGGAATAAATGATGGAAAATGTATCATCGACAAATATGATGGAGATTAGTATGAATAGTTACAGAGATACACTGAGAGTATGAAAGAAGAGATGATTTTGAAAATTTGGGAGAAATGCAAGATGGTGACTACTAATCGTGGTTACGCATAAATAAATGAAAGCAAAAATATCATAAGGCCTTAGACTTATTTCTTGACTAAACTTCTAATTATACTTTGTGTAAGGGGTTGAGTATGGCATATGTTGTATTTGTGATGCTTATACTTAATTAAATCATTTTTATGTTATAAAAGATTTATAAACTTAATGAAATTTTAAATCACATCTTTTGTTTATTCGTGATACGAACATACCTGATAAAATTTCAAATTTTTTTCATGTTGATTGTTCTTTCCAATTCATACAGAATTTGATAATACTTAGGATGATAAATTTTTTAACATATAATTAAACAATTTTCATCTAAACATAAGTTGCTTAATAAAAATATAATTTGAACAATGGTACATGAGTAATACATTTGATGTCACACAAATGTATAAGTTAAATATTTACAAAACATATACAAAATACATTAGGACTTAATTTACATAATTTCTAATATCAAAATAGTATAAGTTTTAATAAGAAATCTATCTCCACACCAACGACCTGAAAGATATGAATTTAGTATCATCCTTAAATCAGTCCTATATCTTTTCTAATTCTTCCAATGTTAGGTCTTCATCATAGAAATCTCTAGCATTTGCAATGACCTCTATGTTGGTCACGTGCTCTTGGGTAAATGTAATTAGTCTTCCCATGATCGTGGTTGTGGAAAGTATAAACAAAATGTATAGCATCTAGCACTTGAATTGTCACTCTATATATGTACAAGCTGAGGGTGTGGTGGATCCACCACTAATAGGGTATGAAAAAAGAAAGCTATACCCTAATGTCATCTCTAAGGTAAAAACATCTCTATATCAATTTTCATTATCTATTACAAATTTATAGTGGCAGACTTACTATCATTCCATAAATAAAAAATTTAATCTACTATCTACAAACCACTCAATTAACTTAACGGGTCTTTAAGGGGTGGTCATCCTTGTTTCCTGAAAATATTAGTAAGAATGAGCTTTTCTCCTCACTGCTGGATTAATACTAAAATCAATTTAATAATTTCATAACATACACATTTAAAATAACATACTAACTAACTTGTAACAACAATCATATCAACAATATCACTCATTCTTTTCCATATACTATGATCACATTCTATTAACACTTTTTTAATGGAGAGTCAATTTATAGTTAAGCCTATAGTAGTATACTTTTCTTTGGAGGAACTAAGTGATATCTCATTTTGTCCCTAGACACTTAGTGAGAGAGGAAAATAGAGTATCTTAGTTTGATGTTTGAGAAAAAAGTTAGGAAATATAAGATTCTAATTAGGAAATATTTTGATTGCTTATGCTCAGTGATATTACTCTCTTTACTCTTTCATCTCATTTATCTCGGGTTTCTTGTTGTGGTAATAGAACTAGATCATGAATTAAATCAAATTATCATTTAACCTAGTCCAAATTTAATTATCAAATTAGAATATCGATCAAATCTTAATTTGAATTCTAACAACAGAAAAGTTAATCATAATTATAATTCACAAATTTGAGATTAGAGATGTAACATCCTTGTTTTTATATTTATTATTATAGCATTGAATGTTGGTTGTATTTATGAAGTTATTTGAATTTTAGAGAGTTTAAATAATTTAAGTTGCAGGATATCTCGCTGTGGAGAGATATCTCTCCTTGTGGCGAGAAAGAACATCTAGAAATCAAGCATTCTGATGCTCTTTCGCTGTAGCTAGAATGAAAGACAACAAAGTGTAATTTTTTCTGGTTTTTCCGCTGTAGCAAGAGAAGGGCTCATTGTAGCAAAAATCTCTCGCTATAGCGAGAAATGACTCGCTATAACGAGAATGTCGTGAGTCAAGGGGTATTTAAGGGTTTCCAAGTTAAAAAACTTAGATTACAATCCAAGTTTTGAACTCATCCTCCGTTCTCTCGACCTCTAACCCTCCCTTCTCGGAAAATATCCCTAAAACCTCAACTTTCTTTCAAAATCAAGTTTGGGAACTACATCAATCAACTCCAAGAAAGTTCTTGGAGCTTTGTTTTCTCTTTTTGGTTGTTTTCTAAGTTTTTTCCCTTCTCAAAATGTTCTCTTTTGTGATATCTAGGAAGATCTTGGTCCTTTCACCGAAACCCTTTCATAAACCTTCTTCCAAAACTTCATTTCAAGGTAAGGAGGGCTCTATTTTGTGATTTTAAGCATAATAACTATTTTTTTAATTATGAGAGTACTTTATGTATGAGTTCTTGTATGATTCTTATGACTGATTGACATTGAATTGTTATGAAAATATGTTTGGCTTATTTTGGATGTTAATGATGTGTTCGAGTAGTCTATTGTTTGGAACTTAGTCCGGAAGTACTTTACTAAGCACAATCTCTTACTTGAATAACGAGTTTAGTATGAAATAAGTGTAAAAAGTTGAATGGATCTAGTGTGAATAGTTACAGAGATACACTGGAGGTATAAAGTCCGGAGACGATAGGAAATCTGGGGGAAACGTAGAGTGGTGAGCGATATTCGCACATGTGTACACATTCTTTCTGAGAGCAAATACGCAACATGGCCTCACACTTGTTTCCTAACTAGACTCCTGATTATACCTTTGCTAAGGGGCCCGTTATTGTATACGTTGTATCTATATGCTTGGGCTAACCAGCGACTATTTACCTAATTATGTGAGACCTCAAGAACTGTTGGAGGCATCATATATTTGTGATCATAGTGTACTGGGAGTGCGTATCCGAAAGAGAGGAATGTAATGAGTTGTGATGTAATATATGTATATGTGATATATATTGCTTTGAGATTCATGATTTTATGATTCCTTGCCTTGTATTCTATGATTGTGATCATGCTATAATACTAGTCTTTAAATTAATATTGTGTTTAAATGATAAAATAGAAGCTCATCTTACTAATATTTTCAAGAGATCAGGATAAAAGAGTCTCAGGAAAGAGTTAGACTAGTAGATAGTTCAATACATTATAGGTTAAATTATGTATTTAATGAATATCAACGTCTGTGTTACTTTATATTTGTTGTTTTGGTAGAAACTGAACCTAGAACTCTTGTTACATTAGAAATGGAATACATTAGACCCTGTGTATTTATATGATAGTGGTACTGTTAGGACCCCGCAGCCATCACATATCTGTTTACTTATCACGATTATGACCATCTCGAAAGACCATCCAGATGGACTTTTGAAAGAGTTACTGGTACTGAAGTTACGACAGATCCAGGCGATGTTTATCTTGGTTCAGATGATGATCTCAATTTTGAAGACCTGACAGAGATAGAAATCTGGCATGGAATCAACTAGTACTGAGTTCTCAGTGTTGGAATATATTTTGGGGCTGCTCTGGGACTTAAATTGTCTTTGAGATGTATTAATTTTGGTCATGTACATATTATTTTGAGTCCCACCTGTTTTACCAACCAGTTTGTAAATTATTATAGGAAACATGTATTACTGCAGGTTTTGTACCAATGTTGTAGAAATTTATTTTGAGTAATTATAATTTATGCTCACTATTATTTATTTAATAATTTCTATATTGTTAAATTTTTTAAATGATATTAATTACAAATAGGTATTTTATCTATTTATATTGACAATATTTTTCATATATAAAATATTTATACAGTATCCTGAGTTGTATAAATGAATTAAGCAGCTTTTAAAATTTAAAAGATTTAGAATGTTACAAGAAAAAAAGAGAAAAAACTCAGAGTAATTAGTTCAAAACTCAAATAAGATTTACATCATTTGGATTTTGCAGATTAAATGAGAGGTTTAGTCTTCCATCAAAGTACTTAACCCAAGTGAAAATGAGAGGAAGATGAGAGAAATCGAGAGAAAGTAAAATAAGGATTTTTATTGAGAACAAAATCTCAAAAGCTCAAAAAATCAAATTTCACATCAATCTAGTATCTTATTAGTCTGTTTATAGGTTCTGATTAGGGTAAACTAAATGGTCAAAATTCAGGCTTTAATTGTATCTAAAAGCCCAAATACAAATATTTAATAATAAGGGTCAAAATACAATCCGTATACAAGATTTTGCAAATCTACGTCAATCTCCTTTTTTTTTCACTCCTTTCTACTATGCTGCTTCTCTGCACATGTCCTTCTCTTCGCTCCTTCTAATTTTTCCGCTAGTGGGGTGAATAGTTATTTTGGTAATAGTGGTGGAGAAAGCATAACCCGATATAACCCACATGAAGATCTCTGTATCAGACCAACTCACCACCCAAAGAACCCAAGATAGATGTTGAACGAAAGTAAACTAAGGTGTTCTTAGAGATAATTGCTTTTCATACTAAGTGATTTATAGGAATATGAAATATGAAGGAATAATTAATAATAATAAATTCGTAATTCTTTCATATACCAATATATTTTAAAAAACAACTTGCTTAAGAGATTAAAATAGTTTTGTAGAAATATATTTTGTAATACGAGTACATTATATACATGAAAATATATAGATACATACATTTCCTAAAATTATTAGTGTCTAAAATCGTACAAGTCATTTAATATAAATAAAATAGAACAACATAATTATATATAAAATTAAGTCTTTAAATAATTATCAACTAAATTTATAAATACCAAAACAAATATTTCTATGAGCATAAAAAACTTTCTCTAATACTTTTTTAAAAGATTATTGTTAAAAATAATTATTCTAATATTTTTACAATTATCAATTTAATATATTCTAATTGTATAATTGAAGTATTTAAATAAATATCCATTATTATATAAACTGAAGGTAAGCATTCATTTATTTTTTTTCATTACAAATTAGCCTACTAGCTAAATATCTATTTTGAAAGAAACGAGGTTTATAAACTTTCATAAAAAAAATAAAACGTTACTTAATATATTTAAAACATAAATTTTAGAGAATAAGATGAATATTAAAGTAAACTAAAATTACCTATTTTATCATTTTTAATAAATTAAGCTTATTTTTAAAGTTTCACAATCATACTACTATAATTTTATAGAAACGTAATTATTATTACTATAAAAGTTCTTTTTTAACTGGGTACAGTAACGTAGACTTTCTCAACTTCTGTAATAATCTTATCATTTTAAGAGTTGTTAAACGAAGAACTTACAAAGTTTAAAAAACGAAAAAAACTAGGTTGGTACGATAAAAGATTTATTCGACTATAAATAGTTGAAAGTTTTGAGAAAATAATTATATTAAGATAATTTTTTTCTTTGTTTTATTATTTTAAAGTAGAATATAAATAACTATATATAGAAAAATTATTAAAAAAAGAAAATATGTATTATATAAAAATATAAAAGTGTTTCAAAAAAAATATAAAAGTGTAATAAATATTTTTAATAAAAATATTTTTATTAGATATTTAAACTTAACATGAAAATTAAAATTTAGTATTTTATTTATATAAAAAAAGTATTCACACATTTTTTACTGATATTTTAAAATTGGCTTAAATATGTTAAGTAATGCTAAGACATTCTTCAACGTACTTTTTAACGCACATTCTACTATTAACTAAAATTACGTGATTTTAACTCTTTTTTACTTTTAAATTAATGATTTATGCAATTTTTAATAAATTTTAGTCAATATTAAAGAATGTGTTAAAGAGTGTGTTGCTAGTATTATTTATATATTTTTAGTCTTCATATGTTAGTAAAATTTTTATTTTAATCTTTTCAAATATATATTTTTTGTTTTAGTCATTTTTTCACAAATTTTGATTTTAGTCCTTGTTATTAATTTAGTCTACTAAGAAGTTCTCAAATGTAAGCTTTTGATAGGTCCACAATAGATAAAAACACTCAAAATAATAATTTATTAAAATATAAGATCAAAACAAAAAAATAATAATTAAAAAGACTTTGAGTATGTTTGTTTTCAAACTTTAAAAATAATTTTTAATTTTTTAAAAATTAAAAATAATTAAAAAGATTAAGAGTATATTTGTTTTCAAACTTTAAAAATAATTTTTAATTTTTTAAAAAAATTATACAATTTATTTTTAAAAAGTAAATCAAACATTTATAAATTTAGATTATGCAGAAAATTACACAAAATATAAGAAAAAAATTATGCAAAAAAATTAGAAAGCAAAACAACAAAAAGAAATGTTCAATCTAACTATCTCTCTGCTACTAATGATATTGAAAGTAAATAATCCCCGGCAATGGCGCCAAAAGCTTGTCACACAAATTAGAGAATTAACTAGCAAGTGTACTAGGTAATTGTAGCATGTAATAAAATTTAGAAATCAATGAGTCCCAAGTATCGTCCTCGTGAATTAGGTCTATCAATTACCACTTCATAAATCAATAACTAGTTGAGCCAAACGAATATTGAAGATGTTTTGAATCATTTGAGAACAAAAATAATAAAGTGCAGAAATATGAAAAATACAGCAAAATAAAGCTACGAATTTAGAAATGAAATGATATGTAAATGAAGTTAGGATTGATTTCACCTCTTTCTCAATTGCAAAACTGAAGTAGATCTGAACTCTAAGTTCCTTCATTGATTGATGATCAATTTCACTATGTTAATCAAATGACAATTCCTTGTCTTATTGATCATAATATCTAACTAAACTACTCTAATTCCTTAGGTGTAATTCAATCAAACATTGCATTAGGCATTAGAAATTAAGAGATCACAAGATTACGAATTCTTATCTCTAAGATATGCATAACCTTGACATTTAATTTAGATATGAGAAATAAACTCAATTTCTATTGATGAAAATTCCTGTAAGTTCAATTGAATGAATCATTAGTTCACAATTACATTAAGGAAAGAATTAAACGTTCAATATAATCAAGATCTTAAAATCCAGATCCACAATCAATTTACAATATCAAAATTGGATCCATCAATCCATAACAAAAAGAAATCAGAACATGTTCCTAGAAGAAAAAGAGAAAGAAAAAGTAAGAGAAAAGGAGCTGCAGAATTTCTTCATAAATCTAATCCCCAACCTGATTCCTCAAGGTCCAGAGCTTGGAAGTTGCCCCCAACCTCCCTCTCTAACTCTCCTTAGGTGTTGAAGTGAAAAGAAAACAAAAAATGGCAAAAGACTTTCAATTCTGAAACTCTTAACTTCTATTTATAATGTTTTTCCCGCCTTTTCCACTTTCACACTTTAATCTCTGAGAATTCTAGCATAAAAGGTCTTCTAGAAGCTTCTATAACTGAATTAGGAACTCAAATCATCCAAAGTTGACACTTAGAAGTGATATTTAAAATTCTGTTACTTTTGTGTAGACACTTTAAGTGGTTGAAGTGTCTACACGCAAGTGTTCTACATGGGAAGATCCTCATGAGTAGCTACTCTCAGTGCCTAGAGTGGCTACGCACTTACTGCATAGCTATTCTGAGCACTTAAAGTGGTTATGTGCTTAATTGCTTAGTAACTCTGAACACTTGAAGTGGCTACGCGCTTAACTGCGTAGCTACTTTGAACACTTGAAGTGGGTACGCGCACTGTGCATAAGTGAATTGGCCTTGGGCGTAGCTACTCTAAACACTTGAAGTGGCTACTCTCTTGGTCTTCATAGATTTTCTTTTTCAAAGTGTTAACTCTATGTATTTAGAGTGGTTACACTCTACACATAACACTTGATTCTTCATGTTTAAAGCTCAATTCCTCTACTTTCTTCACTTCAATCTTCAACTCAAAATCTCAGCTCAAGCTTCTGCACAAAGATTAAGTCATTTTAACTCAAATTATTCAGAATAGCACCAAAGATCTAAGATTCTAAACTATTTATACAATTATGAATATCAATGCAATTTTTATGATATTTTCAAGTTTATTTACTAACAAAAACTAGGCTAAAAATATAGTAAAATGTGGATTTATCAGGGGTGTCATTGTAGCGAGAGATGCCTCACTGCAACGAGAGTGTCATGAGCAGAGGGGTATTTGAAGGGGTTAGGGTTAGGAAAATTCATTTTCCATCTTCCTTCTTCAAAATCTCTTTGAATCTCCTGATTCAAAACCCTATTCTACCGATTCAATTGCCTCTAAAGCCGTTCATGACTTAGATTGAAGGTTGAATTTGTGTGGAGAACGCTTGGAGGGGAGTTTTAATGGTTAGTGTTTCGGTTTCTTATCCCCATTCTCTGTTCTTTTGGTTTTCCTTAATCCTTATGAGATTCCTTCATGTATTTAGGACTAAGTTTGTGTGAGGAACACTTCCTAGAGCTAAATTCGTGTGTGGGTCTTCAATCTAAGGTAAGGGGGGACTCTACCCTATCTCATTTTGCTTAAAATCCTATTTATTTACTATAATTTGTAATGTAATTGAGATAGGATGTGTGGACTAATGTATTCTGATAGATAATGTGTGGTTGTATGATTGCGATGATTTGAAAGTTGATTTTAAGTGAATTTTTATGAAGAATTGATGTTGAATGTGATCAGTGGAATGATTGAATAATGTAAATGGTGGCAAATAGGTATAGATGACATGTTAAAATATTGTGTGCATGGAATGGGCATGTGTGTCGTGGGTGGTAAATGAATGTTAGCTAATGGGCCGTATACTGCGAATGAATATGGGCACTTGTGCCGTGTGTGCGAACGACTATGGGCCTATGTGCTGTGTAATGTTAATGACTATGAATATTGTGTGAAATTGAAATGTGTGTGAATGGGGTATGTTAAATGCCGTTGTAATGATGCTATAAATGGTTCAGCGATACACTGGAGGTGTGGAAGATGTGGACGGTAGAAATACCTTGAGGAAGAGAGAGTGGTGGTGACACCAATAGTGAGCGTGGGTGCACCACAAGCCACACGCTCTTCTCCTGACTAGACCTCTGACCACTACTTTACTGAGCGACTCGTGACTGTCCACATGGTATCTATGAGGTGGGGATAACCGACGACCATTCATGGTGTAAAACTGTTATCACAGTGCACAGTGAGTATGGCTAGGTGTAGTGGGTACACGTGTGTTTTGGTGCCATAAGTGCATCGATTATGAACTGGGATGAAATGCTTGAAATGTTGCTTGTGATTACCTAAACCCGAGTAGAATATATTAGAAAACCTATAGATATGCAAGGTCTGTGTTATGCATGTGTGTGGGATAGTGTAGAGTACTCACCCTTACATTTATTTTTCAGGTGACAAAGACGATCAACACTGGATTCAGTAAAGGAAGGGATGAACTGCTATAGGACTTAGATTGTATTTTGAAATTTAATGTAATTGAATTAATGCTGTAGCAGTCTTTGATATAAATTTGTAATCCTTTATTATTTTGAACAGTTTTATGAAACTCTATGATGAAATCTTTTTATTTAAATGAAAATTTTATCAGTTCTATTTTGCAAAATTATTACTTGGAAATTAATTTAAGGTGTTGCACATTTAAACAAATTAAAGAGTGGTTAAGTTTTTGAGCAAGAATAAGACGCAATCAAAACTAAATAAAATAAAATTTAAAAATAAAATAATAATATTATGTTAATATATTTTTTATATTCTTAATTTTATTATTATTAATATTTAATTATTACATTAATATATTATGTTTAATTATTTTTCTTTGTAGTAAATAAAAATTATTTAAATATGAATTATATTTTATTCAAAACTAAAATTTTATTAAAAAATGATAAAAAATAAAATAAAAAATTTAATAATATATATTAATATATATATATATATATATAATAGGATCATATAGTAAATAATATAAATAATATAATTTTAAATAAATTATATATAATAATATATACCTATAAAAAAAATTTAGATACTAGGTCCACAACATATAGTCATAGACCTCAATATAAATATGTTAAATTTTAAATAATTATTTTTAATGAATTTGACATGGATGTAAATAGAATTTTTCTTAAAAAATATAGTTGTTAATATACATTTGAAATTTAATAATTAATAAATATTTACATAAATAAAAGAAGTATAAATAAAAAATTATATTATTAATTTATTTATCAATCTATATATAATATATAAATATATACTTTAATGTATTATATCGGTAATATTTTTTATATTATATTAATATTAGAATATAGTTAATTTTAGGCGTATTTGTTAATTTAAAATAAAAATTTAATGAAATAAATAAAATTAAATATTTTATAATTAATTTTTTTTAATTTAATAGTTATTATTTTTATTTTCATTATATATATATATATATGTATTGAGTTTAAATTTTTATATTAAGTTTTATCACATATTTTTTTGATTAAGATAAAAGTTTAGAAATATAAGTTATTTTAATTTAAATAAATATTTTATTAATTCTTACTATGCTTATATATTATTTTTCTATATCTACGAATTTTATAATATAAATATTTTTTATCTACAATTTTTATAAAGATGATATTTATTTACTATTTTAAATATAATAATTTTCTTTTAGCTGATTCAATAAATTTTGTGAGTGTTATTTTTTGTTATCAATTTTATGTATTTACTGTAATTTTATTTATTGAATATAAGATGTCTTTATACAAATAAAATCTAATTATCATAAAAAAATAATTAAAATCTTTAATACTTTAATAATTTTATAAAATAAAATTAAGAAAAATACAAATATAAAAATTTTATAATATGAAAATATTTATAGTTAATACTCAAATAATATTTTAAAATTATTTATAAAACTATATAATTATTTAATAATTATTAATAGCACAGATAAAAATTTGAAAATATGTAAACTAATTTGATAATAAAACAATTATATTTTCATTAATATTAAGTTATTTTTTGTAGCAAGCTTTGTTAACAGGCTTTAGGTCACTTAAATAGGTCAAGTCAGGTTGAAAATAAAGCTTTTAACAGGTATCAGGTCAGGCTCAGGCCTAATAATTATGTTACATGTCAGGCCTGTTTAGTGTAAAGCTTAATTTGACCTGGCCTATTTTCATCCTTAGTTGTCCATTTATAAAAATTAACAAAATATAATATGTATTGTAAAAACATAATAGAGGAAAAATTTTACAAATGAAAGCTAAACAGATTTTGGTGGCCAACAAAAAGTGTGTCGGTAGATGTCATATTGCGATTTTTATCAGCCTTGAAGATAAGCTCGAGAACATCTTACCAATAATTCATTTATTTAAATAATTTAAATTTAAAGTTTAATTTAATTTGATTAATAATTTTAAAACTCAAATTTTATTTATTATTTTATTTATAATTTTTCAATAATTTTTGAAATTTTTTATTAATTTAAAATTTAATAAAGATTTTATAGTAAAAATAAGATAAAATTGTAATAAAATATAATTTTATTTATAAAAAAATGACTTAAAGTTAAAACAAAAATTTTATTATAAAAATACTATATTTTTAAAAAAAGAACTATGGTCATTATTTAAAATTATAACTCTAAAAAATTAAGATTCGACAAATAATATGCACACAATGATAATAATAAAAAATATAATTTTTAATAAATATAATAATTAAAATTATAATTATCTAAATATGCATATTATTATTTATTTACAAGTTATTAATGTTAAACAAAAATTTAAATTTAACTCATTTAAAAATTGAACTTTAAAAAAATCTTAAATCTTCTTTCTCAAATTTTATCTATCACATTATTATAACCACATTTAGGAGTGTTCATGGTTGGTTTAGTTCGAGTTTGGGAGAAAAAATAATCTGAACCGATTAAAATAGATTGGTTTGGATTTTTAAAAAAAAAGTTGAAAATTCAAACCAAACACGAATGGGCTAGTTCAGTTTGGATCATCAGATTGTCTGATTAAATAACTTAAAATAAAAAACGTATAAAAAAAATAGAAAAATGCGATGAATCCATATTTTGACTGATATTTTAGCATAATTCTAACACATTTGATAAGAAAAATATATAAAGAAAGCAGAAAAACTCAGAAAAAGAGAAAGAATTGAAGTTTTGTTTAAATTTGTAGTTATTTTAGCAATTGTGAAATTTTTGCTTATGAATTAAGTTTTTTATCTTGTTTTTGAAGGAATAAATTGAGCAAGGATCATATCCATGGAGGTTTGATGACAAGGAAGAGGAAAAAAGCAAGTCTGGACTCCAAAAACACAAGAATAAGAAATTGCAGACTGGGCGTGATCACTATTGTCAGTGAAAGTGATCACTTCAGAGCTCAAAGAAGAACTGAAGCCTGGGCGTTACCACTTTTATCATTAAAAGTGATAGTTCCAGAGAGGCAAAATATCAGGAAAGCTCTACGTAACCACTATTGTCATCAAAAGTGATTGTTCCAGAGAGTCTTCAACTTGGCGAGTTGTGCGTAGTCACTTTTATCAGCAATAGTGATAACGCGCAACTACCTTGGCTCTGCGTTGTCACTTTTATCATCAAGAGTAATAGTTCCAGAGAGCTATCAATATTAGAAGTTGCGCGTGGCCACTATTTCTGGCAAAAGTGTTAACGCGCAACCAAAAACTCTCTGCGTAACTACTATTTCTCATAACAGTGATGACGTGAAAATCTGGGAAATTCTATAAATACCAGAAACGATCCAGAAAAAGGGAATTCTGTTCATTTTCAGTTTTTTTAGTTAGATTCTTGTTAGAGGAAGTGAGAGAGAGGAGTGGGGATTCGGATCTTGGAGCTTCACGAAGAGGAATTGGAGTGGAGCAAGCTTCCATGGCGTTTCTGAGTTTCTTTTTCTCTTTTTCTCTTTCTTTTTCTTTCTCTGCTGTCATGGCTGTGTAATTCGTTCATAGTTAGGGATTGTAGATCTGAAACGAACATGTTGAATTGATTTGGATCTGAATTTCAAGCTTTGGAATAGATTGAGTGATTGATTCTGCACTTCACGTGGAAATTGAATGGAAATTTGATTAAGTAAATTCAGAGAAACTCTTGTCAATGGAAATTGAATTTGTTCTTCAGATCTGAACCAATCACCAAGGTTATAGTTTTCTTAGGGATAAGAGGCTTTCATCTTGCAATCTTCTGGTTTCTTACACTTAAAGCAATATTGAATTGAATCAGATCTAAGGAATTAGAATGGTTTAATTGAATGTTAGGTTCACTGAGTTAAGGAATTAACCTCTGAATAATATAATGTGAAACTGATTGTCATTCTTTCTAATTGCTTGTTAGTTCAGAACTTTATTGATTAAACATTGGAGTTTTGGTGAAGCAATTCCCTAGCTATGGTTTCTTTCTCTGTTATCACATAACTGTGTGTTCATTGTTCTGTTTTCTGCAAGTTCATTTTACTTTTAATTATTCTGTTTTGCTGTTATTACATGTTACTACTCTCCTTCCAATTTCAAAAAAAGCTTAAATGGTTATAATTCTATACAGTGGTATTTGAAACCTAAATTCCCTGTGGAGACGATATTTGGATCTTAAATTTACTCATTACTTGCTGCAATCCTAGTGCACTTGCTAGTGTTTAGTTTGCTAACAACAAGTTTTTGGCGCCGTTGCTAGGGAATTTTGCATTTCAATATCATTAGTAGTAGAAAAGTAATTAGATTGAGCATTTATTTTGTTGCTTTGTTTTCAAATTGCTTTCTGCATAATTTTACTGCACCTTGTGTAGTATTCTGCATAATATTTCTGTTTGCTGCATAGAATTTTTACATCCCTGTTTATCTGCATAATTTCAATTTTCATTGTTCTTCATATTTGTAATTGTCATTCTGCATATTTTTACATGATTTTACAATTCTGCAACTGCTAGATTTAAGTTTCTATATGCTTTTACTGAGAGATTTTGCATGATTTCTGTTGTGCATTTCTGAATATCAATTGTAGTCTAATTTTGTTTTAATCTGATTTGTATAAGCGTGGTAAAAACAAGAATAAATCAATTTTGGTCTTTGATCCTGACATAGACATAACTTTGAGAAGATTGAGAAAAGAGTCTAGAGCAGAAAAAGCCATAGGGAGTGATAGTGAATTAGAATCTGTCCATTCTCCAGAATTTCAGAGTAATCCTAGAGTGAAAAGAACATCTACACCCTTGAGACAACCAAATCCAGCAATAGAAATGGCAGAGCAGAACAGAATTAGAACATTAGGGGACTATGCTATTCCTAACATGCAAGGTTTTAACTCTTCTATAATTAGGCCAACTATTCAAGCCAACCATTTTGAGATTAAACCTGCCCTACTACATTTAGTCCAACAGGATCAGTTTTCTGGAGGAAATTCTGATGATCCTAACTTATATATTTCAAATTTTCTGCAGCTATGTGACACCATAAGAATGAATGGAGTTAGTGAAGAAGCTATCAGATTAAGACTATTTCCTTTTTCCTTGAGAGATAGAGCAAAATGTTAGTTACAAGCTCAACCACAAGGAAGCATCACAACCTGGACAGAACTTGTGAATAAGTTTCTAACTAAGTACTTCCCTCCATCCAAAGTTGCTAAGTTGAGAGGAGAAATTACATCCTTTGTGCAGCAAGAAGGAGAATCATTGTATGAAGCTTGGGAAAGATACAAAGAATTACTTAGAAGGTGTCCACATCATTGTATCCCAGATTGGATGCAATTGGAAACTTTTTATAATGGAATGAATGCAGTAACAAGAACAATGGTTGATGCTGCTGCTGGAGGTTCATTAAATACAAAGTCCTTGGAAGAAGCTCAGAGAATTATTGAGATGATGGCATCTTCAATGTATCAGAATTCAAACTCAAGAAATCAAGGAAGAAACTTTGGTCATGAAGCTAAGGTTCTGGAAACTTTTCTTGCACAGAATCAGCTACAAAATCAAATGTTTTCAGAACAATTAGCTGCCTTAACACAACAAATCAGCAATATGCAAACAGGGAGTATGCCTACCAGTCAGCTAAGTTGTGATTTTTGTGGAGGAAACCATGTAAATGGTGCATGCGAGACATCTACAAGTGAACCACAAGAGCAAGTGAATTATATGAATAATTTTCAGAGACAACAGCCATCATATCCCCCTGGATTTCAATTTTCGAATAATAAAACTCAACAGTATTCTAATTGGAATAATCAATATTCTGCTGCAAAGAATTCTAACTCAAATTTGCCTTTTTCTAATGCAGAACCAGCAACACAACTATTTTCAGAGGAATTCATCCACTCAACCTCAAGGAAATCAGAAATTTTCCAAGCCTATGAATGAGAGGTTGATTGAGATGGAAGAAACTATGCTACAATTCATGAAAGTGACTCAAACAAGCTTCAAGAACCAAGAAGCTTCCATGAAGAAACTAGAAACACAAATCGGACAATTAGCTGAACGACTATCCAGCAGGGATGAAGGAAGATTTCCAAGCAATACAGTAATCAATCCTAACGAGCAATGTCAAGCCATAACTACAAGGAGTGGAGCTGTAGTTGCAAGCCCTAAACCAGCAGAAAAGAAAGTAAATGATGCAGCAGAGAGAAAAATTGAACAAGATCTGCAACAAGGAAATTTTAAGCTATTGAAGAAAGACCATTCAGAAGAAAAAGTAGATGTTCCTATGAATTCTGAGAGGAAAACCAAAAAGCAACTCTTTGAGGAAGCTTGTAAGCCAATAGATCTAGAAAAATACAAGAGGCTGCCTTATCCTCAAAGAGTCCAAAATCCTAAACAAGAGGAACAATTTGAAAGGTTTATGAATGTCTTTAAGAAATTACAAATTAACATTCCTTTTGCAGAAGCTTTGGAGTAAATGCCTTCATATGCAAAGTTTATGAAAGAACTACTTTCCAGAAAAAGGAAGCTAGAGCATGATAAAACAGTACCTTTGACAGAGGAGTGCAGTGCCATTCTCAAGAGAAAACTTCCTCAAAAGCTGAAAGATCCTGGATCATTTAGCATTCCTTGTGAAATAGGAAACTGCACAGTGGGAAGAGCATTGTGTGACTTGGGAGCAAGCATAAATATGATGCCATTGGCTGTTCTGCAGAAACTTGGGATAGAGGAAGTGAAGCCCACCAACATTACATTGCAGCTAGCTGATAAATCATACACTTATCCATATGGAGTTGTTGAAGATTTATTAGTTAAAGTTGATAAGTTCATTTTTCCTGCAGATTTTGTAATTCTGGACATGGAGGTGGATTCTAACATTCCTTTGATCCTAGGAAGGCCATTTCTTGCAACCGGAAGAGCCTTAATAGATGTGCAGAAAGGTGAACTTATGCTTCGAGTTCAAGATGAGAAGGTAGTGTTTAATGTGTTTGAAGCTTTAAAATATCCAATTGAAGATAGTACATGTATGAAGGTAGATATACTGGATGCTTTTATTACACATCTTAATAATGAAAGTGATGAACTTGCTGTGTTAGAAGAAATAATATCTATAGGGAATAACAAATCTGAACTTCTGCATGAAGAATACATCATGGAAGTACAGCAGCAATTAGAAGCTCTGCCAATTCAAAAATCTGCAGAAAATTCAGTGAAGGAGAAGCTAGAAAAGGATGATAAAGAAGAGGAAAAGCAAAAGCTAGAGCTGAAACAACTTCCTTCCCACCTGCGGTATGCATTTCTGGATGAGAAACATGAAAATCCAGTCATCATCAATAATGAACTTAAGGAAGAACAAGAGGAAAAACTGCTGAGAATTTTGAGAGAACACAAATCTGCAATTGGATGGAGTATTGCAGATCTAAAAGGTATAAATCCTTCATTTTGTAAGCATAGAATTTTATTTGAAGAGAATTTTAAGCCTGTTGTGTAGCCACAAAGGAGGTTAAACCCAGCCATGAAAGAGGTAGTTAAAAAAGAGGTCATGAAGTTGTTAGATGCAGGAATAATATACCCTATTTCTGACAGCAATTGGGTAAGTACAGTCCAAGTTGTTCCAAAGAAAGGTGGTATGACAGTTGTACCTAATGAAAAGAATGAACTTGTCCCTACTAGGACTGTGACTGGATGGAGAATGTGCATAGATTATAGGAAATTAAATGATGCAACCAGAAAAGACAATTTCCCACTACCATTTACAGATCAAATGCTAGAAAGACTTGTTGGACATTTATTTTATTTTTTTCTTGATGGGTATTCAGGATACAACCAAATAGCTGTGGATCCTTTGGATCAAGAGAAAACTGCATTTACATGTCCATTTGGAGTCTTTGCATATAGGAGAATGCCATTTGGTTTGTGTAATGCCCCTGCCACTTTCCAAAGATGCATGCTTTCTATTTTTTCTGATTTGGTAGAAAACATCATAGAAGTGTTCATGGATGATTTCTCTATTTTTGGTGATTCTTTTGATGATTGTTTAGCTAATCTATCCACTGTTTTGCAGAGATGTCAAGACACTAAGCTTGTGTTGAATTGGGAGAAGTGCCATTTTATGGTACAAGAAGGCATTGTCCTTGGTCACAAAATTTCAGAGAAAGGAATGGAGGTGGACCAAGCTAAGATAGAAGTCATTAGTAAATTGCCTCCACCTATCAATGTTAAGGGAGTTAGAAGTTTTTTAGGACATGCTGGTTTTTATAGAAGATTCATAAAAGATTTTTCCAAGATTGCTAAACCCTTGAGTAATTTACTTATAAAGGATGCAGATTTCATATTTGATGATAATTGTTTGCATGCATTTTCTGTTTTAAAAGAGAAACTGATTTCTGCACCTATTCTTGCAAAACCAGATTGGAAATTACCTTTTGAACTCATGTGTGATGCAAGTGATAGTGCAGTGGGTGCTGTGTTAGGACAGAGAAAAGATAGGAAATTACATGCTATCTATTATTCAAGCAAAGTGTTAAATCCTGCACAAGTGAATTACATAACAACAGAAAAAGAATTTTTAGCTGTTGTATATGCTTTTGATAAGTTCAGATCATATTTAATGAGTTTGAAAGTGATTGTATACACTGATCATGCTGCTCTTAAATATCTTTTGACAAAACAGGATGCAAAGCCCAAATTATTAAGATGGATTCTACTCCTCCAATAATTTGAGCTAGAGATCGAAGACAAGAAAGGGAAAAAAAAAATAGTGTTGCTGACCACCTATCCAGATTACCTTTGGAGAGTTCAACCACTGAATCATTGGAAATAAATGAATAATTTCCAGATGAAAAGCTGTTTGCAGTGGATAACATGCCTTGGTTTGCTGACATTGCAAATTTTAAAGCCACTCAATTCATTCCAAAGAGGTTTACCTGATAGCAAAAGAAGAAGTTCTTACATGACAGCAAATTCTATGTGTGGGAAGACCCATACCTGTTCAAAATTGGAGTAGATGAGTTACTTAGAAGGTGCATTCCACAAAGTGAGCAAGCTGAGATACTATGGCATTGTCACAATTCAGAATATGGAGGCCACCATGCAAGTTCAAGGACTGCTGCAAAAGTTTTGCAAGCAGGTTTCTTTTGGCCTACACTCTTCAAAGATGCCAAGAGGTATGTGGAAAACTGTGACAAATGTCAAAGAACTGGAAATATCTCAAGAAGACATGAGCTGCCATTAACCAACATCTTAGAAGTGGAACTATTTGATGTATGTGGGATTGATTTCATGAGACCATTTCCCCCATCATTCTCACACGAATACATTCTAGTAGCAGTGGATTATGTGTCTAAATGGGTAGAAGCAATTCCCACCAGATCAAATGATGCAAAGGTAGTGAGAGAAGTCACTTTATTGCAGAAAAGAAGCTACGTAGAGAATGCATTTTGAGGTTTTCTGCTAGAACAATAACTTTTATTGATAAAAGTGATCACGCAGAGACAGATGGGAAAATGAGCTCTCTGGAACGCTTCCCTTTTCTGTCAGAAGTGACTACGCACAGGTAAGTAAACTTCTAATATTTCTGCGTTAGTACTTTTATTGAAAAAAGTTATCACTTTGCTGCGCTTTATCACTTTTCTCAGTAATAGTGATAACGCGCGCCTCACTCTGAAAAATCCACTGTCTGGAATATTCACTCTTATGAATAATAGTGATAACGCTGGGATTTTTAATCACATAAAAGTCACTTTTATTCTCCAAAGTAGTCACGTGCTTAGGCGTGCCTATAAATAATGCTAAGGGTGAATATGCACATACGTTTTTAAATCAAAAATCCCTTCCCTCTCTGAGAGCTCTCTACTCATCAATCTCTGCATTGCGATTCAGAAGAGTCTTCTTCCCTGTTTGAACACCATTTCTGCATCTTCAACCAAGGTACACTTCCCTTACTTCTGAAATCTATGATTGGGGTTTTTGTATGTGTTTAAATATTTTGGGGAAGTTGCTGAAAAAAGGGTAACTAAGAATGTTCGAGGCATTTAAATCAATTTGGGGAATAGAAAATACTGAGATTAGGTTTTGCTGTAATGTGAGTTTTCTAAGAAAATTCAATTCTGCATTGCACTTTTCACATTAACAAACTTCTGCAGAAATTGACTTGACGTAAAAAGACTTTAATAACAGTGTTCTGATTGAAAGATATTGAATTAGAAAGTCTGAAATTATCTATTGTACCGTGTTCTACATGAATTATTTTGGAAAATGTCGAGATTAGTATTGGGAAACTATTTTGATATTATTTGCTTCAAGAATGGAATGGACAATACTTTGAATTGGTCTTTCCCTGTCAACTATGACATTTCTGCTGAGATAATTGAAACTGCATTGCATGCTATATGTACCACATTTCTGCAGCATTTTAGTTTACTTAGATAGAATTGTGTGAATTGGTTGATTGGAAATTTCTGAATACGACTATTTGAAATTACCTGCTGTGATGGACCACTTCTTCATTAATTTGAAAATTACAATAAGTGAGTTGCAGCAATATTTTTGGAAATTGATTGAAACCTGAACAGATTGCTCTGCACTACCGTAATTCTCTAGGACAGTGAACACATCCTGAATTTCCAAATTAGGAGTATCCAAATTTCTCTGAATGTGATGGATTAATGTTAAGCATCTATTCTGTGCATCTGTATAATACATATTTTGACAGCAAACTTAAATTCACACTTTGAGGCTATTTGGTTCAAAATAGAATGGATAATACTTCAAATAGTTGTTCTCTGTCATGTATGTTAGTTTGATGGGATAGTTGAAATCACATTGCACTATATGAACCAAGTCTCTACAGAATCTGAACTGATAGCAACAGAATTGTCTGGAACTGTGGAATTGGAAATTAGAATACATAGCTGTGCTGAAATTGAGTTAGACATTAAATTGGGAATATCTGAAGTGCATAGTTGATTGCAAAATGAATACAACCTGTGAATTTTTTATGACAGCACAAAATTAGTTTGAAAATTTGGTCAAGGCATGTAATAATCTTTCTGCGTTACCCTGATATTTTATAAGAGTGTGCACTCTGAAATTTTACTGTTAAATTTTGCATGTTTTGACTAAGTTGTGCAATTTGAATATGAATGATACTATTAGCAGATTGCAGAATGTGAAGTATTAGAAAATTTAAATTTCTGCAAACTGCTTGATTGAACTTTCTGCAGTATAGGATTATTCTATGATTCTAAAATTTTAAACTGACAATTACTCCTTTCTTGCAGAAAAATATAAAATGGTTAGGACTTCATTCAATACACTTATGGGTCCTCCTAAGAAGAAGCAAGCTGCATCTTCTACCACTCCTAAGAAGAAGCGAGCTGCATCTTCCACAACTCCAACAAGAAGATCCAGCAGAAATCTCCAAGCTGTAGCAGCAAAGAGGGCCAGAACTGATGGTGTCTCAAGTTCCTCACCTATTCAGATATCTGAACCTTCACCTTCTCCTTCACCTCAGACAAGGTCATCTGCACTTGCATCTGAACCTTCACCTTCTCCACCACCTCAGACACAATCTCCTGCACCTTCACCTACACCATCACCCCCACCAAGAACAGCTGCACCCTCAGGATCTTCACCACCTGCCACACATTATCCAAGATTCAGAAGTTTGGCTCATGAAAAATTTTCAGAACCAATATTCTAAGAAGAAAAATTGTTCCTGACAGAGCATTCCAAATAGCTGGGAACAATTACCCTGAATTCAAGGAGGAAATCCAGAAAAGAGGCTGCGAATTCTTCTATGCAACAGCTGGCCTGGGTTGGAGGGAAATAACTCAGGAATTCTATGCCAATGCCATGAGGTTTAAAGGAAAAGGAATCCCTAAGTTCAGCTCCATGGTCAAGGGCATGAGAATTGACTTCTCACCAGCAAACATCAACAAGGTGCTGGAAATTAATTCTGCACAACATGCAGCACAGCTGGACTTCAAAACATTTAAGGAAAGTCCAGATATTGATTTTGTGCAAATTCTGGAAAGGATTGGGAAACCAGGCACCACATGGGAGCTCAACCAATCTAAGAAGTCAAAGCATATTGTCACCAAGAATCTTCTGCCCTTTGCCAAAGTATGGAGCATGTTTATCTTAAATTCTTTCATGCCTGTCAGACATAGCTCCACATTAGCTGTCAAGAGGGTTGCTCTGCTTTTTGCCATAGTCTCTGACATCTACATAGATGTGGGAGAAGTAATAAGTGAATGCATTTTGGGAATACTGAAGACAAAAAGGGATTCATTAGCTTTCCCTTCAGTAATTACATTACTTTGTGAAGACGCAGGAGTAGAGTTTGGTGATTATCAAGAGAAAATTAGAGCTGCACCATCTATTTCTGCAGCTCTGATCAAAGAGATTTATGCAACTGTTTCTTGCACCTCTGCAGCCCCAATTCCTTCACAATTCAAGAAAGAGAAACCGATGATGATGAAGGACACTCTGAAGCAGCTAGCTGAAGGGCAAAATCAATTGGCTGAAAGGCAGACTGAGCTGCACAATAGCCTCAAAGCTGGAGTCATGTTAATGGAATGTATTATGCTGAATATTGGTCAGAAATTGGGAATGACCAAAGAAGAAATGTATCATACTCCAGACTTAGCAGAGAATGCCCAGTGCCTTCATTCTTCTGTTTTCAAGAATATGCCAATATACAGAACCCACTTTCCTCAGCCACCATTTGAAGAGGTAGTGGAAGAAGAAGAAGAAGAAGGTTCTGATGAGGAAAGCTCAGAGGAAGAAGACGCAGCAGAAGACTAGTTTAGGAATTTATTTTCTGTTATTAGGAGTTTGTAAATTTTTGGTAGTTTTAAACTTTTTGGGTTGTAATCACTAATTGGTACAATTTGGGTTGAATTTCACATACTTGTTCTGCAATTATATTAGTTTTTAACTAATTACCTTTCTCTTGCTGCGAATTAATGGAATTTTGGTGTTTTTGTGCAGAGAATGTCACACACAACATTCACACACATTGGATGGTGACACTTGCACAAGCTGCCATGAAAGGGGGGTTTCATTCTTTACCTCTTGTTCATGTGTTAGCTTCACATTATACTGAATTAATTTTGAAAAACACCAAAATACTAGAATAGATAATAAACTGCTGGCTGTGAATTCTGTGTGAATTTCTTTTTAAGTTAATTTTCTCATTCTCAAAATGAGATCACACTTGTATTTTAAAAAATGAGGCAGTTGCCACTAGGTTCATATATTTCTGAAAAGTGCATTGTGTTTTCATTAATCCACATGATCACTTATAAATGCCTAGTGAGACTTGAGCTGCCTATTTCTTTTTCTTGTGTGATTAATCAGATTTTACTGCATTCTCTAGAACTTGCCCTTGTTCTTAATTGAATATGCATGTTACAGTTCTCACACACATGATAGAGGCCATGCTTGATATACTTAGTTAGCCTAAAATGCCTTCCCTTATGATTAATTGCCGTAGTTTACCCCTTTGAGCTGAATATTCCCGTTTCTTGAGTTAACTTCATTACAAGCCTTGCTGAAAAACCAATTTTACCATTCAAAGGAAAAGAGGCATAGTGAGTTTAATCAAGAATGAGTTTTAAAAATAAGTTTGGGGTAGCAACCATTTATGTTGCTTGAGGACAAGCAAATTTTTAAGTTTGGGGTAGGGGAATAGCAAGCTATCTAAGTTTGAGTTCAAAAAGTCAGAACGAAAGAACAAAAGTGCTGCAGAAAAATGAAAAATTATGCAGCAAAACTGTGGAAAGAGTAAAACATGAGTTCAAAACCAGAATCTGAGTTTAGAAGAGCAAAATGGAGATCAAAAAGAAGAAATTCGCAGTAAACTGTTGCAGAGAAAAAGAAAAAGAAATTCAAGGAAAAGAAAAGAGTAAATGGAAGTAAGAGAAGAAAAAGGAAAATGAAAATTCTGCTGCACAAAAACAATTTGTTTGCTGCATAATTAAGGGAATTAATGTGAATTAATGCTAAACCAGACTAGTTTTAAAGTCATTCACTCAAAATGCCTCTGATCTTTTGAAATTGCAACTTGTTTCTTATTTTGTTCAGTATCTACCTTAACCTAAGCCCTGTTATAAACTGTAAAAAGTCTTCTTGATGTGTGATTGGCTGTACTAGGCAGAGGAGATGGAGAAATTGGGCAAGCATATGGTAGAGTGTAGCTAAATTGATGATTAAAGAGAGTAAACAGTACCTTAACACTGCTGAGAAATGACGGAAACACTGTCCAGTGAGAAGTGATCATGATTTTAATGTTTCTCACATGAACTTGGCTGATATATATTCACTTAGATAGCAATTCTTGCTTAAAATGTGATGAATGCATTGTGATTGCAATGATGAGTAATTGGATGAACATCTTGATTGAAAATTTTGCAGAAAACACAGAATTGGAAATTGAAAAATCTGAGAAAAGCAATTTGCTAATTAGTTTTTGAAAAGTGGAAGAATTACCCTTGGTTTAGTTTGATTTGCTTGAGGACAAGCAAAATGTCATTTTTTTTCATTCGAATAATTCTTGACACATAATTTTAACACAATTACACAATATTCTAACACAAATATACAAATTCAAAACAAGTCTCAATTCAAAACAAAAAAATAAAATTCAAAAGAAGTGTTGAGGATCTCTAAGGACAAAATAATTCAAACACTACAATAACATAAACACTTAGTTAGCAAATAGTAGCTAATTAAAGAAATATTAAAATTCATCAAGTAGTATTTATCGGGTTAATTAGGTATATGTTTGGGTGATTGGGTTGACACAATGCCACTCGTTATTCGAACCAAACTACGTCAGATTTGATCGGTTTGGATCGAATTGAACCCGTTAAACATTGGTTTGAATTGAATTAGACCTGTTACACATTAGTTTGGATCTTTTTTGGTTTGGATCGGTTTGCATTATCGAGTTTGTTGGTTTACCCGATTCGATGAACACCTCTAACTGCATTCTCCCCAACCTCCTTAATGAATCAATATTACAATGGTGGATTTTTCCTTTTCTATCTACAACTTAAGCAATTTTTTTTAACTACAATTGATCAAAATTTTGTTTTTATAGGCTCTATTTCCAAATGTCACAAATCCTTCTTTGCCAACTGACACTATTGATAGTTTTATGCAATATTCATTTCATCTGTTACTTAAGAATGTCTGAAAAAAAATTTAAACAAGAAGGAAGGAGATCACATATTATTTAATTTTAAATTAAAAATATACCATTTATGATAGTAAATATATAATTAATATATTAAATTTATATCAATATATTATTTTATATATTTTATTTTAAAAAAGTATTAATTTTAAATATATTTATTTAAAATACAAAATTTACTTTATTCTTTTTTTTCCTTTAAAATCTCATTTCCAAACAACTCCTATACTTTGATTGGGAGGTTATTTTTATCTTTTTATCTTTTATTAGAGAGCAACATGTTAGAATTTTCGGCTTAAACTTAAGAATGTTTAGTTTTCAGAAACTCTCCCCATTCTTAATTACAACTTACAACTACTTACTATTGTTTAAAGAATTGTTGCTTAAGTTGTTACTACATTGAAGGAAATGGAGTGCATGTACTTAAAGCCTTGTGTAGACAAATTATTTCTTGTTGTGAGTAGTGTCCATTCCTTTGGCTTCCAAGAGGCTTTAATGCCTATGCAATCCTTTGCTGGAAGACAAGTTGAAACACTACATTAAATTCTCCACTCCCAACAGACACCATCTTTATCACAAATGATATTAGAAAATCACCAATCACGATATGCCACACACCACAAAATTTTTTGTCCATAGTAATTGATCATAGTATTTGTGCAAGTTGGGAGAGATTTAAGAGGCTTTGTGCAAGTTGTCCATATCATCAGATTAATGAGCAACTTTTTATCCAGTATTTCTATGAGGGTCTTATAACTATTGATAGGCAGATGATTGATGCAGTTAATGGAAGAGCTTTGGTAAATAAAACTCCTATTGAAGCAAGGCAATTAATCGAGAACATGGCTTCTAATAATCAGCAGTTTAGTACTAGAAGCAATCTAGTGGCCTTAACTAGAGGAGTTTATGAGATGGAAAATACTCATGTTGTTGATCAAAGAAAATTAGAGAACAAGCTAGATGATCTAGCTTCTTTGATCAAGTAGTTAGGATTGTCACAAATGGCTACAATGTTGTGTGAGATCTGTACCTCACCTGAACTTCTTATTAATTTCTGTTCTACATTGCAAGAGCCTGCAGGTTGGATAAGTCGTCCAAACCTAAGATGGAGGAATTTTACATAGCAGCAACAACATCAACCTCCACCACAAATTGCTGCACCTTCCAAGAGTGAGCGTTCCTTGGAAGAATTAATAAGGGAAATGACAGCTAATGATCTGAATTTCCAGCAAAGAACAGAAGCAGCTATTCCAAACTTGAAAAATCAGATTGGATAGTTTGCTTCCGCTTTGAATCATTTGCAATCTCAAGGTTCTAGTAATCTATCTGTGCAACCAGTTGTCAATTCAGAGCATGTTAGTGCCATCACCTTGAGATCAGGAAAGACCATTCAAGGCTCTCAGGAGTAGTAATCAACAGATGAAGATCTTAATGCTACTGCTCCAGCATGTGATTGCAGCAAAAATAGCAGTCCAACAAATACAGATTCTGCTCCTACTCCTTATGCTTCTTCTAGTAATGCAGTAGAAAATTCTGAGCAACTTGTCCCTCATTCATTTTATTCGGTTTGCCATATTGATTTGTTAAATAATTTAGTAGATGATAATTTGGCCGAGTTTTCAGATTATATGATTATCTTAGCCTAGTCAATTATTTTGATTGCTTTACTTGTGATGCTTGTACTGATTCTGTAAAATGTAGCTTTTGTGCTGAGATTGATATATATATATATATATATATATGTGTGTGTGTGTGTGTGTGTGTGTGTATGGTGACTTTGATGCAGCTATTGCAGATTCTGAGAAAGTAAATGATGATGCAGCCATTGCAAGTTCTAAGGAAATAAATCATGATGCAGCAATTGCAAGTTCTAAGGAAATGAATCATGATACATTTGTTGAAGTGCAAGTTGCACATTCAGCTTTAATTTTTACATTGCCTCCTGCATAAGAATTGAAGCCATTTCCTGAGCAGTTGAAGTATGAATATTACATCATTGTATATCCATGGAAGCAGCCTAAGTACAATAGTAGGACATAATATTCTGCACATCAAGGAAATCAAGAGCATGAAGAGAAGCTCATTGAGTTTATCAAGCAGATTTTTAAAGTGTTGCAGATTTATGTTCTCAATTAAATGAAGTGTTGAAGATCATAAGGCATTAAGCTAGTGACATTAAAAGAGTACTGTGTGAGAGGTAACTCAGTTTTCTTAGAGTTCCTAACTAATTTTCTGCTTTAATAATGGTCTGCATTTGAGCTTTGATATTTCATGAGTTTTACTGCATAAACACTTCATGCTACACTTTACCTTATTATTTGACATGTGTTTCTGCATAATTTCAGTTTTGTAGAGGGGGACTGCACATTTTGGACTTAATTACTGCATAAATTTAAGAGAGAATCAAGTGCAATAGGAAAGTAACCACTCTCAGACCTTAGGGTAGTCACTTTGGTGAGAAAAATAAGAATTTATCATGAAACCAATCACTTTTTCAAGTAAAAGTAGTCACTTTCAACCCAGGTATGTATCTCTGCTCTCTGCAATGAGCACTTTCATGACTAAAAGTAGCTACTTTCAAGGTTTTTAGGCAAATGTGGTGCGTGTGTTTACTATCATTTACCATAGTAGCCACGCGCAAGCACTTTCACAATTACATAGGATCCACGCAGAGCACTTTTGAGCAAATATGGTGCACGTGTCTACTATTGTGAACCACAGTAGCCACGCGCAAGTCTTTTAACCATTTTTGAAATTGGGCGCCCCTGTGGTGATCACTTTCATGCATGATAATAAACACGCACAACACTTGATGTAAAAATACAGTGTGCGTGTCTACTATTCTTCATGAAAGTGGCTACGCTCATCACTTATATATATATAGCACCTACTTTTCCACTCACTCTCTCCAATTTTCTCTGAGCACACTTGATGTGACATATTTTAGGTTTATATTTATAGTTTTATTTTGATTAATAAACACTTTTCATATGCTTTATTTTAAAAGTTTTTATCACTTTTGACTGAAAATGTGTCTTGATGAATCTATATTTTTACTAATATTTTAGTGTAATTCTAACCCATTTGATAAGGAAAATATGTTAGAAAAAGCAGAAAAACTCAGAAAAATAGAATGGTTGAAAGTTTTATTTCAATTTGTAGTATTTTAGCATTGTTGAGATTTTTGCTTAGAAATTTAGAATTTAATCTTGTTCTGTAAGAATAATCTGAGAAAGGTTCATGGAAATGGAAAATCAATGGAAAGGAAGAAGAAGAGTAGCAATTCTAGACTCAAAGCACAAGAATTATGGAATGCAAGCTGGGCGTGATCACTATTGTCAATGAAAGTGATCACTCCAGACATCAAAGAGGAATACACACTGGGCGTTAACACTTTTACTAGTGAAAGTGATCGTTCCAGAGCTTAAAAGAAAAAGGGAGTCTGGGCGTGGTCACTCTTACCAGCGAAATTGAGTGTTTCAGAGAGTTCCTCAGAAGAACATGTTGTGCGTTAACACTCTTGCTAGCGAAAGTGAGTGTTCCAGAGAGTCTCTCAGAAACCTCAGACATAGCGAGCTCTGCGTTACCACTCTTACCAGCGAAAGTGAGTGTTCCAGATAAGGCTAAAAATTTAGCAAGCTCTGCGTTACCACTTTTACTAGTGAAAGTGGATGTTCCAGAGAGACCTTAACTTGGCAAGTTGCGCGTGTTCACTTTTATGAGTAAAAGTGAACACGCGCAACCACTTGACCTCCTGCATTTGCAACTCTTAGCAGCGCAACCACATGAGTTTCTATAAATACCTGTTTAAGCTCAGAACTTAGGGTCTTTTGTTCATTTTTTGTTTTTTCTATTAGATTCTCATTAAGAGAGAGTGAGAGAGAGGATTGGGGTTGAATTTTGAAGCTCCAAGAAGAGGCATTGGATTGGAGCTCATGGAGATGACTTCTCTGAGTTTCTTCTCTTCTTCTCTTTCTTTCTTTTTCTCTCTTGCAATGTGTGCTTAATTCTTCATAGTTAGGAGTTTATGGACCTTGAATTGATGTATTGATTCAAATTTTGCTTCTGAAATTTGAGTTCTTGGATTAATTGAGTTATTAATTCTGTTGTTATTGCAATCTTTGAATGGAAATTTGTATGATTAATCAAAGAGGAACATTTGCCAATGGAAGTTGGCAATCTTAGGGATAAGGAAACCTAATTTTGCAATCCTAAGGTTCTAAGTCTTAATGCAACTTGAAATTAAACTTCACCTAAGGGATTAGGGTGGTTTAGTTGTTTGTTAGGGTCAATGATTTAAGGGATTAAACTTTGACTATTAATAAGAGAAACTGATTGTCAATTAACCAATTGCTTGAATGTTTAGAGGCATAATTGAATTAATATTGACATTCTTGTGAAATAAATTCCTAACTATCTTTCATTCTTGTCTCATCTCAACATAACTGTCATACTCTGTTTTTACTGCAAGTTTCTTACCTTTTAATTGTTCTTATTCCTTACTTTCTGAATGATACAACTCTTCCAAAATTGTTTGGCAAAACTTGTCATTGTTCTGTGAAGTGATTATTGATTTTCTAATTCCCTATGGAGATGATACTCTGATCTTAAAAATTACTCATTACTTGCTGCAATTCCTAGTGCACTTGCTAGTATTTAGAAAACCATCTTGGCACGTCAAATAAGAAAACCATCTTGGCAATCAGACTATGTGATGGCAAGCCACTGTGCATATTGTCTTCTAACAGAAGAAGGAGATCCGTCAACCTTTCAAGAGGCTGTGAGCAGTTCAGATGCTTCTCTGTGGATGGCAGCAATGCAAGAAGAAATGGAAGCCTTACATAGAAACAAGACATGGAAACTTGTAACACTTCCAGAAGGTCGTAAAGCCATTGGAAACAAATGGGTTTACAAGATCAAACGAGATGGCAATGATCAAGTGGAGCGGTATCATGCTAGACTGGTGGTCAAAGGATATGCTCAGAAAAAAGGCATTGATTTCAATGAAATTTTCTCTCCAGTGGTTAGACTTACCACTATCAGAGTAGTCCTAGCTATGTGTGCTACATTTGATTTACATCTTGAACAATTAGATGTGAAGACTCTTTTCTTCATTGAAGAAGAAATATATATGCTCCAACCAGAAGGATTTAAAGAACAAGGAAAAGAAAACTTGGTTTGTAGGTTAACCAAATCTCTGTATGGTCTAAAGCAGGCGCCAAGATGTTGGTACAAGATATTTGATTCCTTCATTATGAGCCTCAAATAGAACAGACTGTGTTCAGACCATTGTACATACTACAAGAGGTTTGATGATGATACTTTTATCATTTTACTGTTGTATGTGGATGACATGTTGGTTGTAGGCCCCAACAAAGATCAAATCCATAAATTGAAGGCACAATTGGCTAGGGAGTTTGATATGAAGGACTTAGGACCAGCAAACAAGATTTAGGGATGCAAATTCACTGAGATAGAAAAGATAGGAAAGTTTGGCTTTCTCAGAAGAACTACTTATTGAAAGTTTTGCGGCGCTTCAACATGCAAGACTGTAAGCCAATTTCTATCCCTCTTCCTATCAATTATAAATTATCCTCAAGTATGGGTCCTAGCAATGAAGCAGAGAGGATGGAAATGTCTCGAGTACCGTATGCATCAGCGGTGGGAAGCCTTATGTATGCAATGATTTGCACAAGACCTGATATTGCTCAGGCAATTGGTATGGTCAGTCGGTTCATGGCAGATCCTGGTAGAGAGCATTGGAATGCTGTAAAGAGGATCTTGAGATATGTTAAAGGAACCTCTGGTGCTACATTATGTTTTGGAGGATCAGAGTTTATTGTCAAAGGACATGTTGATTTTGATTTTGCAGGTGATCTTGATAAAAGGAAATCTACTACGGGCTATGTGTTTACACTTGCAGGAGGAGCGGTAAGCTGGTTATCTAAATTACAATTTGTTGTAGCTTTATCTACTACAGAAGCAGAATACATGGCAGCGACTCAGGCATGCAAAGAAGCAATTTGGATACAAAGGTTATTGGAAGAACTCGGGCACAAGCAACCAAAGATTACGGTGTATTGTGACAGTCAGAGTGCCTTGCATATTGCAAGAAATCCAGCCTTTCATTCCAGGACAAAGCACATAGGGGTTCAATACCACTTTGTCAGAGAAGTAGTAGAAGATGGTACTGTTGACTTGCAGAAGATTCACACGAAAGATAACCTAGCAGATGTGATGACGAAGCCAATCAATGCAGATAAGTTTACATGGAGTAGATCCTCCTATGGCCTATTGGAAACGTAAGCAACATGGAACTGGCAAGAAGAGAAAGTTTTGAAAGATCACAAAAATGAATTTAAGTGGGAGATTGTGAACATGTAAAGCCACTTTTGTTGACTTTGTATAGTCAATATTGTTGGTTTTGTTTTCGGTGGAAGAAGTAAATGAAAGGGAGCTATGAAGTGGGGTATGGATTAGGTGCATGTACATCCAGCTCATATTGAAGAAAAAAATAATGCATGTTGTTCAGTGGCATCTGAAGGCACTGGAACAATCCTTGCCTATAAATACTTGCATCCTCCATCAGTTTTATGTATCCCATCATCCAACACAATTGAGTGTAATTTCATAGTGAGTAAAAAAAAAAATACATAGAGAGAAAAATATAGAGAGATAAAATAGTTTTCTTCTGTGAGATTCTCCTAGTGAGTGAGTTTTTCCTATTTTTCAAGAGAGAGTGTCATTGTTCTCTCCTTGTAAATTGGAGAAAAAATTGTAATATTTCTTTCACTTAGTAAAAATATTTCTCTGGTCTTGCCCGTGGTTTTTTCCTTATATGTTGAGGGTTTTCCACGTAAAATTATTGAGCTTCAGTTCCTCTTTTCTCATCTCTATTTTAGCTGTGTGATATTACTCAGTTACTCTGGTATCTAACAGCTTCTTGGCTTGGTTCAGCTGCCAAGTTGTTCCTGGCCTTCCAATCCTCTGCAGAATTTCTACACAGTCCTTGTCAAGACTATTCTTAAAAATGCTGAACTCCAGCTGCCTAGTTGCTTCTTAGTGTTGATGTTCAACACTCTGTTGATGTTTGCAGTAGTGAATTCCACTCTCATCCCCTTAACCATTGTGTGAAATTTGGGGGATCTGATCTCCCTTGAATCTCATAGCGTTGGCATAAAACTCTTGTGTAATTTCCCTCCAGCCCATGCCAGCCATTGAGCAAAAAAATTCCCACTTTCTTTTCTGGATTTCCTCTTTGTACTCAGGGTAGTTGTCTCCAGTGATCTCAAATGCTTTATCTGGAACTATCTTTCTTCTCAGAATGTTAGCCCTGAAGTAGTTCTCATGAGCTATGCTCCTAAACCTTGGATCATGCTCAACAACAGGTCTTGAGGATGAAGCTGTTGCTAGTTTGCCCTTCTTGGTCCTTGGAGTTACCTTTGAAGATCCTATTGGAGTGTTGTTGGAAGTTCTTGCAATTTTCAAATTCTGTTAAGAAAAATTAATTTGAACAGGTTAAAGTGCAATCTGCTGTTAGGACAATTCAATTGTTCATACACATATGCAAAATTACAACTGCACAACATTAGCAATGAAACTCAGAAAGATTGTAATTTTTGTCTCAATTTGCAATTTCAAAATACATACTATCACAGATTATCAGGGTAACGTAGAAGGACACATTCAGGTTTTTAATAAATTTTCAATAAAATTCTTCAATCCACTCATTCTCAGCAACAAGAAGTTTCATCAGGATAATGCAGAACTAATTTTCATAAAATTTTTCAAACATTCAGTCTTAGTACAAAGCAACAATTAATTTCAGACAATCACATTCAAGAATTTCAATTCAAATATTTTTCAATGAAGTCTTATAGGTTAACTCATATTCTGCAAAAATTTGTTCATGTATATATCATAATGCGGCTTCGAATCTTCCAATAAGAACATCAAATGAAGTGAAAATCTAGCCACATTCTCTTTTAGTTCCATGTTCGAATCAATTTATCTCAAAAAAATTTCTCATTTGCCTTATTCAAACATTTTCTCAAATTTTCAAACATAAAGAACTCTAACCATAGATTTCAAAAATGAAGAAGAATGTACCTGAAATGGAGATGCATAAATGTAGGTTCAAGTGTATGAAAGAAGAAATACTGCTGGGTTGATACACAGAGAATGACAATTAGAGAAAACGTAGAGAGAAATGTGAGTTTTAGGGATGAGAGTGTGTGTGTGGTCACTTTAAGCAATATTTATAATCACACGTGTGCACGTGACCACTCTTTAAGGAAAAAGCGAACGTTACAGCATTAAAGGCATCCAGTGTGGTTACTATTTTCAAACAAAGTGAGAGTTCCAGAGAGGTTAATTTTATAATTGAAATGCACGTTGTCACTATTGCTGGGCAAAGTGACAACGTGCAAGCTTATTTCCTGAGCATGATTACTTTTATTAATGAAAGGGAAAACGCACAAAGAGATGTCTCATACTTACCTGTGCGTAGTCACTTTTTTCAGGGAAAGTGAGTATTTCAGAGGGAGGTATTTCCTTCAGACATCTGTGTGGTCACTTTTATCAGTAAAAGTGATTGTTCCAGAGGAGTATGTTAGTCTTCATGCCTCTGCGTGATCACTTTTATCAACAAAAGTGATTGTTCCAGAGAAGGATATTACCCTGATGCCTCTGCGTGATCACTTTTATCAGTAAAAGTGATTGTTCCAGCAGAGATCCTCAAAATTTCCTCTCTGCGCAGCTCCTTTCCTACAACAAAGTAATTCCTTTCATTAGTCAATTATTTCTAAACTCTCAATTAACTCACTTCTCACACTCTAATCCTTTCAAAACACACTCTAAGCATTAAATCTCAATTTAAGTACCAAATTCACCTCAAAAGAAATATGTAGTAGAATCAAATTGCAAAAATTACAGAAATTGTAAAACATGAATATGAAAAATTATAAATAGTACAAAAAGCTTAAATGGGTTAGAAATGTGAGTTCCCTCTCACAAAGCGCTCTTTTAATGTTACTAGCTTGACGCCTATTGATCTTTGATTCTAAGAGATGATTTTGAAGATAACGGCTCTTGCTCTATCCTTACACATTTCCCCTTTTTCTCACCAACTTGCAACTCTTCACTTAATTCTGAACATGCAAAAAAAAAAAGTGGAGGGACTTCCAACAGTTTAATATACTCATTAAGTTTATTTCCCTCCTTCTCATTATCTTGGTATGTTACTGCAGCAAGGATCTCTCTTAGTATAGAATTATCATTCTATTTTCCCTGCTTGGGATGCTGCAATCCTTGAGGAAATAAAAGCTTTTGGCATTTAATTGTATCTGTTAGCTTGCAAATATCTTCAAACAACCGCTTTTTGGTTCTTTTCGGTTGTGTCTTGCTACTGTCCTTTGGTTCTTCTTTTTTAAAAATCGTTAACTGCTTTTCCTTGCAATCCTCTTGTTGCTTATCTTGAATCTTGTTTTCTTCATATTTATCTAATGCCTCCTCTTTCTCAGCAGCTTTAAGACTTGAAATTTCCACCTCACTCTTTGTGCAGAAAACTTGGGTTTGCTCTATTGAATTCACAATGGTATTGCTAGGCAATTTTTCATCATTCCTATTTAATAATTGCTCTGAAATTTGTCCTATGTGCTTCTCCATCTTCTTCATGGATGCATCTTGATTCTTAACACTTGACTGAGTAAATTCCATGAATTGGAGCAAAGTTTCTTCAAGTTCATTCATTCTTTTTGGAAAAGTCTGTGAAGGCTGCAGTCCTCCTTGAGGTTGAGAATATGATATTTGAAAATAAGGTTGTGAAGATTGAGGACTAGAAACTAGTGTTGTTGCAGCAATCATTTGTTGATTCCAATCATAATATGGCTGACTCATATTAGCTTGACATTGATAATCATAAGGAAAGGTAGATTGAGGTCTTTGAAAATTTCATCCAAAATTGATTTCTTCTTGAAATTCTGGTATAGCCACATCATAGGTTTCATTCAAATCATTTTCACTGTAAAAATCACACGTCAAAGGGTTAGTTTGGGCAACTCTAACTCAAAAATTATTAATTAAAGCTTCAAAAGCATCTGCTTCATAAGCTTCTGTTATTGTAACTTGGCTTTGGTGAAAATTCTGATACATGCTGGTTGCCATCAAACAATAAAGCAACTTATTTTTCTAGTTTTTCCTTGCATACAAAAAGAAAGAAAACAAAAGTCAAATCAAATTTGTATCTAGGAAAAATGAAATATGAAATTATGCAGATGGTTACAAAACATAACATGCAGAAATATATAAAATTATGCAGAATGAAATTTACAATTATGCAGAAAAATGAAAAACAAGATTATGCAGAAAAATGCAAAAGAATATAGAAAAGCTACAAAACAGAATATGTAGAAAACACAGTGCAGAAATTATGTAGAAAACTACACAAGATGCAGAAAAATCATGCAGAGAAACTTGAAAGTAAAACAACAAAAAATAAATGCTCAATCTAGCTACTTTTCTGCTACTAATGATATTGAAATACAAAAATTTCCTAGCAACGGCGCCAAAAACTTGTTGTTTGCAATCTAAACACTAGCAAGTGCACTAGTATTGCAGCAAGTAATGAGTAATTTTTAAAATCAAGATATCGTCTCCATAGGGAATTTAGATTTCAAGTATCAATTCACAAAATTGTAACCATTTGAGCCATACGAAAATTGAATAAGGTTTGTAACATCTAACAACAGTAAACCAAAACAATTAAGAGTAAAGGAAACTTGCAGAAAACAGATCAATGAATGCAATGTGGGATTAGAAATGGATTGAAAGGTAGTTAGGAATTTACTTCACAAGAATGTCAATATTAATTCAATTATGCTTCTGAAAATTCAAGAACTTGGTTAATTGACAATCAGTTTCGCATATCAATAGTCAAAGGTTAATCCCTTAACTCATTGACCCTAACAAGTAACTAAACCACCCTAATCCCTTAGGTGAAGTTTAATTTCAAGTTGCATTAAGACTTAGAACCTTAGGATTGCAAAATTAGGTTTCCTTATCCCTAAGAAATCCCCAAATTCTGATTGCTAACTCAGATCGGAGAATCAAATCCAACTTCCATTGGTAATTGTTCCTCTTTAATGAATCATACGAATTTCCATTCGTAGATTGCAAGAAAAGCAGAATTCACAATTCAATTAATCCAAGAACTCAAAATTCAGAAACAAGAGTCAAATCAATACATCAATTCGAGTTCCATAAACTCCTAACTACAAGAAAACGACTCAAACATGGGAGAAGAGAAAAGAGAAAGAAGAAGAAGAAGAAGAAAAACTCCAAGAAGCCATAGCCAAAAGCTCTGATCCGATTCCTCTTTGTGGAAGCTTCAAGACTTGACCCCAATCTTCTCTCTCAATCTCTCTCAACGAAAATCTAACAGAAAAATAGAAAAATAAAACTGAATTCCCAAAAATTTGAGCGCATCTAGTATTTATAGAAATTCTCAGATTTGCGCATTATCACTTTTATCAAAAATAGTAGCTATGCAGAAGGTTAGTTGGTTGCGCATTAACACTTTTATGAGAAAAAGTGGCCACGCGTAACTTTGCTGATATGCGAGCTCTCTGGAACTATCACTCTTGCTGATAAAAGTGTCACCGCAGCGCTCAAGTAGTTGCGCGTGATCACTCTTATGAATAAAAGTGACTACGTGCAACTCGCCAAGTTGAAGGCTCTCTAGAATGATCAATTTCGATGACAATAGTGGTTACGCAGAGCTTTCCTGATATTTTGCCTATCTGGAACACTCACTTTTAATGATAAAAGTGATAACGTCCAGCATGCTGAGTTTGAGGCTTCACTGGAACTCTCACTTTTCCTAGCAAAAGTGGTAACGCCTAGGCTTCACTTCTTCTTTGAACTCTGGAGTGATCACTTTCACTAACAATAGTGATCACGCCCAGTCTGCATTTCCTTGTTCTTGTGTTTTGGAGTCCAGACTTGCTACTTTCCTCTTCCTTGTCATCAAGCCTCCATTTACATAAACCTTGCTCGAATTATTCCTTCAAAAACAAGATTAAGAACTTAATTCCTAAGCAAAAGTTCCACAATTGCTGAGATAACTACAAATTGAAAGAAAACTTCAATTCATTCTCTTTTTTTAAGTTTTTCTGCTTTCTTCATATATTTTTCTTATCAAATGTGTTAGAATTATGCTAAAATATCAGTAAAAATATGGATTAATCATATAGCATCTTGTCGCAGAGCTATTTCCTTCAACTGGTCCTTCATGTTGGAGGGGAAGCCTTTCTTTCCTGCAGCTTGGGGAGGCATCTCTTCTTAGCTTTAAACAGCTCCTTCACCATAGCTGTGGTGATGTAGGGAATTGCTCTGATTTTCTGTTGATATTCCCTAAAGTCAACTCCAGCATCCTGGCAGAGCATAGTGATGATGGAGGAAAAATCCATAGAATCCTTCTTTCTAGCTAGGATCTCCATGATGGCATTGCTAATAACATCGCCAACATGGATAGGCATCCCTGTTATGATAGCATAAACTAGCTCTGCTCTCTTTACTACCAGGGTAGATGAATGTATGACTGGCATGAAGGAGCTCAGGATGAAGATGCTCTAGACTTTGGCAGGTGGAAGGAGGTGCTTTGTAGTTAGATTCTTGGGCTGAAGCTTCATGTCAAATTCCCAGTTCTCCCCAGCCTTGCATATTGTTTGAAGGATTGACTTGTAGTCCTTCTCCTCCAAGTAGCTGAAAGTAGTGTAATCCAGCTGTCCAGGCCTCTTTTCAGGAAAAGGAATGTTGAGGACCCTCTAGATGTTGGCAGGGTTGAAGTCTATCACCTTGCCTCTTACCATGGAGTGCGTGTAGGGGAAATCATCTCCCTTAACCCTAAAGGCATTGGCATAAAACTCCTGGGTGATGTCCTTACACCCATGCCCAGCACACGTGGTGAACAAATCCCACCCCTGTTTCTGGATTTCCTGCTTAAATTGGGGGTAGGTCCCTTTTTGCAGGTCAAAATTCCTGTCCTACACAATGTGTCGCCTGAGAATATTTGCTTTGAAGAAATTCTTGTGAGCCAAGGACCTAAATCTGGGATCATGGGCAGGCTAAGGCCTGGAGGAAGAAGCAGCAGCTGTCTTAGCCCTCTTGGCCCTGGGTGCGTTCGTTCTACGAGTGTTTGCCATTAATCTGCACATAGAAAAAGGGATAAATCAGTGATCGGGCAGAATTAACCAAGTAGCAAGAATTTCACACCATTTGGAAATGAAAGAGAGAAAATGCAAGCAATTTACAGCACTGTTGCAGAAGAAAGTAGCTACTATAATGAATGAAAGTAGTTACTTTGGCAATAACGCATGACAAAATGCAGAGGTAATGTGTGGGCATAATTTCACAGCAAATGTGCATGAATAAGAGAAAATTGAGGCAAATCAGAGTAGTTTTACATACAAAAGTAACTACTAACTAGTTGATAGTAACTACTTTGACAGTGAAAGAACAGACAGTTAGGTACATGCAGAGTGGTCACTATGTGTTGGCAGGTAACTACTATGACAGCAAAAATAGTTTCAAAATGAAATCCATAATTCATGTGTTTAAAATGCAGAAAAGCACATGTCATATAGTAAATCATGGTCTGCAAAAGAGGTTCATTGGATGGTCTATAAAATTTAAACATAGAGTGCATTTGGATCCAACAAACTAATTCCCAACTTCTGAATCAATCTGTGACATGTAATACGCAGAAAATAGCTATGCATAGGATGAATTCAACTAGATCAGCTAAGGTAAAAAGCATGTGCAGTAATATGGGTCCAATTTCAAATCACATTTCTAAAATTCAGAATAAGGAGTGAGTGAAAATGTGATTACATGGTAGTGCAACTGATGAAACGAATTTAGCTGCTCGTCATGCAAAAGATTGTCGTTAATCCTCATCAAATATGCAAGAAATGAATGCAGTACTAGGGTGTTGTCCTAGGTCGTCTCCAAGGAATTTTTGGTTGGGAACATACATTGAACAAGTGTGAACATATATTTTAAAGCAAGTAAATTGGGGGGAGGTTTGTCAATTTCCAAATTTTAATCAAGAGCAAAATGTAAACTAGTGAAATTCAATCAATTAAAATGAGTAATTCCTAGTCAATCAATGAGTTCCATAATTATTCTTTCAAATGATTCAATAATCCCCTTTCTTTCCCTTGAATTAAGTTAATCTAACAAGCAAAAATTAACTTTAACATCCGAATTAAAATTAAGCATCTTAATGGGCTCCAATCTCTATCCCTAAGATTAAGCAACCTCAAAGATTAATCAAAATTAAACAATTTTGAATTAGAATTTTGTTGGGTAATTTAGGGTTCATTAAGCAATGTTCCTAGGTCGTCCCCAAGGAATTTTTGGTTGGGAACATACATTGAACAAGTGTGAACATATATTTTAAAGCAAGTAAATTGGGGGGAGGTTTGTCAATTTCCAAATTTTAATCAAGAGCAAAATGTAAACTAGTGAAATTCAATCAATTAAAATGAGTAATTCCTAGTCAATCAATGAGTTCCATCATTATTCTTTCAAATGATTCAATAATCTCCTTTCTTTCCCTTGAATTAAGTTAATCTAACAAGCAAAAATTAACTTTAACATCCGAATTAAAATTAAGCATCTTAATGGGCTCCAATCTCTATCCCTAAGATTAAGCAACCTCAAAGATTAATCAAAATTAAGCAATTTTGAATTAGAATTTCGTTGGGTAATTTAGGGTTCATTAAGCAATGTTCCCTTCATGCAAATTCCATTTCATTCAAAGATTGGGGTCAATAAATTCAAGGAAAGAAAGATTTGTATTGCAATTAATCCCAAGAATTCAAGATTCATGTGCATTGACTAGGAATTACAAGGAAGTTTAGCCCTCCATGTGGATGGGCTTCACAAATGAAAGAAAGAAATGCAAGAACGTAAGCAACATTAATGTAAATTCAACAAAAATCAAAAGGAAAATTGGAAATTAAAACCTATAGAGGACCCTTGGCTGTCACCCAAGACTCCAATGTTCTGGGAAAATGTCTCAATTTGGCAAAGGAAAATTGTGTAAAGTGTAAAAAGTCCCGTACCCTAATTCCTAAAATCTATTTATAGTGGATGACATGTCAGCAAAGTGTCCACTTTTGCCTTTGAAAGTGTCCACTTTGGGCCTTGAAAGTGTCCACGTGCAATTCTCATAAGTTTGTCAATTCTCGGGAGTTGCCACTATTGGACTTGAAAGTGGGAACTTTGGATGCGCGTAGCCACTTTGAAAGGCAATAGTGGCCACACGCAACATGCTTCAGAGAGTAGCGTCCTGGGCTTCCTGGAGTTGCTACTATTGGACTTGAAAGTTGAAACTTTGGATGCGCCTAGCCACTATGAAAGGCAATAGTGGCCACGCGCAAAATGCTTCCAAAATGGCGTCCCTGGAGCTCTCTGGAGTTGCCAGTTTTGGACTTGAAAGTGGCTACTTTGGAACCTTTAATGCCTAGACTTGCTGTAGTTGCCACTTTTGCTCCTAAAAGTGGCTACTTTGGGAGCAACTTTCATCCAAGGGCCAAGATATCTCAGAATTAACTTGGGGACTCTGCAAAATTATCAAGATAATTAAAATTGCAATCTATATCTATGTAATTAAATGCAAATTAACCAAAAATTAATAAATCTATGATATTTACTCAAAATGTGATTTCTATATTATTTGCACTATCTAAGTCCATTTTTTCTACCAAGGAGCACCAAAAAGGCAAGTAAAAATATAATAAAAGGTGGATTCATCAACAACTGAATCAGATCAGCAATGAGTGTAGGAAGTGAGCAGAACACAATATATTCACAGAGAGTGGTTACTATGAATGTTGATAGTGACTACTCCAGACCAAAAACACTTCAAATTCACAAAGGAAAAATGCCAATTGATTTCTAATCATGAGAATAGGAATTTCAATGCCTAGAAATCACAGTCAGGGCTAAAACGAACCTAGGGGAAGCAAAATTTCAGTGTTACATACAAAGTAATCACTACGAATTATGAAAGTAGCTACCCTAGGGTTCAATCATGTCAATTTGCACACACAGAATCCAATTAATCACCCTACTAACTTAAAATCATGTAATTATCTCTGCAGAAACTGATTATAACTAGTAATTTCAACTAAAATTGGTTCTAATAAAAAATCCCCAATTGAAAAATAAAGAACCCTAACGCAGAGAGTGAGGAAGAGGAAATTACTTGGATTGGAGTCTAAATCAAGTGCAAAAGTGCAGGAAAGTGACGTTTAAATGTAAGGAATTGAATTCAAGTGACTGGGTGCTCAGGAAATTTGAAGGAAAGTGAAAATTTCTCAGAAATGAAGAGTGAGAGTGAATGTGAGAGGGGCCCTATTTATATGAAAATATTGGGCGTAGTTACTCTCAAGAATCATAGTAGACATGCGCAAGGAGTTTTGCAAAAATGAGGTGCGCGTGGTTACTATGAACTTTCATAGTAATCACTCCAGAGGCACCTTTCTCAGTTATTTCAAAAGAGGTTGTGCGTGGTTACTATGAACTTTCATAGTAACTATGCGCGTCAAATGTTCAAAAATAGTTTCTGTAGTGGTTACTATGAAAGTTCAAAGTGACCACTACAGAGGCGCCCTTCATGTGTATTTTCCCAGAGTGCTGCGTGTGGCTACTATGAACTTTCATAGTAGTTACGCACAAACTAATGAATTTAAAAGCCTTCAAAGTGGTCACTATGAAAATTGAAAGTGAGAACTACAGAGAGTAAAGTCACATACCTTGGTGGAAAGTGACCACTATGGCTTGGGAAAGTGATTACCTTCATGGCAAACTTCAAAATTCTTTCTAAAGTGAATGCTTGGTACCATGGAAATGATTATTCCTCCCTCTCTACTTGGACTTCCATGAATATATGCATAAATTGAGTCCAAATAAAGCAATTTTTCCTCTACAAAAATTATGAACAAATCATCAATCAAATAATGAGTCAAGTGTTGAACAAAGTGTTTATGCAGCATGAACTAAGCAACATGACTAGTAACACAGCTCAAATGAAAGAATGCTTATTGAAATCAAAGGAGAACTAGAAAGTGCTATAAAAACTGTGAGTTGCCTCTCACAAAGCGCTTCTTTAACGTCACTAGCTTGACATTTTATGGAGCTCTCACTCCAAAATAACCAAAGAATCAAGAACAACTAGAGGTTGATCTAGAAAAACTTCCTCCACATTAGCTTCAAGTGTGGGATCCCCATGGAAAGGCTTTAGGCGATGGCCATTCACTTTAAAAACCTTGTTTGTGGATTCACTTTTTACTTCCACTGCTCCATAGGGAGAAATGGTGGTCACAATGAAAGGTCCGGTCCACCTAGATCTAAGTTTTCCAGGCATGAGCTTCAAACGGGAATTGAATAGCAAAACTTTTTGACCTATGAAAGTTTTCCAGGCATGAGCTTCAAACGGGAATTGAATTGCAAAACTTTTTTACCTATGAAAAACTCCTTTCTTGCTATCCTTCTGTCATGAAAGGTCTTTGTTTTCTCCTTATAAATTCTGGAGTTATCATATGCTTCAAGGCGAAGTTCTTCTAATTCTTGCAAGTGCAGTTTCCTTTGTTCCCCAGCTTTGTCTAGGTCCATATTGCAGGCTCGCACTGCACAATAAGCACGATGTTCTACTTCCACTGGGAGGTGGCAGGCTTTTCCATAGACAATTCTGTAAGGTGACATTCCCAAAGGAGCTTTGTATGTTGTTCTATGAGCCCAAAGAGCATCATCAAGATGCTTGCTCTAGTCTTTCCTATTTGGTTGAACAATCCTTTTCAAGATTTTCTTAATTTCTCTGTTGGAGAGCTCAGCCTACCCATTGGTCTAAGGGTGATAAGGTGTGGATACTTTGTGCACTACTCCATACTTTCTCAGTAGAGTCTCAATGGTTCTATTGCAGAAGTGGGTACCCTGGTCACTAATCAAAGCTTGAGGTACTCCAAACCTACAAAACAAATGAGTAAGCACAAAATCTGCAACCACTCTTGAATCATTAGTTCTTGTGAGCTTAACCTCTACCCACTTAGAGACATAGTCCATAGCAAGCAAAATATATAAGAAACCAAAGGAAGGAGGGAAAGGACCCATGAAGTCTATACCCCAAACGTCAAATACATCACAGTATAAAATGGATTGTTGAGGCATTTCATGCTTCAAGGTGATTACCCCTCCAGTTCTTTGGCATTTCTCACATATATAGAACACACTTGCCAAGAATTCTTAAAGATTGTAGGCCAATAAAAACCCGCATCCAGTACTTTCCTTGCAGTCCTTTGGGGCCCAAGGTGGCCTCTTATAGTGGATGCATGGTAGAATGCAAAATTGATGCAGTTTCTTCCTCAGGAATGCACCTCCTAATCACTTGATCACTACAGAACTTCCACAAATAAGGGTCATCCCAGAGGTAATGCTTGGCATCATTCTTGATCTTTTCCCTTTTACTCCTTGGTGCATCTGCTGGAAAAACTCCTGCAATTAAAAAGTTTACAATGTCAGCAAACCAATGCAACTTTGAAGTACACAACTCTAATAGTTGCTCATCAGAGAAATCATCTTTTAGAGGAGTGAGTTCAGGGACTCCCTCTATCCTGCTCAAATGATCTGCCACCAAATTTTGTGCTCTACTTCTATCCTTTATCTACACATAAAATTCTTGAAGTAGAAGCATCCACCTTATTAGCCTTGGCTTCAAATCTATCTTTTTCAAAAGGAACTTAAGAGTAGAATGATCAGTAAACACCACAACTTTTGACCCTAGCAAGAATGATCTAAATTTATCTAAAGCAAATACTATTACCAATAGTTCCTTTTCAGATGTGGTATAGTTACACTGTGCAGGATCCAAAGTCCTAGATGCATAATAAATGACATGTGGATCCTTACCAAACCGCTGTACTAAGACAACACCCACAACAAAATTGGATGCGTCACACATTAGCTCAAATGGAAGTGTCCAGTTTAGTGGCTGAATGATGGGAGTTGTGGTCAAGGCTGTCTTTAGGCAAACGTACCGAATGGACATGTAAAAGTGGTCTTCTCCTGATCCTCAGGAGCTATGCATATTTGAAAATAACCAGAGAATCCATCTAGGAAACAGTAGTGAGACTTACCTGCCAGGTGCTCCAGCGTTTGATCAATGAAAGGTAGAGGAAAATGGTCTTTCCTGGTCACCTAGTTGAGCCTCCTATAATGAATGCAAACTCTCCAGCTGTTCTGCACTCTAGTGAACAAGAGCTCATCCTTCTCAGTCTTCACCACTATAATCCTTGACTTTTTGGGCACCACCTGTACTGGACTCACCCATGTGCTATGTGATATTGGGTAGATGATGCCTGCCTAGAGTAGTTTGGTGATCTCCTTCTTCACCACCTCCAAAATGATTGGATTTACCCTTCTCTGGGGCTGTCTTACTAGCTTGGATCCTTCTTCCAACAAAATCTGGTGCATGCACAGGGAAGGGCTGATTCCAGGGATGTCAGCGAAGGTCCATCCAATAGCCTTTCTATGCTTCCAAATCACATCGAGCAACTGTTCCTCTTGGTCCTCATCAAGCTCCGTGGATATGATCACAGGGAGCTTCTCACCTGCTTCCAAGTAAGCGTATTTTAAATACTCTGGCAGGGGTTTAAGCTCCAAGGTGGGAGGCTGCTCAACTGAAGGTAGTGGTTTAGCACTTTCATTTGAAATGATCTCTGCAATATTTAAACCACAAAGGTTAGATTCAATTATACTTGCTGTAATCAATGAACCACATTCTATCCCTTTTGATTTTTCAATGTCATTAATGTCAGAAGTTACAGAATCTAAATCCATAAAATAAGCAATACAAATATCACACAAAGATGAATTAGTACAATATTCACAAATTTTAGTATCTATGGTATCTACACAATCAGAAAAATAAAAAAACAGAGTCTCCTAAAAGTTCAACAAAACTATCATCTATCAAGCTATCAAGAACATCAATGTGGAAAACTGAATGCTCCTCAGGTGAGTGCTTCATAGCATCCAGTATGTTGAAGCGAACCACACTCTCTCCAAATTCCATATTGAGAGTTCCAGCATGTACATCAATTTTGGCCCTGGCTGTATTCAAGAATGGCCTTCCCAAGATGATAGGTGCAGCTCCTTTTATTGGCTTTTCTTCTTGCATGTCCAAGATATAGAAGTCAACAGGAAAGATCAAGTCATTCACTCTCACTTGAACATTCTCCACAAGGCCAGTTGGATTAGTGGTGCTCCTATTTGCTAGCTGGATGATGACACCTGTAGGCTGCAATGGTCCAAGAGACAAAGATGTGAAGATAGACAAAGGATAACATTAATAGATGCACCTAAATCAAGCATGGCATTATCTATCCTATTGTTGCCTATAATGAAAGGAATAGTAAATATCCTTGGATCTTTACATTTCTTAGGCATGGAAGTTTTCTGCCTTTCAAAGAGGGCTGATACATTCCTCCCCATGTTCACTCTTTCATTACCCTTTAGCTGCCTTCTATGAGTGCACAAGTCTGTAAGAAATTTGGCGTACTTTGGGATTTGCTTGATAGCATCTAACAAGGGGATATTGACTTCAACATTTCTGAAGGTATCTAGAATTTCTTTGTCAATCTCTTCTTGCTTCTTGCTGGGCTGAACCGTTCTTTGAGGGGAAGGAATAAGAATGGACCTCTCTTCTTTGTCTACCACTTTTGGTTGACATGGTGTGGGCATAGGTGCAGGCTGCTCTTGGCCCTTAATCTCTCCTCCTTCATCTTCTGCAGCTAGAATGCAACTAGGATTCTTCTCCTTAGGCATTTCTGGTTCTTGCATCACCTTACCAGATCTCAAGGTAATGGCACTCACATTCTTTGGGTTTGTTACAGTTTGTGCAGGGAGATTGCCTGAACCTTGAGATTGAAGTTGATTTAGGGATGAGCAAGTTGACCCATTTGATTCTCCAAGGTCTTGATACTTGCTTGAGTCTGTTGCGGGAAATGTTGCTAGAAATTGAGATTACTCATAGTGAGTTGCTTCACAAGGTCTTCCAAGGATGACTCACTCTTTTGAGGTGCAGGAGCCAGTGAAGAGGATGCTTGATGGTGCTGTTGAGATGAAGATGATGGATGGTGATGTTGCTGGCCTGAATATGGCTTGTTTTGTCCAGCTTGATGTGGTTGGAAATGGTTGTTGGCTGGTTGGCTAGAGCTTTGATGCTGTGCATTTCTTCCCCACCTTAAGTTAGGATGGTTCCTCCAACCGGGATTATATCTATTAGAAGATAAATCCCAGCTTTGTTGTTGCTGCAGCTGCTGAAAAGAAAATTTATTAGCAAAAATATTAGCAGCATAAGCTTGAGGATTACCTTTCGAAGATTCAGTTTCTTGCAATGTGGGGCAACTATCAGTGAAGTGATTCATAGATGAACAGATCTTGTGACGCCTAAAAATAGCAGGATTTTTCTTTTTCAAGTACGAACATAATCTCTCTCTTCATAGAAGGTTTTAATCATACAAATAATATTTCGTATTCCATAGACAATCATCATTTCACTTTCCAATTTCAACAACACAGTGGGATAAAGACAAACATAACTTGTGACATAAAGGTACCTCAAGGTATTAAACATCAGTTTGGCAGAAATAGTAAAGTATTCAGATAGCGTCGAGAGCAACAAATATTAACCCAATCCATCAAACAGAATCACAACATAAGTAAACCAAACGCCCTACGAGCAGTCCCACTAGGACAGAAACAAACAACAAACATCACTTATAAGGTGAATAATCCTCAATGGGATCAGACTCCTCAGAAGATGTCGGGGAAATAGAGCTAGAGGAAACAGCGCCCTCAGTGTCCTCTTCAATCCATCCAGCAGTGTGAGGTGGTGAATGGACGATAGTGAAGGGCGAATAGGTGTTTGGGTAAGTAGGGAGCATATGGGGCAGTACATCATCATTCCTCACTGAGGGTTCTGCCATATGGACATCTCTCTCAGTGGCCACAGGGGATGGAGTAGGATCCTTAGTAGGGAATGGTACAGGTGCAGGTACTGGTCTAGAACTTGGAGTATGGGGATCAACAGACATGGAAGAAGGAGTAGCTGCAAGTGCAGGATAAGGTAGGTGGGAATCTCTAGGTGGGGTGGAGAAAACAAGCTCGATGGGGGTGTCAACCATAAAGTGGGTGGTCCATGAGTGTCCGACATCCTGTCCATGAATCATCGTGCCATTCCATGGAAGATGCTTTGCTGTGGTGCCGCATCAAACACCCAAACGTCCTCCTCAGATGGCAGGATCCACACCTTCACTCGGAAGCTGGTCATCTGTATAAGGCATATACAAAAGTACAACAACACACACAAACAGGGGTGAGTTCTCCAAACACAAACAAACATTCAATAGCCGTACCCCAAGGAAGGTGGCTTTTCACACCATCACCCAAACCACATCATTATCCAATCTCAAAACAAACATTGGTACAATATAAGTCAGTTCATACTTCTCATAGATAATTCCTAGGTTCATCAAACTAATAATGCACATGATGCATGAATGCAAGTTTCTTTCCTCGCTATCCATCCCTCGAATTTTCGTTTTAATGCATATGGTATTCATAGGGATCCCTTACTCTACTGCCAGCGACTTGCCCAGCATTTAGTGTAGAGTTAATAATTTCATATTCAAGTCGTGTGGCGATCGGAGGACTCCATTCCCTGCATCACAATTGCACAGAAAAGACTTTATATCATTATTCAAAAACACCCAAACTGGTGCTGGCCCCAAACTGGGTCTCTTCGGGAATGGACCTCAACAACCCTAGGATGTGGAGTTCTTGTTGGGCTTGGCTAAGGCTTGCAAGTAGGGTCATGACCCGGCCACAAAGAGCTCTGCTGCCCCATCTAGGTCGACTGTTCCCCCTTTCACCACCCCCGTAGGTCTACTCGGGACCGAACCTCCAATACCTACAGCTGTGCCTCTGTTATGCCATCAAGTCGTTCCAAAGAAATGTTATGATGCATGGAGCATGATTTTCTTTTCTCTCCCTAATGTTTTCTCAATCTTGGATCACATGGACAAGCACAGAATCAAAGCCCTCACAAGGCCTGCTCAATCATTATTCACTTTCTCATCCAGCATAAATTTGTTAAACAACAAGGTTTAGGAATTACATACAAGCTTCCAATCCCATCAATACACATCCACCATTTCTCAACACATAAATTTCAGAAATTTTGACATAATCCACTCAGATTTTCCTCATCCAATTCCATTATAATAATTTACTAATTCACCATCGCTCATTTTATCATTTCCATAGTTATTAACTATACTACTTCCTATTTAGATATGACTTGTTTCCAGTTTCCTCTTTCTCTCTTGTTTTTCCATTTAGTTATTTTCTAATTACTTGTATTGAGTCCCGACTACCTATTTAATTCAAGGTTACTTAGTTTAGTTCTATCTCTCTTTAGGTTTATTAATATTAAGTCCTCACGCGATGGGTTCTATTAAGTAGCTAATAGTGAGATCTTACTAAGAATGACTCTTATCAATTAACTACTATGTCCAGACCCTTAATTACCATCTCCATACCTTTAATTACTATCTTTTCAGTTTGGGTAAACTTTTCATCAAAAAGGGCTGCACTTGATTTTCCCATTTTATTCCTTATATAATGCAATGAACATGATGCATGATTCATCTTAATACTCACAGATCCAGGTGCAAACAGCAAACGCACCCTATTATTATACAATCCTTATGACCCATATTTCATCAAAATTAACACAATTTCAAGTACAACTTTTAGGATTCCTTATCATCAAAACCGAGAGTGAATAGTTCTCACTTTCTTGTCCACCACAAATTTCCAAAGCACCACATGCATGAAACTTTTTAAACCAAGTGGAAACGTACATCACAATCAATTCAACTATCCATCATCCAAACTAGCAAGCAACCATTTTCATGCAAATCACACAAAATCCAGCACGGTTTTCAAATTCTAAACTATAGTTCAATTTTTTCCATATGGTTTGAGTGTCCAAAAATTAAGATTTTCCACCACAATTACCTTTTCTTTCTGTGTGACTTTCCTTTATAATTTTACTAACTTTCCTTAAACAATTTTTTTTTAACTTTAAGTACAACATTCTAGTCTTTTACATGAAAAATCAAATCTGTCTAGCCTTTCCACTAAATTTCCGTCAAGTTAAAAATAGGTAACAGAAAGGAAATTAACATGCAATGACATAGTTTCATCGTCCAAGTGCAAGGGCAACATTTCCAAGTGACATTCAAACTTCCAAGGGTAAAACCGAAACACTTAGGGGCTGAAATTAATATGGCTTCCATTTCACATGCAATCCATGGTTTATTGATTACAAGGGTAAATTAACATTTTAAACAAAGCATCCAGCCAAACAAAAGTGAAATTGAGGCATGCACAAAGGGATCCAAAGCATTTCATGGTTAAAATTCAACATGCAAGTGAAAGGATGTGTTAATCAAGTTCACGGTTCATGGTTTCAAGGAAGAATTGTCATTAATTCAAGGATTACACCAAAGGAACATAAACATTGAGACATGCACAAGGGAAAATCCACATCCTCACATCAAAGTTTCAAGCTTTTAAGGAATAAAGTTGATTAAAAGTGGAATCAAACTCTTTAGAATGTAACCGAGGCATGTAAACAAGGAAATCCACACACTTTTTAGATAAAATTTAACATGCAAGTTCAGATTTGAAGTTCTTCAAACATGCAGTCCAATATACACTATTTTTCAAAGGGAAAATAAGCAAAAACAGCCAAGATAGGGACATGCAAACACATCTATGGTGAGAACTCCCCCTAGCCTTGAAGGCGTCGAAAATTTGAGAGCAAAAGGAGTTAATCTTGGCTCGTTCTTCAAAAGAAAGGTGCTGGACCGAGAGGATGAGTTTCAAACTTCAATCTTTCTCCTTTTGGTTAGGTTGTCTTCCTCGGTTCTTTGAAGAGAAAAGGGGAAAAGCTTCAAAATGGTTAAGATCAAAGTGAAAAAGGAAGTTTTAGGAGCTTTTGGTGTTAGGCTTCCATGGTTCTTCAAATCAAAGAAGGAAAAGGATGAGAAAGCTTACCTCCTTGAAGGAATGGTCACGGTTTTGAAGAATCAAGCAAGAGAATGCAAGGGTGAAAGCTTGGAGCTCCTTGGCTTGTCTTAAAAGGTTGAGAAAATGAGAAATTTTGAAGGGATTTAGGGAGAGAGGGTCTCGGTTTCTTTGAAGAAAATGGAGAGAATGGGAACTTGAAAGAATTTTGAGAGAAAGAGTGGGAGGCTCACGGTTTTTAGAGTGAAAAAAAGAGAGGAAATAAGGTAGCTTGACCTATTTATATGAAGTGTTCAATTTTCCTTTGCCAAATGCAACTTAATGCTCATGGTTTGGGCTTGTGGGATAAGATTCAAATGCCAAAACTGCACAAAATTGATTTGAAGCAATTTGGAAGTTAAATTTGGTGAAAAACTTGAATAATAAGGGTGCCACAGTTTTTGTGCATGAATAGTGAATTCTTTTTGCAAACTTGCAAGTTAAGTAAATACATTTTGGCAAGCAAAATGCATGGAGGAATGCGGAGGCTGCATGCACACGGTTTGACGAGATTGTCTTTTGAAGGGACATTTGACATGGTGCAAATTTCAAGAAAAGCATTTAATTAAAGTAATCATAATGCCGGCCTTTTAGAAGATAAGACAAGTTCCGGAATAATTATGTCTACAAATCGGGAGGCAAGAATCTTTTTGCATGAAATTCTAGTGGCCGATACTAGATTTGGAAATCTTTACAGTAATGATTACTAGATTTCGTGAGATTCCATGTAGAATTTCGACGGCTAAAGAATGATTACAAAATCTTAGCAATGATTACAAAATCTCACGTTTTTCAAGACGGATAATTTTGATTTGACAATTTTTTTTAAATAAGACAAAAATTTAACTTTTCTAGATAAAATTATTAGGGGCATTGCAGACAGTACAGCTGAACATACTCAAAGAAATCCTTGGACGATATTGAAACCATATATTGCATGCAGTTACCCTAAAATACCGAACTTAGAAATAAATCAATATTCTATCAAAATAAAATAATTTAACCTCTATCTAATTATTCCGATACTAATGAACCAGAATAAGCAAGTAAGTACGATTCAAGGGTCGGTAGCTAAATCAGGAGAATCGGGGCATTACAGATCCCACAAAGCATGGCTGGAATGGATTGAGGCGGAGGTGTATATGTAGCAGAATTCCTTTGGATGGATGCCAACTGTTTTACCATAGAAGCCAACTTATTTAGCTTATGCTCCAACTTGCGTGAATTTGAAGTTTGAATTTCATTGACACTCCTGGATATGATGGAATTTTGCCTTGTAGCAAACTGTTGAGAGTTAGCTACCATATTCTCAATGAGATTTCTAGTGGCTGCGGGAGTTTTATCAACTAGGGCTCCCCCGCTAGCTGCGTCGATCATGCACTTATCCATTGGGTGTAAGCCCTTATAGAAGTATTGGATTAGGAGCTAGTCACTTATCTGATGATGGGGCCCGTAGCACAAAGTCTCTTGAAATGCTCCCAATATTCATACAAACTTTCTCTCTCCAGCTACCTAATACCACATATTTCCTTTCTTATTGAGGCAGCCCTTGAGGCAGGGAAAATTTTTTCCAGGAACAATCTCTTGAGGGTGTCCCAACTTGTAATAGAGCTAGGTGGAAGATAATACAGCCAATCTTTAGCCAAATCCATAAGAGAGAACAGAAAAGCCTTCAATTTCACATGCTCTTCAGGTACACCTTGTGGTCTCATTGTAGAGCAAACAATATGAAATTCCTTGAGGTGTTTATGTGGATCTTCACCTGTAAGACTATGAAATTTAGGCAAAAGATGGATTAGGCCAGTTTTAAGAACAAAAAGGGCATCCACATCCGGGTATTGGATGCACAAAGTCTGGTCAGAAGTCACGTCCGCTGCAACAAGCTCCTTAAGTGTCAGGTCATTTTCTGTCATTTCTAAAGGTTCAGAATTTAAAGAATGCAGAGAAGAATATATGGAAGATGGAGAAGATGATTCTTCAGTATGTGTAGAATTTTGTCTATTAAGGTTCCTAAGATTCCTACGGAATGTCCTATCAATTTCAGTATCTGGAGGATATAAATCTCCCGGATTTGATCTGGTCATTCATTAGGAATTAGCTATGGAAATTGAAAAGAAGTAAACTAATGAAACAGTAAAAATGTAGAAAAAACAATTATGCAGAAAAACTAACATCTAAGTGCAGTAAAATAAAGCATTAACACCAAACAACAAAAACAGAAAGAAATTGCAAACTATGGAACAAAAATATGCAACACATAAGCACAAATTCTACAGAATTCTGCAGAATTATGCAGCAAAAACAAAGTAGAGTGCAGCAAATGAAAATGCAGTGCAGCAAACTAAAGTGCAGAAATCAGAATTCACAAAATGCAGAGAACAACAATTAGTTGTACCTAAATGCAAGATATCTCTACTTTAACATGTGTATGAAAAAGAGAATTCACTAAACATGCAAAAAACGAAAATGAAAATAGAGCAAATAACATGTTTATGAAAAATTAACACCAACATCCCCAACAACGGCGCCAATTTGATGAACAAACTTTCTCATGTTGTGTTTAAAAGATTTGTCTCAAATCCTCATCAAAATTTAAACAAATTAATGTAGTACTAGGGTTACCCTAGATTGTCTCCCGTGAACATTGGCTATTGATCTTCATTAAACATGTTGAAGGCATTAATTGAACAAGCAATTAAAATGGGGGGTTTTGTGGTTTCAAATCAAAATAAAGAGCAACAAGCAAACAAGTTTAATTAATTCAAACAATAGAAAACAACAATCCTTAGTTCATCCACAAAGATTCTATCCTCATTCCACTCAAGATTTAACTTCATCCTCTCTCCCATGAATTAGGTTAATTTAACAAGCGAAAATCAACCTTATGGTCCTAACGAAATTACGCAATTTTCTAGGCTCTAATCCTTCATCCCAAAGATACGCAACCTTAGAATTAAACCTAGGATTAAGCAATCTCTAGTTTAGAATCTCCTTAAAACGAAATAGGGTTAATTAAGCAATATCTCCCTCATTCACCATTAATTCAATTCAAGAGACAAGGAAGAAGTAATTCATGAGAAGAAAGGAATTATGTTATCATTAAAATCAAGAAACTCAAGAATCCATGTGAACTCACTAAGGATTACACAAAATTAGCCCTCCTTGGAAATGGGGGTCAAAAACACAGTTGAGAAATGCAGAAAACTCATTGGCATTAATGTAAAAGATAGAGAAATGAGAAACCAAACCCTAGGTTGGACCCTTGGTTGTCACCCAAGGTTGCCCTAAGCTCTGGAAAAATGTCCTAACTTTAGTAAAGAAGAGAAAAGGTAAAAAGTGTAAGAAGTCTCTACCCTAATTTGGCAAAAATCTATTTATACTAAAGCTGGCGCCCTCCAAAGTAATTACTTTCATTCTTTCATAGTAAGATGTGGATTCATCAGTATGCCTACCAGTCAGTTAAGCTGTGATTTCTGTGTAGGACACCATGCAAATGGTACGTGTGAGGCATCTACAAGTGAATCACAAGAACAAGTGAATTACATGAACAATTTTTAGAGACAACAATCCTTATATCCTCCTAGATTTGAATTTTTGAATAATAGAAGTCAGCAGTATTCTAGTTGGAATAATCAATATTCTCCTGCCAAAAATTCTAACTCTAATTTACCTTTTTCTAATGCAGGTACAGCAGCACAACAGTCTTATTTTCAGAGGAATCCATCCACTCAACCTCAAGGAACTCAGATATTTTCTAAGCCTATGAATGAAAGGTTGACTGAGATGGAGGAAACCATGCTGCAATTCATGAAGGTGACCCAAACAAGCTTCAAGAACTAAGAAGCTTCTATGAAAAAACTGGAAACACAAATTGGACAGTTAGCTGAACAATTATCCAATAGGGATGAATGAAGATTTCCAAGCAATACAGTGATCAATCCTAAGGAGCAATGTCAAGCCATCACTACAAGGAGTGGAGCTGTAGTTGCAAGTCCAAAAGCTGCAGAAAAGAAAGTCAATGATGAAGCAGCAAAGAGGAAAATTGAACAAGATCTGCAAAAAGGAAACTTCAGATTATTAAAGAAAGAGCAATCAGAAGAAAAAGTGAAAGCTCCTACAAATTCTAAAAGAAAGACAAAGAAGCAACTGTTTGAAGATGCTTGCAAGCCAATACATCCAGAAAAATACAAGAGGCTGCCTTATCCTCAAAGGGTCCAAAATCCTAAACAAGAGGAACAATTTGAAAAGTTTCTGAATGTTTTTAAGAAATTACAGATTAACATTCCTTTTGTAGAGGCCTTGGAGCAGATGCCTTCATATGCAAAATTTATGAAAGAACTACTTTTCAGAAAAAGGAAGCTAGAGCATGACAAGACAGTAACCTTGACAGAGGAATGCAGTGCCATTCTCAAGAGGAAGCTTCATAAAAAACTAAAGGACCCAGGATCATTTAACATTCCATGTGAAATAGGACAGTGCACTGTTGGAAGAGCATTGTGTGACTTGGGAGCAAGCATAAACTTGATGCCTTTAGCTATCATGAAGAAATTAGGCATAGAGGCAGTGAAGCCCACCAACATCACACTACAGCTAGTTGATAGATCATACACTTATCCTTATGGAGTAGTTGAAGATTTATTGGTTAAAGTTGATAAGTTTATTTTCCCTACAGATTTTGTCATTTTGGACATGGAGGTGGATGCTAATATTCCCTTGATCCTAGGAAGGCCATTTCTTCCAATACGGAGAGCTCTAATAGATGTACAAAAAGGAGAACTTATGCTTCGAGTTCAAGATGAGAAGGTAGTGTTTAATGTATTTGAAGCAGTAAAATATCTAGTTAAAGATAATTCATGTATGAGAATAGACATTTTGGATTCTATTATTACATATTATCCTATTGATAAATTTGATAAGAATTCTGTGTTGAGAGAAACAATAGCTGTAGGGAGTGTCAAATCTGAAATTCCTAAGAAAAATATATCACGGAAATTGAGCAACAATTAGAAGCCCTACCAATTCTAAATTCAGCAAAAAATTTAGCCAAAGAAGAGTTGCAGAAAGAAATGAAAGAAGATCAAAATCAGAAGCTAAAGCTCAAGCAACTACCCTTTAATTTTAGATATGCTTTCTTGGATGAGAGTCACGAAAATCCAGTTATCATCAACAATGAACTCAAGGAGGAAGAAGAGGAAAAGCTGCTAAGAATTCTGAGAAAACACAAATCAGCAATAGGGTGGAGCATTTTAGATTTGAAAGGTATAAATCCTTCTTTTTGTAAACATAGAATTCTATTTGAAGAGAAGTTTAAACCAGTTATGCAGCCACAAAGAAGATTGAACCCAGCTATGAAAGAAGTAGTCAAGAAAGAAGCCATGAAATTGCTAGATGCAGGGATCATTTATCCAATTTCTGACAGCCAATGGGTAAGTCCAATCCAAGTTGTCCCTAAGAAAGGAGGGATGACAATTGTACCTAATGAGAAGAATGAGCTCATACCTACTAGGACTGTCACTGGCAGACGCATGTGCATTGACTATAGGAATTTAAGGATGCAACTAGAAAGGACCATTTTCCACTACCATTTGCTAATCAAATGCTAGAAAGACTTGCTGGACATGCATTTTACTGTTTTCTTAATGGGTATTCAGGATACAACCAAATAGCAGTGGATCCTTTGGATCAAGAAAAAACTGCTTTTACATGTCTATTTGGAGTCTTTGCATATAGAAGAATGCCTTTTGGATTATGCAATGCTCCTGCCACATTTCAAAGGTGCATGCTTTCCATTTTTTTTTATTTGGTAGAGAAAATTATAAAGGTGTTTATAGATGACTTCTCTATTTTTGGTAATTCATTTGATGATTGCTTAGCTAATCTATCCATTGTTTTGCAGAGATGTCAAGACACTAACCTTGTATTGAACTGGGAAAAGTGCCATTTCATGGTACAAGAGGGCATTGTCCTTGGCCATAAAATTTCAAAAAAGGAATGGAGGTGGACCAAGCAAAAATAGAAGTCATCAGTAAACTGCCTCCACCAATTAATGTTAAAGGAGTTAGCAGTTTTTTAGGACATGTTGGTTTTTATAGGAGGTTTATCAAGGACTTTTCAAAAATTGCAAAACCTCTTAGTGATTTACTTGTGAAAGATGTTGAGTTCATATTTGATGATGCTTGTTTGCATGCATTTTCTGTTTTGAAAGAAAAACTGATTTCTGCACCTATTCTTGCAAAACCTAATTGGAATTTGCCTTTTCAACTAATGTGTGATGCAAGTGATAGTGCAGTTGGTGCTGTTTTAGGATAGAAAAAGGATAGGAAATTGCATGTCATTTATTATTCCAGCAAAGTTTTAAACCCTGCATAAGTAAATTACACAACCATAGAAAAAGAACACCTAGCTATTGTGTTTGCCTTTGACAAACTCAGATCATATTTGATGGGATCAAAAGTTATTGTATATATTGACCATTCTGCACTTAAATACTTGTTGTCAAAGCAGGATGCCAAACCAAAGTTGCTGAGATGGATTTTGCTACTGCAAGAATTTGAGCTGGAAATTAGAGACAAAAAGGAAAAGGAAAATGGGGTAGCTGATCACCTGTCTAGACTTCCATTGGAATGTCTAAACCCTAACTCCTTGGAAATTAATGAAGAATTTCTAGATGAAAGGCTTCTTGCGGTAGAAGAGATACCTTGGTTTGCTGACATTGCAAACTTTAAGGTTACTCAATTCTTCCTAAAGGTTCACTTGGCAGCAAAAGAAGAAGTTCTTACATGACAGCATATTCTATGTGTGGGAAGACCCATACTTGTTTAAAATTGGGGTGGATGGTCTAATTAGGAGATGCATTCCACAAAATGAACAATATGAAGTATTATGGCATTGCCACAACTCAGAATATGGAGGCCATCATGCAAGTTCAAAGACTGCTGCAAAAGTCTTACAAGTAGGTTTCTTTTGGCCTACACTCTTCAAGGATGCCAAGAAGTATGTTGAAAACTATGATAAGTGCCAAAGAACTGGCAACATATCAAGGAGGCATGAGCTGCCATTGACAAACATTTTAGAAGTGGGGCTATTTGATGTATGGAAGATTGACTTCATGGGACCTTTTCCCCTATCTTTCTCTTATGAATACATCTTAGTGGCAGTGGATTATGTTTCCAAATGGGTGGAAGCCATCCCCACAAGATCAAATGATGCCAAGGTAGTGATATCCTTTATAAGAAAGAACATTTTTGCAAGGTTTGGAGTACCCAGATGTCTGATAAGTGATGGAGGTGCCCACTTCTGCAACAAATACCTTGAAACAGTATTAATGAAGCACAAGGTTGCTACTCCATACCATCCACAAACAAGTGGACAAGTGGAAGTGTCAAACAGAGAAATCAAGCAGATTTTAGAGAAAGTAGTGAGTAGTTCAAGAAAAGACTGGTCAAAGAAACTAGATGACTCCCTATAGGCATATAGAACTGCTTTTAAAACTCCAATTGGTATGTCACCATATCAATTAGTCTTTGGAAAGGCATGTCACTTACCTTTGGAGTTGGAGCACAGAGCTTATTGGACTACTAAGTGGCTGAACTTTGATTTACCAAGTGCTGGAAAGAAGAGAATTCTACAATTACATGAATTGGAGGAGTTTAGACAGCAAGCTTATAAGAATGCAAAGTTGTATGAAGAGAGAACCAAGAGAATTCATGACAAATTCATTCTGCAAAGAGAATTCAGACCTGGACAACAAGTGTTGTTGTTTAATTCTAGATTGAAACTATTTCCAGGGAAACTTAGATCAAGATGGTCTGGGCCTTTTCTGATAAAAGAAACATCTCCCTTTGGAGCTATTCTGATTGAGGATCAAAAAATAGGGAGAGAATTCAAGGTTAATGGCCAGAGATTGAAGGTCTATCATAGAGAGGAGTTTACAAGAAATATTTGATGCATGAAATTGGTTCCTATTGAGTGAGGAACATTTAATGTCAAGCTAGTGACGTTAAAATAGCGCTTTATGAGAGCAACTCACATTTCTAACTCATTTTAAGCTTTCTGTATTGTGTTAGAATTCTGCATATTCATGTTTTACAATTTTCTGCAATTTCTGCAAATATTCTACTACATCTGATTTTCTAAAGTGAATCTGATAATTGATTAGAAATTTGAGGTTTAGAGGCATTTGATTAATGAGAGGAGTCACTATGTTGCAGGGAAGGAGCTACGCAGAGAGTGAATTTTGATGTTCCCCTCTGGAACAATCACTTTTGCTGATAAAAGTGATCACGCAGAGGCATCAAGGTAAACACGCTCCTCTGGAACACTCACTCTCACTGATGAGAGTGATCACGCAGAGGCAGATGGGAAAATATACTCTCTGGAACGCTCACTTTCCCTGGCAAAAGTGGCTATGCATAGGTAAGCATGAGTTTTCTTTTGCGCGTTACTCCTTTTTGTAAAAAAAGTTACAATATTACTTGCTCGTTATCACTTTGCCTAGCAATAGTGCTAACGCGCCCCTCACCTAGAAAACGTAAACTCTCTGGAACGCTCAGTCTAATCAAATAAAGTAACCACGCTGAATGTCTTAAATGCTGTAACGTTCACTTTTTACTTTGAAAGTGGTCACGTGCTCACGTGTGGCTATAAATACTCCTGAAAGTGAACACGCACACACCTTTGCACCAAAACAATTCTCCTTTTCTCTGAGCATTCTCTACGATTTCACTCCTTGTGTGTGTCGACCAATAACTACAAGTACATTCCCATAAATTTCTGCATCTTAGGGTTTTTTGTGTTAATGTTTTGGGAAAATGTCAAACGGGGTAATGGGACATTGTTCTGAGTTTATTTGATTCAGAAATAGAGAGGATAACACTCAAAAAAAAGTTTTCCATGTCATGTATGATTTTTTTTAGAAAATTTGAGTTTGCATTGTGCTATTTCTCTGGTTAAATTTCTATAGAAGTGGAGTGACCTAAAAAAACTTCAATAAAAATGTTTTGATTGAAAGGTGTTGAAATTGATGGTATGAAATTATCTTATCCACTGTTTTCTGTGTTTGATGATTTGAGAAAAATTTGAATAGGATAAATGGAGTAATATTTGGAGCTATTTGTCACCCATTCAATAATGGAAATAGAAAATATTGTGACTAGATTTTTGCTGTAGTCTATAATTTTCTTAGAAGACTCGAATATGCATTATTCCATTTTCATGAATAATTCTTCTGCAGGAATTAACTGGACCTAAAAGACTTCAGTGAAAAAGTTTGAATTAGAACTGTTGAATGTGAATTTCTGAATTTAATTGATGATGTGTATTAGATTGAATGTTTAAAAATGGCATGATAAAATAACATTTTGTTGAAACTAATTAGGTTGAAAAACTGTGTTGGAAAGTAGTTGAATTCTGGAAATAGCCCTTTGCGTTACCTTGCTATGCTATGATAAGTACATACATTCCTAACTTGCCATTTAGGGAAATAATCCAAAATCAATTTGGGGTAATGGGGCACTGTTCTCATTAGGATAATTGAAACTACAATGCACTATATGAACCAAATCTATGTAGAATTTGAGTTGACTTAAACAAAATTCTCTGAAAAGGTTGAATTGAAAATTAGAATGCATAACTATGATGAAATTTAGTTACAAATTATGCTGGGAAGGATTGAAGTGCATATCTGGTTGAAAATTGGTTGAATCCTGTGAATCTTCCTCTGCGTTACCATAATTTTCTGTGAGAGTGTGCAATCTGAATTTACAAAATTAGGGATGTCAATTTAAAAATTCTCTGAATATGGTTGATCAATTATGTGCATCTGTGCCTTTATATCTAAATATTGACATACCCTATTCTACTAAAATAGCTTTTATGCTGAAATCACAGAGTTTGTTAAAAAATAGATTGATAACCTCTAATAATCCCTCTGCGTTAACCTGATATGCTCTGAGAGTGTGCACTTTGAACTCATATATTAGGATTTAACATGCTTTGCTGTGAATGTTTAATACTATGTAGTTGTGCTTTTGTATTTGTATGTTGATTTATTATGACAACAGACTTCATGTTATGCATGTTAGAAGAATTTAAATTCTGTAAATTGTTTGATTGAATCTTCTTTAGTACAAAAATTTATACTTTTGCAACTGTGTATTATAATATTAAAATGTCCAAGTGGTTCTCTTTTGCAGCAAATTGAAAAATGGCCAGAACCTCCATGAATACACCAGTTGGATCTTCCAGGAAAACTCAAGCTGGATCTTCCAACACCACTCCAAGGAGATCCTCCAGAAACATCTAAGCTGGATCTTCCAAGAGCACTCCCAGATCAAAGAAGGCCAGAACAGATGGTGCCTCAGCTTTCTCACTAATTAAAGTATGTGATCCAAGGTTTAGAAGTATTGCTCATGAGAATTATTTCAAAGCAAATATTATGAGAAGGAAGATTGTCCCTTATAGAGCTTTTGAAATAGCAGGGGACAATTACCCAGAATACAAGGAAGAAATTCAGAAGAGGAATTGGGAATCCTTCTGTTCCTTAGCTGGAATGGGCTGGAGGGAAATAACCTAGGAGTTTTCTGCCAATGCTGTGAGGTTCAAAGGAGACAAATTCCCTAAGTTCAACACAATGGTAAAGGGGATGAGAGTGGACTTCACTCCTGCAGACATAAACAGAGTACTGAATATAAATTCTGCACAACAGCCTGGACAGTGGAGTTCAATGTTTTTAAGAATAGCCTCGACAAGGACTATGTGGAAATTCTGCAAAGGATTGGGCGGCCAGGAACAACTTGGAAGCTGAACCAATCTAAGAAGCCCAAATGCATTGTCACCAAACAACTGCTGCCATTTGCCAAAGTGTGGAGCACTTTCATTCTGAACTCCTTTATGCCAGTCAAGCACAGTTCAACATTGGCTGTGAAGAGGGCAAAACTTCTTTTTGCAATAGTTAATGATTTGTATATTGATGTGGGAGAGGTCATTAGTGAATGCATTTTAAATATTCTGAAAATCAAGAGAGATTCACTTGCCTTTCCTTCATTAATAACCTTACTTTGTGAGGATGCATGGGTCAAAGTTGGAGATTACCAAGAGAGGATTAGATCTGTGCCTCCCATCTCTGTCTCCATGGTGAAAGAAATATATGCTACCACATCATGCACTGCAGTAGATCCCATTCCTTCTCAATTCAGAAAGGAAAAACCAATGATGATGAAGGACTCCTTGAAGCTAATGGCTGAGAGACAAAACCAGTTAACAGAGAGGCAAACTGAGTTGCACAGCAGTATGAAGTCTAGGATTATGCTATTGGAAAGTGTTATGCTTAATATTGGTCAGAAAATGGGAATGACCAAAGATAAAATGTATCACACTCTAGACTTAGCAGAGAATGCCCAGTGCCTTCGCTCATCAGTTTTCAAAGATTTGCCAATCTATAGAACCCATTTTTTACAACTAGCTGAAGAAATAGTGGAGGAGGAAGAAGAGGAAGAAGAATCCTCAGATGCTGAGGATCCAGCAGATGAATAGTTTAGGAATTTATTTTTTGTCATTAAGAATTTTGTAAATTTCTGTAATTAAGTTTCAAATCTTTTGCGGTTGTAATTACAATTTGGTACATTTTGGTTTAATTTTCACATCTCTGTTTTCAATATCTATTAGCCTTCCAATTAATTTCCTTTTTACTTGCTAATTGATAAAATTTTGGTGTTTTATGTAGAAAATATCACAATCACATAACACTCACACATAATGGATGTTGACACAGCACAAGTTGCCATGAAAAGGGGTTTCATTTTCTACCTCTTATTCATGTGTTAGCTTCATAATACACTGAAATGTTTATGAAAAACACAAAAATTAATATAGCTATTGAACTGCTTTCAGTGAATCAAATGAAGTTTAATTGATAATTCTGTGAATTCTGTTTCAATTTTCTTTTTAAGTTGTTTTTCCCATTCTCAAAATGAGATCACACTTGTATTTTCAACATGAGGCAATCTTGCCACTAGGTGCATATAATTATGAAAAAGTGAATTGTGAGTTCATTCATTTACATGTCCACTTACAAATACGTAGTGAGACTTGAGCTGCATACTTCTCTTTCATGTGTGATTAATCATATTTTGCTGCACCCTCTAGAACTTGCCTTGTTTCTTGATTGAATATACAATTTACAATTTTCACATATATGATGGAGGCCATGTTTGATTATGCCTAGTTAGCCTAAATGCCTTCCTTTGCAATTGAAAGTCTTAGTTCACCCCTTTGAGCTTAATATCCTTTTTCTTCAAATTATCTCATTATAAGCCTTGCTGAAAAACCAATTTCACCATTCAAATGAAAAGAGACATAGTGAGTTTAATCAAGAATGAGTTTTAAAACTAAGTTTGGGGTGGCATCCACATTTTAATTGCTTGAGGACAAGCAATGTTCTAAGTTTGGGGTGGAGAATAACAAACTATCTAGGTTTTGTGTTCAAAAAGACAGAAGAAATAGCAAAAAGTTGCAGAAAAATGAAAAATATGTAGCAAAGTTGTGAAAAGGGCAAAAATGTGAGTTCAAAAGAAAGAATTGTAGCAAAATGTTGTAGAAAAAAAATGCTACAGAAAAAGGAATGAAAAGAAAAATAGTGTATGAAAGCTTCAAGGTAGAAAAAAGAAAAATTTAGAATGTTACTGCACGAGTGAAATTATATGCTGCATTATTAAGGGAGTTAGTGAGAAATGATGCAGACCCATGCTAGTTTTAAAAGTCATTCACTCAAAATGTCTCTGATCTTTTGAAAATGCATGAATTGTTTTCCATTTTGTTCAATACCTACCTTGACCTTAGCCCTGTTATAACCTACAAAAAGTCCTCTGGATGTGTGATTGACTATATTAAGCAGAGGAAATTGAGAATATAGGCAAGCATATGGTAGAGTGTAGTTAAATTGATGATTTAGAGAGAAAACACTACCTAAACATTGTTGAGTGATGAGGGAAACACTTCCAAGTGAGCTGTGATCATGTTTATTAATTGTGCTCACATGAATTTTGATGAAATATATGAACTTAGATAGCAATTCTTACTCAATGATGATTATGTAGTGTGATTATTATGCTGAGTATTTGGATCAACAATTTGATTGAAAATTTTGCAGAAAACACAGAATTGGAAATTGAAAAATCTGAAATAAGCAGTTTGTGAATTGATTTTGAAAAATGGAGGAACTATCCTTGTTTTAGTTTGGTTTGCTTGAGGACAAGCAAAAATTCAAGTTTCGGGTAGTGATGAATCCATATTTTTACTAATATTTTAGTGTAATTCTAACCTATTTGATAAGGAAAATATGTTAGAAAAAGCAGAAAAACTCAAAAAAAATAGAATGGTTGAAAGTTTTATTTCAATTTGTAGTATTTTAGCATTGGTGAGATTTTTGCTTAGAAATTAAGAATTTAATCTTGTTTTGTAGGAATAATCTGAGCAAGGTTCATGGAAATGGAAAATCAATGGAAAGGAAGAGAGTAGCAATTCTGGACTCAAAGCACAAGAATTATGGAATGCAAGCTAGGCGTGATCACTATTATCAGTGAAAGTGATCACTGCAGACATCAAAGAGGAATACACACTAGGCGTTAACACTTTTACCAGTGAAAGTGATCGTTCTAGAGCTTAAAAGAAGAAGAGAGTTTGGACGTGGTCACTTTTACTAGTGAAAGTGAGTGTTCTAGAGAGTTCCTCAGAAGAACATGTTGTGCGTTAACACTCTTGCTGGCGAAAGTGAGTGTTCCAGAGAGTCTCTCAGAAATCTCAAACATAGTGAGCTCTGCATTATCACTCTTACCAGCGAAAGTGAGTGTTCCAGAGAAAGCTAAAAATTCAGCAAGCTCTGCATTACCACTTTTACTAGTGAAAGTGGATGTTCCAGAGAGACCTCAACTTGGCAAGTTGCGTGTGTTCACTTTTATGAGTAAAAATGAACCATGCGCAACCACTCAGCTAGAGCTTATCTTATCTATATAAGTCCCTACATCTAGTATATTACCCACTGATTGAGGATAACTTTATGGAATGAATTTTAGCTTTAGTGACCTTTTATCTTTAGGCTTACAAACTACCCAAGGTAAGAATACATGTCGTAAATCAGTAGGTTAGAATTCTAGGAACCGTGATAAAACACTGTAGGAGCATATTGTTTTATTATCTCGCTACATTTTTTTATTTTTTATTATTTATTATTATTTTATGAGTTGCAAAAATTATTGACATTATATTATTCATTTTACGCGTGGTGCTGTTCAAAATCACAAATTTCATCGTTTAAAACACTTTTCTAAATTTATTTTTATTTTTTATAGAAAAAAATCACAAACAAATAATTTTTTTAAAAAATCTTAAAAATAGAAAATAGCACAATTAAGTTAACTTTGACTTTGACTTTGTTAATCTTGTTGACTTTGACTGATCTGCTTCTTGGTACTTGACTAGAACCAAATCTGGTCAATTACTTGCATTTGATCCTGTGATTGAATGCACTTGAAACAAGTTGAATAGACTTAAATTGGAAGGTAGTGTGCATAGTCATTGTAGTGATACCTTTGATAGTATTAGTGAGCATTCTAATTATGATCATTCTGATAGCATGTCTATGCACTCTGATATTATGGGTAATAATCAACACGAAAGGACTCTTAAAGAATTGGTTGCACCAGATGTCTCATACCAACCCTTAAGTGAAAGATTGGCTATATTACCTGCAGCTAGGGTCTGTCATTTGCTGGATAGACATGAAGAGGATGTTCCTAGAGAAGTTCTTTCTTGCTTCGAGAGTAGCCACAATCAGAAAAGAGATAAGTGGCATCAGACAGTTTAGTGATAAATGCAGATTTTACTAGGTTTTATGTAGTTTTCTAGGTTATTTTTTATAGAAAATGTAATTTGGAAAGTAAAAACTGCACAAAAATATATAAATGTTCAATAAAGTAAATTGTTGTCTTTAATAATTCAAATTTTGTGAATTTGATAGGATTTTGTGTAAAAATCGATCACTAGGCAAGTGTACCCATTGTCAGAGTAATATTGTGAAAAATAGAGTACCAAGTGTCGTAAAAACTTGGTGTATAAAAATCGATCACTGGACAAGTGTACCCATTGTCAGAGTAATATTGTGAAAAATAGAGTACCAAGTGTAGTATCTACATAGACTGTTTTTAAGAATTACTTCCTTAATTACCCAATTGTTAAAGAATATGAGAGAGAAATTGTGTTGATAAAATTGCTAAAATAAGAGAATAATAAATGATAAATGCTTTCTATACTTAATCCTACATTGTAATTCATGAATGATAATTGAGAGTTTTAAGCTATTCATTGAGAAAATTTACTATTATTAATTTCATTTTATTTATATTTTAGGAAAAAGGATCAAGAAGTGAAAGCTTTAAAAGATATTGGGAATTAAAACACACAAAGAACTAGCGATATACATGGGCAAGTACATGCCCGTGTATATGAGTGTGTATCTCACTAGTCGCGTCAATTGAAGTGTATCATCAAAACCAAAGATGTACATGGCCAAAGTACATGGGCGTGTACTTTTCAAGAAAGCTGTGAAGTGCAATTATTAGAGACCAGAGATGTACACGGCCAAAGTACATGGCCGTGTGCATGAGCGTGTACTTTTATGGAAAGCTTTGAAGGGCGTTTTTTAGAAACCAGAGATGTACATGGCCAAATTACATGGCCGTGTACTTGGGAGTGTACTTTTAACATGCGTCAGAATTTAAATTTCTGCGAGAAGATGAGCCCTTGGGCCACTCATATAAAAGGGAACTTGGCACAGAAACCTAGAGGAGGTTGTTTTTGGAGACGAAAGACTTAGAGATGGCAAAAGAATGGGATCAAGCATTCTAATTCATATCTTTTGTAATTTTAGTTTCAAGATGTTTAGGTTCTAACTTTTCTTTGAGTATCTAGACGTAATGAATCCTAATTGACTAAATTTTCTGGAATTCTTCTAATGCTATTTCATGTTCCTTTCTCTTGGGTTTAATTAAGTAGTATCAATTTTCTCCTATCTTGTTTTCTTGTTTGAATTTGAGTAAAATTCTTGCATAAATTTAACATTGCTCAATTAAAAAGACTTGAATGTATTTCTAGAGATAGAAAGACGTGAGTTTTCTGTATTAGGATTAACCCTAATTATGGAATTCATAATGAACTTAATGCAACCTAGGGGTATTAATTAAGGAAGAGATTTCGATTGATCAACTGAGGGTTAGGAATCATTATCCTTGAGAAAGGTATTGATTTAATTTAGAATTTCCTGCAGCGATAAGGGTTTGGAACTAAGTAGTTGAAAAAGAATTTCAGTTATTTGGACATTAAGGAGGATTTACAGTCTAGATACTTGCCTATTTCCCTTGAATACCTTTAGCCATAATTTTCTATAATTTATTTTCATAAGAATATCTGTTCCTTTTTAATTATTATTCTTTTACTTTTAGCAATTTCATCAACAAAATTTATTTTTTATATCTATTAACAATTACGCAATTAAAGAAGAATTTCTTAATAACAGTCCCTGTGGATACAACACTTGGTACTTAAATTTTCATAATATTACTCTGACAACGGGTACACTTGCCCAGTAATCGGTTTTTACACATCAATAAATTAAAAGAAACATATTTCTTATGATAATAAAATATAGAAAAGTATGACTAAGTGTATTCAAGAGAAATAAGCGAGTATCTAGATTGTAAATCCTCCTAAAGTATCCAAATAACTGAAATTCTCCTTCAACTACTTAGTTCTAATCTCTTATCGCTGCAAGAATTTCTGAATTAAACCAATACCTTTCTCAAGGATAATGATTCCTAACCCTCAGTTGATCAATCGAAATCTCTTCCTTAATTAATACCCGTAGGTTGCATTAAGTTCATTATGAATTCCATAATTAGGGTTATTCCTAATACAAAAAACTTACATCTTTCTATCTCTAGAAATACATTCAAGTCCTTTTAATTGGGCAATGTTAATTTTATGCAGGATTTTTACTCAAAATCAATCAAGAAAACAAGATAGGAGACAATTGATACTACTCAATTAAACTCAAGAGAAGAAAACATGAAATAACATTAAGAAGAATTTCAGAAGGTTTGGTCACATAGGATTCATTACGTCTAGATACTCAAAGAAAAATTAGAACCTAAACATGTAGAAACTACAATTACAAAAGAGAAAAATTAAAGAGTTTGATTCCATTCTCCAGCCGTTACTGACTTCTTCTTTCCCCAGAACTGCCTCCCTTAGGTTTTTGTGTTAAGTTTTCTTTTATACCAATGGTCCCCATGGCTTATCTTGTCGCAGAAGTTTAATTCTGATGTAAGTTAAAAGTACATGCCCTATGTACACGGCCATGTACTTTGGCCGTGTAAATCTCTGGTCTCTAAAAATTACTCTTCATAGCTTTTCTAGGAAGTACACGGCCATGTACTTTGACTGTGTACATCTCTGGTTTGGATGATGTATTTCAATTGATGCGACCAACTAGATACACACCCATATACACGGGCGTGTACTTGCCCGTGTATATCTCTAGCTTGATTGTGTGCTTGATGTGTGTATCCAGTGAGATACACGCTCATATACACGGGTGTGTACCTGCCCGTGTATATCTCTGATAGTCATATTTTAGTACATCTTTCTCTCCATGTTTTTGGTTTAATTGTGCTTCATTAGTACATTATTTTGATGTGTTAGTTTAGATTTGTGTTAGTAAGTAATTTAGGATTTAAATATAAATCTTTCTTAATTCTCGCCATAATTTCTTATTTTGACATAGTTTCTTGCAAAGACCATATCTGGAGCTACACTACTCGGAATTGGACAAATTTTGTGTCCCTGGAAAGATAAGACAGAGATCTACAACTTCTCTGTTGGGAGAAAAGCCCAGTTCGAGCATCTTCAAGTTCAAAATTGCGTCACAATGTTGAGGTCCTGCACTAAAACTTTCAGAATTTGATTGTATTGTTGATTTTACTTAGTTAGGGAGCTGGGTCTTAATTAAGCCCAATTATTATGTCTTTTACTTAATTAGGTGTTTAGGAAACTCATTAGGGAGTTGGCCCTTAATTAAGCCCAATTATTTTATCTTTAAATAGAGGTTATGACTCTATGTACGAATCCTTGTGTTTTTCTTTTCTCGCAATTTTTTTAGAATTACAAGTCTTTATTTTAAATTCTTTCCTTTATTTTTGTCTCTCTACCTTCCATCTTTTCATATTTTCTGGTTTTGGCCGAAGCAAACATGTTCATGAAGCAAGGCTAATCCATCAATCGGTTCAAGGTTTCAAGAATAACATTGCGTTTGAGTTTCGGGTTAGGTTCTATTGAAAGCGCTTTTCCTCCTTTTTTCTAATTAGGATAATTACGTTTTTCATGATATTGATTTTTCATTTGCATTCTAAACAGAGAATGAGAATTTCAGATTTGAAATAAATGAATTCACCTAATTCAATAAATCAATTGTTCTGAATTTTGTTAGAGCATTGGATTTGTGATTGCAGTTCTTGTTTTGATGAAATTCATAATCTAGATTTAGATTTTGGGTTATTAATGTCGTATTGAATTAGTGTTGATTGGAAATTCGTTGGAATTATATTCGTGTAACAATGAGAATTGCGTTGTAGTGATTGAGATCTTGATTTGGTTGAATTTCATATTTCGTTTCGCTGTAATTATTCCTTGTTTTTTTCTTTTCTGTTGTTTACAATTTAATTCAAAATAATCCTTCTCTAAGCTAATCTGAAATCACATGATGGAACCAGAAACAGAATGTATCTTATGTCCTTGTGAGATGACCTAGGTTTACTCCTTGTATTGCAAAATTTTTAAGAAAATCTAGTTTGTTTGATACCATTGCGACGTGGTTATCAAAATGGCGCCGTTGCCGGGGACATAAGTCAATTTGTTTTTATTTCATCATGTGTACTAACTGATTAGGTGTTTCTGTGTTGTGCTACATTTCATCTGTGTTTTTATTTCATAGTGCATTTTGTTCGTCTATTCCGTTCTGCGTATTGTGTTTATGTTCGTTTGCAAACTCTGAAACTACGTATTCTGTGTTTCTGTATTCGTTTGTAGATTTAGTTTTGCATTTCAATTCGTATGTGTGTGTTGATCAATTCGTGTTTTAATGTTTATTCATGATCCTTTGATTGTCTATTCCATTATTTCATTGCAATTGAGTGTGTGATTGTGATTGGTTCAATTGTTGTGGCTGCATGCGAAAAACATAGTTGCTGCATATTTTGATATCATATTTTACTGTTCATGCACTATTCATCAGATTTTGAAAAATTCCAAAAAAATACCTAGGGATTGAATTTTGATCTGAATTTTTGTGTCCACATTTATTTTAGTGTCTATTAGTGTTTAGAGTTGGTAGATTGCAAAAATCATTAATAGAAAAAGAGATACATTGTGGTGGCCAAGAGAATTTTTGTGAAACTTAAAAGTGCCATAACTTTTGCTAGGAATGTCAGAAATTAACCCACCACACATGACTTTGGGGTAGAAAAAAATTTCCTATCTACTATTGCCGGTTGAGGCTGCCCCAATTTTCAAAAATCGCATGTTTTCTAGAAGTTTTTTATTTTTCAGCATTTATTGACCTATTTTTCTTGATTTTAGGCTTCTCGTTTCCATGGTAAATCAATTCAAAAAAATCTGAAATTTTTTGTGGTGTTTTTCTATACCAAAAAGAGATTTATCATGGTCCCACTTCATTCATATCATGCATTTTGATGGTACTTGCTTTGTAAACCTACTTTGTGCATTCATTGATTGCTTGTTGTTCTTGTTGGTTCTAACCTTACATGACCAGGGCCAACCCTAGTGTAGTGAATCAACCTGATCTTGAGATAGAAAAAACACTTCGTAGGATAAGAGCTAGCAAAAATAGTGGTAGTGTATTTGGTGCTTCTTCTGAAATTGTTAATCTACTGTTAGTGAATCTAAACTTAAAATTGAGAATATGACTAATAACCCTGAGCTAACTTTGAAGGAATTGGCCACATCTAATGTTATGTATCAGTCATGGTGTGTCCAATATCCTGAAGACGAAATAATTTCCTATGAGCCTAAATCTAGACTTATCCATTTGTTGCTAAAGTTTCATGGACTTGCAGGTGAAGATCCTCATAAGCATTTAAAAGAGTTTCATGTGGTGTGTTCCACCATGAGACCTCAGGGAGTGCCTGAAGACCATGTCAAGATGAAGGCATTTCCTTTCTCTCTGGATGGTGTTGCAAAAGACTGGCTTTACTTCCTACCTTCAACAATCACTACATGGAATCAAATGAAGAGGTTATTTCTGGAAAAATTCTTCCCTGCGTCCAAAACTGCAGCAATAAGGAAAGAGATTTGTGGTATAAGGCAGCTGAATGGGGAGACTTTGTATGACTACTGGGAGAGATTCAACAAGCTGTGTGCTACCTGTCCCCACCATCAAATAAGTGAGCAATTACTAATTCAATATTTTTATGAGGGACTAACTTTGATGGACAGGAGTATGATAGATGCGGCAAGTGGAGGAGCATTGATGACTAAGACACCACACGCTGCAAGGCAACTTATTATAAACATGGCAGCCAATACTCAACAATTCAGATTCAAAGGAGCTGCTAAGGGAGTGAATGAGATAGCACTTGATCCTGGTACTAGTGCTGTTTATGGTGTGGAAAATCAGAGGCTGGAAAACAAAATCAACGAGTTGACCACCATGGTGAGGCATTTGGCAATTGGTCAACAACAAGTAAGTACAGTAAGTGAACAACTAGCAAGAGTCTGTGGCATATGTACTTCCACTGAGCACCCTACGGATTCATGCCCTACATTGCAAGAGACAGATGCGAATGTTTCTGGAATCTACACAAACCAACAGCAGCAATATAGAGCTCCAAATCAACAGCATCAGAATTATAACCTATACTCCCAGACATATAATCTAGGTTGGAGAGATCATCCAAACCTGAAATGGGGGGGGCAACAGCAGCAGCAGCAACAAAGCCAACAACCTTCATTTCAACCTACTGTAGGCAAATATTAGCCTCCATTCAGGCAACAGCTACCTCCACCACCCCCTCCTGCACAAAGAAGTGAGCCGGCATTTCAGGAGATGATGCAACAGATGGCTACAAATAACCTGCAGTTTCAACAGAACATGCAAGCAACTGTCCAGGATTTGAAGATTCAAGTTGGACATCTAGCAACTCAATTGAGTCAGATTCAGTCTCAAGGTTCCAGTAATCTGCCTTCTCAAACAGTAATGAATCCAAAGGGAAATGTGAGTGCTATTAAACTGCAAAGTGGAAAAGAGTTACCAGCAGTTGCAGCTGCAGCACCAGATTCTAAAAACAATAGTGATGCAGCTACTGAGAAACATGTTCCACTGCCCTTCCCGAACAGACCAGTAGCATCAAGAAAAAAACCAGAGTCAGATAATGAGTTGCTGGACATGTTCAGCAAAATAGAAGTAAATATTCCTCTTCTTGATGCCATCTGACAAGTTCCAAAATATGCAAAGTTTCTAAAGGAATTGTGTACTAACAAGAGGAAGTTAAAGGGTAATGAGTGAGTGAGTATGGGGAGAAATGGTTCTACACTTCTCCAGAATAAGAATGTGTCGGCAATCATTCCACCTGAGTTACCACAGAAGTGCAAAGATCCAGGAACTTTCACCATTCCTTGTACTATTGGAGAGGAAGTTTTTACAAATGCTATGCTGGATTTAGGTGCTTCAATTAATGTTATGCCTACATCTGTTTTTAGATCATTGCAGATTGGAGATTTGATTCCTACAAGAATTGTAGTCTAGCTAGCCAACAAAAGCACTGTGCAGCCACTTGGTGTCGTAGAAGATGTTCTTGTCAAGGTTGAGGACTATTGTTAGCAATCTAAACACTAGCAAGTGCACTAGGATTGCAGCAAGTAATGAGTAAATTTAAGATCCAAATATCGTCTCCACAGGAAATTTAGGTTTCAAATACCACTTCATAGAATTATAACTATTTAAGCTTTTTTTCGAAATTGGAAGAAGAGTAGTAACATGTAATAACAGCAAAACAGAACAATTAAAAGTAAAATGAACTTGCAGAAAACAGAACAATGAACACACAGTTATGTGATAAAAGAGAAAGAAACCATAGCTAGGGAATTGCTTCACCAAAACTCCAATGTTTAATCAATAAAGTTCTGAACTAACAAGCAATTGGAAAGAATGACAATCAGTTTCACATTATATTATTCAGAGGTTAATTCCTTAACTCAGTGAACCTAACATTCAATTAAACCATTCTAATTCCCTAGATATGATTCAATTCAATATTGCTTTAAGTGTAAGAAACCAGAAGATTGTAAGATCAAAGCCTCTTATCCCTAAGAAAACTATAATCTCGGTGATTGGTTCAGATCTGAAGAACAAATTCAATTTCCATTGACAAGAGTTCCTCTGAATTTAGTTAATCAAATTTCCATTCAATTTCCATGTGAAGTGCAGAATCAATCACTCAATCTATTCCAAAGCTTGAAATTCAGATCCAAATCAATTCAACATGTTCGTTTCAGATTTACAATCCCTAACTATGAACGAATTACACAGCCATGACAGAAGAGAAAGAAAAAGAAAGAGAAGAAGAGAAGAAGAAACTCAGAAACGCCATGGAAGCTTGCACCACTCCAATTCCTCTTCGTGAAGCTCCAAGATCTGAATCCCCACTCCTCTCTCTCACTTCCCCTAACAAGAATCTAACTAAAAAAATTGAAAATGAACAGAATCCCCTTTTTTCCGGATCGTTTCTGGTATTTATAGAATTTCCCAGATTTTCACGTCATCACTTTTATGAGAAATAGTAGTTACGCAAAGAGTTTTTGGTTGCGCGTTAACACTTTTCCCAGAAATAGTGGCCATGCGCAACTTCCTGATATTGAGAGCTCTCTGGAACTATCACTCTTGATGATAAAAGTGACAACGCAGAGCCAAGGTAGTTGAGCGTTATCACTATTGCCGATAAAAGTGACTATGCGCAACTCGCCAAGTTGAAGACTCTCTGGAACGATCACTTTTGATGACAATAGTGGTTACGCAGAGCTTTCCTGATATTTTGCCTCTCTGGAACTATCACTTTTAATGATAAAAGTGGTAACGCCCAGGCTTCACTTCTTCTTTGAGCTTTGAAGTGATCACTTTCACTGACAATAGTGATCACGCCCAGTCTGCAATTTCTTATTCTTGTGTTTTTGGAGTCCAGACTTGCTTCTTTCCTCTTCCTTGTCATCGAACCTCCATGGATATGATCCTTGCTCAATTTATTCCTTCAAAAACAAGATTAAAAACTTAATTCCTAAGCAAAATTTTCACAATTGCTAAAATAACTACAAATTTAAACAAAACTTCAATTCCTTCTCTTTTTCTGAGTTTTTCTGCTTTCTTTATATATTTTTCTTATCAAATGTGTTAGAATTATGCTAAAATGTCAGTCAAAATATGGATTCATCAAGGACCTTCTTTTTCCTGCTGATTTTTACATTCTAGAGATGGAGGACGACCTACCCAGCAATGCTACATTAATCCTTGGGAGACCATTTTTGAGGACCGCGCGAACAAAGATAGACGTGCATGCAGGGACCCTTTCTATGGAGTTTGGTGACAATTTGGTGCATTTCAATATTTTTGAAGCAATGAGACATCCAACAGAGAACCATTCTATTTTCAGTTTAGGTGTTATTGATTTAACTGTTGATGATTGCAAAAATTTAGATGATTTATTTGCTGATTTTGCAGATTTCACTAACCCATCTTGTACTTGTGATGATTCATCTATGTGTGCTGTTTGTAGTGTTGATGTTATAGGTGCAGCAGATATAGTTACACCAGTAGATGTTTAAACACTAGCAGTTGACTTATCTCCACCTCCATCAGTAGAGCTTAAGCCTTTGCCTGCACATTTGAAGTATGCTTGCTTAGAGGACAACCAACTACTTCATGTCATTATTGCTCGTGATCTCAACTCTGATCAAGGGGAGAGATTATTGCAGATTTTGAGAGAGCATAAGAAGGCCATTGGTTGGACTCTTGCTGACCTTCCTGGAATTAGTCCTGCTATTTGTATGCAACGAATTTTATTGGAGGATGAGTTTCGACCTGTGAGACAGCCACAAAGATGACTCAATCCTACTATTCTAGATGTTGTGAAGAAGGAGGTCACAAAGCTACTGGCAGTAGGTATTATTTATCCCATTTCTGACAGTAAGTGGGTTAGTCCTGTGCAGGTGGTCCCAAAGAAGACTGGGATGACTGTGGTGAAGAATCAGAATGATGAGTTGGTTCTAACCAGAGTTCAAAACAGTTGGCGAGTTTGTGTAGATTACAGAAGACTTAACCAGGCTACTCACAAGGATCATTTCCCTCTTCCATTTATCGATCAGGTTTTGGAGAGGTTGGCAGGTAAATCCCATTACTGCTTTTTAGATGGATTTTTTGGATACATGCAGGTTCATATTACACCAGCGGACAAACACAAGACCACATTCACCTGCCCATTTGGCACATTTGCTTACACCAGGATGCCATTTGGTTTGTGCAACGCTCCGGGCACCTTTCAGAGGTGTATGGTGAGTATATTTTCTGACCTTTTGGAGAGTTGCATGGAGGTGTTTATGGATGATTTTACTGTCTATGGTTCTTCATTTGATGCATGCCTAGAGAATTTATCTAAGGTGTTACATAGGTGCATCCAAACTAACCTTGTGTTAAATTTTGAGAAGTGTCATTTTTTGGTCATAGAAGGTATAGTCTTGGGTCACTTAGTCTCCAGTCAGGGTATTCAGGTTGATAAGGCTAAAATTGATATCATTGCTTCTCTACCTTACCCCACTTCTATGTGAAAAGTGCGTTCCTTCCTTGGACATGCAGGTTTTTACAGGAGATTTATACAGGACTTCAACAAGATTGCACTGCCATTGTCCAAGCTTCTGCAGAAAGAGGTAGAGTTTGTTTTCGATCAGCCTTGTCAGCTAGCTTTTCAGGAGCTGAAGCGGCGGCTTACCACCACACCTATTGTTCAGCCACCTGATTGGGAGCTTCCTTTCGAGCTCATGTGCGACGCATCCAACTATGCACTTGGAGCTGTTCTAGCTCAGCGGGTTGGGAGGCTTTCTCATGTAATAGCTTATGCTTCTCGCACATTAGATGCAGCTCAAGTTAATTACACCACTACTGAAAAAGAGCTTCTAGCTATTATATTTGCTTTAGATAAATTTCATTCATATTTGCTAGGCTCTAGGATTATTGTATATTCTGACCATGCAGCTTTGAAATTCCTGTTAAAGAAGCCCGATGCTAAACCCAGATTGATCAAATGGATGCTTCTCCTTCAGGAGTTTGATATTGAGATCAGAGATAGGAGTGGTGCAGAGAATTTGGTAGCAAATCACTTGAGTAGGATTGAAGGGGGGAATGTTGATCCCTTTCCGATTAAAGATAATTTTCCTGAGGAGCAGTTGATGCAGTTACATGATATTACTCCTTGGTTTGCTGATATTGTGAATTACCTGGTTGCATATGTCTTTCCTACAGATGTGCCTAAAGCACAGATAGCCAAACTAAAAAGTGAGGCTAAATATTATGTTTGGGATGACCCTTATCTTTGGAGATTTTGCAGCGACCAAGTGATTTGAAGGTGCATTCCAGATCAGGAGATCTATTCTGTGCTTCAATTTTGTCATGGTTCAGCTGTTGGAGGACATTATGGATCATATAGGACAGCTAGGAAGGTGTTGGAGAGTGGGTTTTACTGGCCTACCATTTTCAGAGATGCACATCAATTCTCCAACACCTGTGAGCAGTGTGAGAGAGAGTAGGGATGGCTATTACACAGAGACATGAGATGCCCCAACAGCCGATCATTTTCTGTGAGATTTTTGATGTTTGGGGTATTGATTTTATGGGTCCATTTCCTGTATCTTTTGGTTACACATTTATTTTACTAGCTGTAGATTATGTTTCCAAATGGGTGGAGGCTAAGGCCACCAAAACTAATGATTCTAAAGTTGTTCTGGATTTTGTTAGATCTAACATTTTTTGCAGGGTTGGTGTGCCTAAAGCCATTATCAGTGATAGGGGAAGCCATTTCTGCAATAGAAGCATGCAGGCTTTGCTTCGTAAGTATGGGGTTGTGCATCGAGTGTCTACAGCTTATCATCCCCAAACTAATGGGCAACCCGAGGTTTTTAACAGGGAAATCAAGCAGATTTTGCAGCAAATAGTACACCCTAATAGAAAAGATTGGAGCAAATTTTTGAAGGATGCTCTTTGGGCTCATAGGACAGCTTACCGGACACCGATTGGGATGTCTCCTTACAGGATTGTGTTTGGTAAAGCATGTCATCTGCCTGTTGAGATTGAGCATAGAGCATATTGGGCAGTAAGACATTGTAACTTGGAGTTTGAACAAGCAGGTATGGAAAGGAAGCTTCAATTACAACAGCTTGAGGAGCTTCGTTTGGAAGCCTATGAAAACTCAAAAATATACAAGGAAAAAGTCAAACGCTTTCATGTTAGACATATTTTGAGAAAAGAGTTCAAAGTGGGCCAACAAGTGCTTTTGTTCAATTCTCGCCTAAAACTTATAGCCAGTAAACTTAGATCTAGATGGGATGGTCCTTTTGTTGTTACTAATGTGTTTTCCCATGGTGCAGTTGAAATTAAGAATGAAGTCACCGGTAGCATTTTCAAGGTCAATGGATATCAACTCAAGGAATTTCATCAAAGTCCAAAGTTGGAGGAGGAAATTGTAGAAAACATGTCCTTGGAAGCACCAACTCTTACACCTTGAGGGAGTTCTTTCCCCATTCTATATTCTTTGAAATTGTCTTTGTTGTTTGGCTGCATTGAGGACAATGTAACTTTTAAGTGTGGGGGGAGTTGCATGAAAACTTGTGTTGCTGTTTTCATTTTCTGCAGTTTTCGTTTTCTGCAGTTTTTGTTTTCTATTTTTCATTTTCTGCAGTTTTCATTTTCTGCAGTTTTCTGTTTTCCATTTTTTTTTTGTTTTCTACTGTTTTTCAAATTCTGCAGTTTGTGCTTCTATTTTTCTGTTTTGATGATGTTTTGTTGGAGTTTTCATCTTTTTTTTTTTAATTTCTAGATGTAGGAATTGTGAAAGTTGTTACACCATTTTTAGTTGATAAGTTGCAATACTTGATATGAGTCATTTTTACATTTTTAGTTGAGCAAGTTGCTTGAAAATTTTGAGTTTGATTCATTAATGATAGAATTTAAACCTTGTGAGAATTTTGAGCATATTTTACTTCTTTCTTGTGTGATTTCACTCATGTTGCTAGATTACCTTTGGTTTTGCCTTGTATCTTTTTGAAGCTTCTTGTCACATGCATTATTGATATGATTTAGGCCTTTCTTCAAATTATAGCTACTTTGCCAAATTGACTTACCTTACATTGATTCCTCTTGTTTACCCCCTTTGAGCCTTTATAACCCTTCCTTCATTATAAGCCATATAGTGAAAAACCATGACGTTCCATAACCTTAGGGATTATAGGAGCTTTGGAATTGTTTTGGGAATGAGTCTTTAATAAGTGTGGGGGTGCCTCTAGGAAATACTTCTATATTGTGGATATTGAGTTATTTGGTATTAAAAAAAAAGAAGAAGAAGAAGAAGAAAGAAAGAAAGAAAAGCAAGCAAAAGAAAAAAAAAGTATATATATATAAAAAAAAAATGTGGAAAACCATTGGGGTTAGGAGATTTTTCTAAGGGTAATCTTTTTGCTTATTTAAACTTCTTCCCCATTGCTCCTCTTTTCTCTTTGGTTGTTTAAGCCTAAATGTCTTTTCCATCTAACCTTTACCTTGGCCACATTACAAGCTAAATAAAAGTCCTTTTGATCTTTAATAGCACGTGTTTCAAGTTGTGGAAATTAGAAGCTTGTCAAAGCTTGATTGTGCTAGTTTTCATGTTGTATTGAGCGTAAATACTAGCCGAAAATATTTGAGAGTTGAGAGCTATACACTATCTGTGAGGTTCTATCATTTTTGAATCTTTCTTTATTTTAACTTGCCTTCTTGCTTACTTTTAATGTCATTTGTGTCTTATCGATTGTTTGTTGCCTTGATTCTAGAAATGTTTGTTCTCTTTCTTTATTCTTTGCATTGGAAATTCATTAGAAAGTTTTGTCCCGGAGTGCAAAGGATTAAGTGTGGGGGTATTTGATAGTCATATTTTAGTACATCTTTCTCTCCATGTTTTAGGTTTAATTGTGCTTCATTAGTGCATTATTTTGATGTGTTAGTTTAGATTTGTGTTAGTAAGTAATTTAGGATTTAAATATAAATCTTTCTTAATTCCCGCCATAATTTCTTATTTTGACACAGTTTCTTGCAAAGACTATATCTGGAGCTACACTACTCAGAATTGGACAAAATTTGTGTCCCTGGAAAGATAAGACAGAGATCTACAACTTCTCTTTTAGGAGAAAAGCCCAGTTCGAGCATATTCAAGTCCAAAATTGCGTCACAATGTTGCGGCCCTGCACTAAAATTTTCAGAATTTGATTGTATTGTTGATTTTACTTAGTTAGGGAGCTGGGTCTTAATTAAGCTCAATTATTATGTCTTTTACTTAGTTACGTGTTTAGGAAACTCATTAGGGAGTTGGGCCTTAATTAAGCCCAATTATTTTATCTTTAAATAGAGGTAATCACTCTATGTACGAATCCTTATTTTTTTCTTTTCCCGCAATTTTTTTAGAATTACAAGTCTTTATTTTAAATTCTTTCCTTTATTTTCGTCTCTCTACCTTCCATCTTTTCATATTTTCTGGTTTTGGCCGAAGTAAACATGATCATGAAGCAAGGCTAATCCATTAATCGGTTTAAGGTTTCAAGAACAACATTTCGTTTGAGTTTCGGATTAGGTTCTATCGAAAGCACTTTTCCTCCTCTTTTCTGATTAGGATAATTACGTTTTTCATGATATTGATTTTTTGTTTGCATTCTAAATAGAGAATGAGAATTTTAGATTTGAAATAAATGAATTCACCTAATTCAATAAATCAATTGTTCTGAATTTTGTTAGAGCATTGGATTTGTGATTGCAGTTCTTGTTTTGATGAAATTCATAATCTAGATTTAGATTTTGGGTTATTAATGTCGTATTGATTTAGTGTTGATTGGAAATTCGTTGGAATTATATTCGTGTAACAATGAGAATTGCGTTGTAGTGATTGAGATCTTGATTTGGTTGAATTTCATATTTTGTTTCGCTATAATTATTCCTTGTTTTTTTCTTTTCTGTTTTTACAATTTAATTCAAAACAATCCTTCTCTAAGCTAATCTAAAATCACATGATGGAACCAGAAACAAAATGTATCTTATGTCCTTGTGAGATGACCTAGGTTTACTCCTTGTATTGCAAAATTTTTAAGAAAATCTAGTTTGTTTGATACCATTGCGACGTGGTTATCAATCTCTGGTCCTAATTTTTGCTTCAATTCCCACTATCCTTTAAAGCTTTCACTTCTTGATCCTTTTCTTTCCTGAAATATGAACAAAATGGACTTAGTAATAAATTCTCTCAATGAATAACTCAAAAATCTCAATTATCATTCATGAATTACATTATAAGACTAAGTGTGAAATGAATTTATCAAATTCCCCCGAGCTTGAACGATTGCTTGTCCCCACGCAAAGAAATGGATCAAATTTACCTTTGACAACAAAGAATCAAATTCCTTAATTGTTTTTTATTTTTTTCAAAATTTTGGAGGGATAATAATTCTTAAACATCAAATTATGCCTTCTTTTGGCTCTCAACCTTTGTAACTTCAAACATAATTGAATAAGGACCTTTATACCATTAATTCTTAAAAATCACACTTAAAATTTTGAATTCTTCCAAGGTGTTATTTTATTTTCTTCACTTTGAGCCATAATCGACTAACAGGATGCATCTTATGCTCCATCCTAATTAGCACAAGGTATTAATGGACATTCCATCCCTTGCTTTCCACATCGGTACCTCAAACAATTTCAAGGTTCTAGAATGTGGTATCCGGACATTGCCTGCAATCCATATTCAACTAGATATGCTTCTATGACATGCTCTTTTATTTTTTAGCAGAGCCCCAATTTTTTTTCAAATATTAATTATTCTATTAATTGCATATATTCTTAAACATTTGGTATAGATTCAAGGTCCTCAAATCAGAAATGTCTTCTAATACTTCAGTCGAGAAACAATTAAAAGTACAATTCAAATAACCAAAATAACTGCATATGATTTTTTTTTCAACAAAACATTTTATTTATGTAACTATCCAAGAATATCATCTCTGATGCAAAAGAAAAACTGACTCAATATTTGCTCAAGAACAAAACAAAAATTCAGTTCAGACATTTATAAGTATCCACCCCACACTGTAAGATTTGCATTGTCCCCAATCAAATATAAGAATTAAAGGGAAAGGTGAAACTTCCCTAAAAAGCAATAGAAATAAGCAAGGAGTGGTGGGAGTTACAGTTAATCTGAGATTCAAATGAAGAAGAAACCTGATCAAAATGAATTTATAGGGAAATTCAACTCAGTTCAAAATGACAAAAGGAAAGGAATAAAGAAACAAAAGCAATAAAGAAACAATAGCAATTTAAATTCTGAAAATAACATAAGTAAAAGAAATCCAACAACTAAGACTATCCTAATTGCAAACTAAAATGCTGCATCATCACTTGAGTAGATAGAAAGAGGGCTTACCTGGGTGTTTACACAGTTAGGTATGTAGCCATGTAGATGACCGTGTACATCACTGCCTGACAAAATCAAAAGGGAAGCAAAGTACATGGGCGTGTAAACCAAGTGTGTACATCTCTGCCCGACCCACATCTAAGCAAAATAAAAGTACACGACCATCTACATGGTCATGTAAATGACTGTATATCTCACTGTTCTCTCTCTCTCTCTCTTTTCTTTTTTAGTAAAATATATAAATAAATGAGCAAATAAATAACTAAATTAAAATAAACTAAACCTACCTAACCTAAATTATTCAATGTAATTCCACATTCAACATGAAGGAATTTAAACTCCTCATTTGCAAAAGTTTGAAGTTGACCCCCCTTGGTACAATTTCAGCCTATGTTCATTCACCTTAAAGTTTTCTTTTTTTGGATGAGTTAATTCAATTGTACCATAAGAAAATACCTCATGCACAGTGAACGGTCCAGACCAACAGGGTTTTAGTTTACCCGGGAATAATTTAGGTGAGATTTGTACAACAATACTAAATCACCTTTTTGAAATAGTTTACCTCCCTTGATTTTTTTTTTATCATGGTAGACCTTCAATTCTACATCTGGTGGTTCATTAGTGGATGGGTTTGGTTGCTTCCTTGAATTCCACTCCAAAACTTCAAAGTCCCTCGTTTTCAATAATGGCTTGGTGGCTTCTAAATGACACCACTGTTCTTGAGTTAGCAAGCTTATATCATGTCTTCCTCCTTCATGAACTAAGCTTCTTTCCAATGGGTCTGAAATCAAGAATTCCTGTGCACACTCAGAAACACAATCATCAATTACATTAATGAAGTAGCAAGAATCATCTTGTTTCAAAGACTTTTTCATTGCATCAGGAATTTTGAAAGTGACTTTTTCATCTCCAACTCTTAAAATTAACTTTCCATCACTCACATCAATTATAGCCTTTGCAGTAGCTAAAAATGGACAACCTAAGATCAAGGAGACTTCAGTGTCCTTGTCTATATCAAGAATCACAAAATCAATAGGAAAAATAAATTTGTCCACTTTTACAAGCACATCCTCAATGATACCCCTAGGATATTTAATTGACCTATCAACTAGTTGAATACTCATCCTAGTTGGCCTAGGTTCCCCCAAACCTAAGTTCTTAAAAACAAAATATGGCATTAAATTAATGCTAGCTCCTAAATCAGCCAAAGCCCTATCAACTATAAACCTATAGTGACTCCTATTGTTCACGAAAGTGAACACGTGTAGACCACGAACCTCTACGTTGCTACTTTTATGAAAAATAGTGATCACGCCAGAAAGGTGAGAAATTCTATAAATAAGATATTAGCCAAGAAACTTGGGATCTTTTCTCATTTTTTCATTTTCACACCTTAGGAGAGTTAGAGAGGGAGATTGGGGGCAACTTCCAAGCTCTGGACCTTGAGGAATCAGGTTGGGGATTGGATTTATGAAGAAATTATGCAGCTCCTCTTCTTTTACTCTTTCTCTCTCTTTTTCTTCTATAAACATGTTCTGATTTCTTTTTGTTATGGATTGATGGATCAGATTTTGATATTGTAAATTGATTGTGGATATAGATATTAAGATCCTTATTGTATTGAACGTTTAATTCTTTCCTTAATGCGATTCTTGAATTTGCTATTCAATTGAATTGAACCTAGAGGATTTTCATCAATGGAAGTTGAGTTAATTTCTCAGATCTGAATTTAATGTCAAGGTTATGGATATCTTAGGGATAAGAATTCGTGATCTTGTGATCTCTTAATTTCTAATGCCTAATGCAATGTTTGATTGATTTACACCTAAGAAATTAGGGTAGCTAATTTAATATTAGGATTAATGAGTCAAGGAATTGAACTTTGATTAATCTAGTGAAATTGATCATCAATCAATTAAGGAACTTAGAGTTCATATCTACTTCAGTTTTACAAAAGAGGTGAAATCATTCCTAACTTCATTCATATATAATTTCATTACTAAAATTCGTAGCTTTGTTTTGTTGTAATTTTTTTATTTCTACACTTTATTGCTTTTGTTTGCAAATGTTCAAAACATCTCAAATATTCGTTTGGCTCAACTAGTTATTGATTTGTAAAGTTGTAATTGATAGAACTAATCCCAGAGAACGATACTTGGGATTCAAACTGAATTCCAAATTTTATTACTTGCTACAACTACCTAGTACACTTGCTAGTTAGTGTTCTCTTAGCTTTGTGATAGTGCACCACAGGCCACATACTCTCCTCTTGACTCCACCTCTGACTAACACCTTTGCTAAGGGGCGTGTGACCGTGCACGTTGTATCTATGAGGCGAGGTTATCCAGCGACCATGCATGGTGTGAACTGAGTAAGTCCCTAGGGTTAAGGGCATCAAGAATTTGTTATAACAATGCCACAGTGAGTGTGGCTACGTGCAATGAGTTCACCTTTGTGTGGATTGTTTGATGGTGCAATGAGCGCATCTGTGCATCAATAAGAATGTAATATTTAAATTATTGCTTTGAGTTAGTTGATGAATGATCTAAAATATGTTAGGAATGTGTGTGGTGTGTAAAAATCGAATTACTGGGCAAGTGTACCCGTTATCGGAGTAATATTATTAAAATTAAAGTACCAAGTGTCATATCCACAGGGACTGTTATTAAGAAATTTCTCCTTAATTGCGTAATTATTAATAATATGAAAAATAAACTTTGTTGATGAAAGTGCTAAAAGGAAAAGAATAATAATTTAAAAGAAACAGATATTCTTGTGAAAATAAATTATAGAAAATTATAACTAAAGGTATTCAAAGGAAAAAGGCAAGTATCTAGACTGTAAATTCCCCTAAGTGTCCAATTAACTGAAATTCTTCTTCAACTACTTAGTTCCAAACCCTTATCGCTGCAGGAAATTCTAATTTAAATCAATACCTTTCTCAAGGATAATGATTCCTAACCCTCAGTTGATTAATCGGAATCTCTTCCTTAATTAATACCCCTAGGTTGCATTAAGTTCATTATGAATTCCATAATTAGGGTTAATCCTAATACAAAAAACTCACATCTTTCTATCTCTAGAAATACATTCAAGTCTTTTTAATTGAGCAATGTTAATTTCATGCAGGAATTTTATTCAAATTCAAACAAGAAAACAAGATAGAAGCAAATTGATACTACTCAATTAAACCCAAGAGAAAAGAACATAAAATAGCATTAGAAGAATTCCAAAAAATTTAGTCAATTAGGATTCATTACATCTAGATACTTAAAGGAAAGTTAGAACCTAAACATCTTGAAATTAAAATTACGAAAGAGATGAATTAAAACGCTTGATCCTATCCTCCTGCCGTCTCAAAGTCTTTCGTCTCCAAAAATCTCCTCCTTCCATTGAAGACCAGTTCTCCTTTTATAGGAATTGTCCTAGGGTTCTCGCAAAAGTTAAATTTTTTACGCGCGTAAAAGTACACGCCCAAGTACACGGCCATGTACTTTGGCTGTGTACTTCTCTGTTTTCTAATAGGTGTCCTTCAAATCTTTCCTGACAAGTACACGCTCATGTACACGGCCGTGTATCTGGCTGTGTACATCTCTGGTTTTAATGATACACTTGAATTGACACGACCAGTGAGATACACACTCATATACACGGGCATGTACTTGCCCGTGTATATCTCTGGCTTCATTATGTGTTTCAAGTCTCAATATCTTTTAAAGCTTTCACTTCTTGATCCTTTTTCCTGAAATATAAATAAAATGAAATTAATAATAGTAAATTTTATCAATGAATAGCTTAAAACTCTCAATTATCATTCATAAATTACAATGTAGGATCAAGTATAGAAAGCATTTTTCAAATTCCCCCGAAGTTGAACGATTGCTTGTCCCCAAGCAAAGAAATGAATCAATTTTTACCCTTGACAACAAAGAATCAAATTCCTGAATTTCTCTTATTGTTATTTTTATTTTTTTTATTTTAGAGGGAAAGTAATTCTTAAACATCAAATTATGCTTTCTTTTGCTCTTGACCTCTGTAACTTCAGACAGAACTGAAATAAGGACCTCTCTACCATTAGCTCTTAAAATTTTAATTCAAAACTTTGAATTCTTCCACAAGGTGTTATTTAATTTTCTTTACTTTGAGCCATGATCGGCTAATAGGGTGCATTTTATGCTCCATCCCAATTAGCACAAGGTATTAATGGAAAATTCCACCCCTTGCTTTCCACATCGGTACCTCAAACAATTTTGGGGTTCTAGGATGTGGTATCCGGACATTGCCTGCAATCCACATTCAACTAGTTATGCTTCTATGGCATGCTCTTTTATTTCTGAGCAGAGCCCCAATTTTTCAGATATTAACGATTCTTAAAAAAAAAATTGCATAGATTCAAGGGCATAGATTCAAGGTCCTCAAATCAGAAAAATCTACTCATACTTTAATCGAGAAACAATCAAAAACACAAATGCAATATCTAGAATAACTGCATATGAATCTTTATTTTTGTTTTTATTTTTATTTTCAGGAATATCATCTTCTATGTAACAGTAAAATTGACTCAGTATTACTCAAGAATAAAACAACAATTCAGTTCAAATATCTATAATTATCTACCCCACAGTGTAAGATTTGCATTGTCCTCAATCAAATAGAAGAGTTAGAGTGCAACTGAAACTTCCTTGAAGAGTAAGTAAATAAGCAAAGAATCTTGGGAAGCAAAACTAATCTAAGATTAACTTGGAAAGGAAACCTGATCAAAATTGATTTATAGGAAAATTTTACTCAGTTCAGAATGACAAGAGGAGCAGAATGATCAAAATAATGCGATAAAGAAACAAAAGCAGTAAACAAAAAAAAGCAATATAAATCCTAAAAATAACATAAGTAAAAAAAATTCAATAACTTAGACTATCCTAATTGCAGACTAAAGTGTTGCACTAGCATCATCCGAGTCTTCATCATCTATACTAAGAAAGTGGTCAGAAGGAAATGGGGTTCATGCTGGGGTGAGGACGCTTATTCAAAATATAAATAAATGAGAAAATAAATAACTAAATTAAAATAAACTAAACCTACCTAACCTAAACTATTCAATGTAATTCAACATTCAACATGGAGGAGTTTAAACTCCTCATTTGCAAAAGTTTGCAGTTGACCCCCCTGGTATAGTTTCAGCCTATGTCCATTCACCTTAAAATTTCCTTTTTCTGGATGAGTTAATTCAATTATACTACAAGGAAATATCTTATGCACGGTAAACGGTCCAGACCAACGAGATTTGAGTTTACCTGGGAATAATTTGAGGCGAGAGTTGTACAACAGTACTACTAAATCACCTATTTGAAATAGTTTACCTCCCTTGATTTTTTTATGATGGTAGACCTTCAATTTTTCATCTGGTGGTTCATTAATGGATGGGTTGGTTGCTTCTCTGACTTCCACTCCAAAACTTTGGAGTCTCTTTTTCTCCATAATGGCTTAGTGGCTTCTAAATGACACCATTGTTCTTGAGTTACCAAGCTTATATCATCTTTTCCTCTATCATAAACTAATCTTCTTTTCAATGGGTTTGAAATCAAGAATTCCTATGCACAATCAGAAACATAATTATCAATTACATTAATAAAGTAGCAAGAATCATCTTGTTTCAAAAGCTATTTTATTACATCAGGAATTTTGAAAGTGACTTTTTCATCTCCAACCCTCAAAATTAACTTTCCATCCCTCACATCAATTATAGCCCCTGCAGTAGCTAAAAATGGACGACCTAAGATCAAGGGGACATAAGTGTCCTCGTCCATATCAAGAATCACAAAATCAACAGGAAAAATAAATTTGTCCACTTTTACAAGCACATTCTCAATGATACCCCTAGGATATTTAATTGACCTATCAGCTAGTTGAATACTCATCCTAGTTGGCCTAGGTTCCCCTAAACCTAATTTCTTAAAAACAGAATATGGCATCAAATTAATGCTAGCACCTAAATCAGCTAAAGCCCTATCAACTATCAATCTACCAATGAGACAAGGAAAAGTAAAACTCCCTGGATCATTTAATTTTTCGGGCATCTTATTTTGCAAAATTGTTGAGCATTCTTCATTCAGAGTTATTGTGGCCAACTCCTCCAATTTCTTCTTGTTGGACAGTAGATCCTTCAGAAATTTGGCGTACTTGGGCATCTGTGCCAAGGCATCAACAAACGGTAAATTGATATGAAGTTGACAAAATAAGGACAGAAATTTACCAAATTGTTCATCATCCTTGTCTTTCTTCAATCTTGTTGGGTAGGGAAGTGGGGGTATGAATTCTTTCACTACAGGGGGCTTTTCCACAGTCTCCTCTTGACATTTATCCTCTTCTTTAACTGCATCTTTTTCTATTTCTTGCTTCCCCTTCTCTTGTAATGTTCTGCCACTCCTTAATGTTACTGCCTTCACCTGCTCCGTAGGATATGTTTCAGTATTGCTAGGTAGGCTCCCTTGGAGTCTTTCTGAGAGGAGTCTAGAGATTTGACCCAACTGATTTTCCAGATTATGGATTGATGGTTGTTGATTTCTTAATGCTGTCTCGGTGGATAGAAACCGAGATTCTGATGTTTGAATGAATTTGGTCATCAGCTCCTCAAGGTTTGACTTCTTTTCAATTGGGGGTGGTGGTTGATGTGGAGCTTGTTGAAACCCTGAGGGTGTGTTGTTCCGCATTGGCTGTTAGTTGTTGTTCCACGGTGGGTTTGCATAGTTCCTCCAGCCCGGGTTATTTATGCCATTGTAATTTTGGTACGGTGGTCTGTTTCCTATCACATTGGCATGTTCTTCCTGAGTAGCTTGACACTCATGATTAAGGTGGCCTCCTCCACAAACATCACATCTCATCACTAGAGCAACTGGATGGTTAACAGATAAACCATCAATCTTCTTCCCTAAGGCTTCAACTTGCATTGCCAAGGATGTCACTGCATCAAGACTATAGATCCCCGCAGATTTTGCAGGTTTGGATCAAGTGGAGTTCCATTGATAGTTGTTCATTGCCATCTCTTCAAACAGTTCTTGTGCAGCCCTTGGTGTCTTGCTATTCAAAGTGCCCCCAGCTGCAGCATCTATCATTTGTCTTATGGCTGGGTTTAATCCATTGTAGAAGGTTTGCACTTGAAGCCAGTCCGGAATCCCATGATGTGGGCATTTCCGCAACAATTCCTTGAACCTCTTCCACGTATCGTATAATGTCTCTGACTCTAACTGGTAGAAGGAAGAGATATCATTCCTCATCTTGGCAGTTTTAGCGGGAGGAAAATATTTCGCCAAGAATTTTTCTGCCATAGCCTCCCATGAAGTGATAGATCCTCGCGGGAGAGAGTTCAACCATTGCTTTGCTCTGCTCCTAAGAGAAAATGGAAATAGCCTCAAGCAGATTCCATCATCAGTAGCTCCATTGATCTTGAAAGTATCACAAATTTCCAGAAAATTTGCAATGTGAGCATTGGGGTCTTCGTCTTGCAACCCATCAAATTGGACAAACTGCTGAACCATCTGAATAACATTGGGCTTTATTTCAAAATTCCCTTGCACATCCGGACGGACAATGCTAGACTCTGTCCCCATTAATGATGGATGAGCATACTCGGACATGGTCCTTGGTTGATCTTCGTTGTTTGCCATTCCTTCCATGTGGGTTTCTGTGTTTTCCCTCTGTACTAGCTATCGCCTCTCTTTCTGAATTTTTTGCAAAGTTCTTTCGATCTCTAGGTCAAATTTAAATAGTTCTTCAGATAGTGCAGTAGAACGGGTTTTGATCATACACTAGAAAAATCAACTCCTAAAAAGAATGAAAGCAAAATAGTTAAGTTAATTCAAGACTAAAGAAATAAATAAAATTAGTAAACACGTAATAAAGGGAATCCTAATTAAACAGTCCCCAGCAACGGCGCCAAAAACTTGATGTATAAAAATTGAATTACTGGGCAAGTATACCCGTTGTCGGAGTAATATTATTAAAATTAAAGTACCAAGTGTCGTATCCACAGGGACTGTTATTAAGAAATTTTTCCTTAATTGCGTAATTATTAATAAATATGAAAAATAAACTTTGTTGATGAAAGTGCTAAAAGTAAAAGAATAATAATTTAAAAGAAACAGATATTCTTGTGAAAATAAATTATAGAAAATTATAACTAAAGGTATTCAAAGAAAAAAGGCAAGTATCTAGACTGTAAATCCCCCTAAGTCTCCAATTAACTGAAATTTTTCTTCAACTACTTAGTTCCAAACCCTTATCGCTGCAGGAAATTCTAATTTAAATCAATACCTTTCTCAAGGATAATGATTCCTAACCCTCAGTTGATTAATCAGAATCTCTTCCTTAATTAATACCCCTAGGTTGCATTAAGTTCATTATGAATTCCATAATTAGGGTTCATCCTAATACATAAAACTCACGTCTTTCTATCTCTAGAAATACATTCAAGTCTTTTTAATTGAGCAATGTTAATTTCATGCAGGAATTTTACTCAAATTCAAACAAGACAAAAAGATTGAAGCAAATTGATACTACTCAATTAAACCCAAGAGAAAAGAACATAAAATAGCATTAGAAGAATTCCAGAAAATTTAGTCAATTAGGATTCATTACATCTAGACACTCAAAGGAAAGTTAGAACCTAAACATCTTTAAATTAAAATTACAAAAGAGATGAATTAAAATGCTTGATCCTATCCTCCTGCCGTCTCTGAGTCTTTCGTCTCCAAAAATCTCCTGCTTCCATTGAAGACCAGTTCTCCTTTTATAGGAATTGTCCTAGGGTTCTCGCAAAAGTTAAATTTTTGACGCGCGTAAAAGTACACGGCCATGTACTTTGGCCGTGTACTTCTTTGTTTTCTAATAGGTGTCCTTCAAATCTTTCCTGACAAGTACACGCTCATGTACACGGTCGTGTATCTGGCCGTGTACATCTCTGGTTTTGATGATACACTTCAATTGACTCGACCAGTGAGATACACACTTATATACACAGGCATGTACTTGCCCGTGTATATCTTTAGCTTCATTATGTGTTTCAAGTCTCAATATCTTTTAAAGCTTTCACTTCTTGATCCTTTTTCCTAAAATATAAATAAAATGAAATTAGTAATAGTAAATTTTATCAATGAATAGCTTAAAACTCTCAATTATCATTCATGAATTACAATGTAGGATCAAGTATAGAAAGCATTTATCAGTGTGGAAACATGTCAGGTGAGACTTTGTGCTTGTGTGTGTTTGGTAGTGTAGAGTACTCACCCTTACATTTATTTTTCAGGTGACCAAGATGATCAGCACTAGGCTTAGTGAAGGGATGGATGATACTGCTATAGGACATAGAATATTTATTAGCTAAAATGTATTATTTAAGTCATGTAGCTATTATTTGATTCAAATTGTAATCCATTCTTATTTTGAAATACTTTGTGAACGATGCATTTGGAACTATTTGAATGAAAAAATTTTATTACTCCCAATTTTATGAAATTTATTTATATTTGGAAATTAAATTAAGGTGTTATAATTTGGTATCAGAGCAGTTCATCCAAACAGGACTGTGGTATTGGCCTGAAGCGTCCAAGTTGTGTGTTGATATGTTTTGTTTTCCTGAATTATAAATGTTGTTATTGATTGGACTTGTTGGATATGGTTTGCTAAATTGTTGTTAGATTAAACTAGAATGGCCGGTAGAGGTAAAGGAGCTAGAGTCACCAATGACCTCCTAGAGCAAATGACCTAAGCTCTGGAGGCCTTAGTGCACCACTAAGATGCGGAGCCAGCTGAGTACTGAGGGTTGTCTACCTGCACTAGGCACAATCCCCCTAAGTCTGAAGGGATGTTCGATCCTAAAGGAGCTCAGAGGTGGTTTGCGGACGTAGAAAAGATCTTCCATGCTATGGGGTGCAGGGAAGAATACAAGGTAAACTACGCTACCTACATGTTATGTGGGGAGGTGGAAGACTAGAGGAGGTTTGCCAATCAGATGTTGTCATAAGAGGGTGGCTATATTCAGTGGGAAGCATTGAAGGCAAGCTTCCAAGGGAATTATTTTCCTCGGGACTTGAAGAAGCAAAAGGCCCGTAAATTCCTTGAGCTAAAGTGAGGGAGTATGACAGTAGAGGAGTATGCAGCAAAATTCTAGGAGCTGATGAAGTACTGGCCTCACTACCAATATAAAGAGGGAGAGGAGGACTTGTGTGCTCAGTTTGAGCATGGGCTGAGACCAGATATCTGAGCTGCAGTCAGTGTGTTCTAACTGACTAACTAGCCCACTCTGGTGAGCAAGTGTAGAATATTTAAAGCTAACTTGAATGGCAAGACCATGGACACCGGGGGAAGTGGCCCAATGAGACAAGATAAAAGACCCCATAGGTTCTCTAAGGGACTGTAACACCTTAAATTTAATTTCTAAGTAATAATTTTGCAAAATGGCAGTAAAAATTTTTCGTTTAATAAAAGATCCCATTAAAGTGTTTCATAAAATGGTTCAAAACAATAAAGGATTATAATTTATATCAAAGACTACTATAGGACTATTTCAGTTACATCATAATTTCAAAATACAATCTAAGTCCTATAGCAGTTCATCCTTCCTTCATTGAGTCCGGTGCTGATTGTGTTGGTCACCTGAAAAATAAATGTAAGGGTGAGTACTCTACACTATCCAACACACACAACTAACATAAAGTCTCACCATGCATATCTATAGGTATTCTAGCATATTTACTCAAGTCTAGATAATTACAAGCAACATTTCAAGCATTTCGTTCTAGTTCATAATCGATGCACTCACTGCATCTAGCCACGCTCACTGTTGCACTGTGATCACAAATTCACACCATGAATGGTCGCCAGTCACCCCTGCCTCACGGATAACGCGAGGGCAGTCATGGGTCCCTCAGCAATGGTAGTGGTGAGAGGTTTAGTCAGGAGGAGTGTGTGGCCCGTGGTGCACCCACGCTCATTGTTGGTGTCACCACCACTCTCTCTTCCCCTATGTATTTCTACCGTCCTCATCTTTCACAGCTCAAGTGTATCGCCGAACCATTCACAACTTCATTACAACGGTATTCAACATGCCCTATTCACACATATTTTAAGCACACATATTACTCATTCACAACACACGACACAATTGTCCATAGTCATTAACATTACATGGCACATAGGCCCACATTCATCTACCACACACGACACACGTGTCCATTTCATGCACACAACATTTCGACATGCAAACACACGTGTCCATCCATTTACATCATTCAAGGACACGCAAACACACCTATTCGCCCATTTTGCACTCAATCATTTCACTCATCACATTCAATATCAATTGCTTAACATGCTCATACACGTTTCTTACTCCCTATCATAGTCACATCACAACATTCAATAGAATAAACGGTGAATTAAACATAATGAGATAGGGTAGAGTCCTTCCTTACCTCAAATGAAGACCTACACACAAAATCAGCAATGAGAAGGCGCCCCACACAAACTTAGTCCTAAATACACTGAAACTTCTCGTGAGAACCAAGGAAAACTGAGAAATAAGAGAATGAGGATGAAAAACTGAAACCTTAACCATTAAAACTTACCTTCAAGCATTCCCTACATAATTTCAACCTTCAATCTTGCTCCCAAACGGCTTAGAGGAAATTTAATAAGTGAAATAAGGTTTTGGATCGAGAGAATCAAAGGGACCTTGAAGAGAGAAAAGGGAAATAATGAGTTTCCCAAGCCCTACCCCCTTTAAATCTTCTCTGGTCATGACAATCTTGTTTCAGCGAGATACTCTCATTGCAACGACTGTCGCTGCAGAGAAAATATCAGAGAAAATTGCACCCTGGTTTCTGCAGAATCTCGCTACAGCGAGACTGCACTAAAAAATGCAGCCAAAACTATGGCTTTGTCGCTACAGCGAGGGACCTCTCGTTACAGCGACAAGGCGACAATTTCACCCCCTTCTCCCAGTGCCTTCTCGCTACAATGAGAATGCCCTGCAGCAGCATCCATATTTAGCCACTAATAACTTTCCTAGTAATCACCAAATTCAATCCCTGCATCCTCACACAGCACAGTTATTAACGAAGTAAAAGCTAAAGAGTCTCTTTTTCTTTTCAAGATGTCTAAGATACATCCACTAATAACTTCCCCTACATTAATGTACATGTCATTCACTGTAACAAATAAAAGTTTAGCCCTTTTTACTGCTAAAGTGGAGCTGTGCTTGACTGGCATAAATGAACTTAAAATGAAGGCACTCTACACTTTGGCAAATGGTAGGAGGTTCTTGGTGGTGATGCACTTGGGTTTCTCTACTGTGTTCAGCTCCTAAGTAGTCCCTGGTCTTCCAATCCTTTTCAAGATTTCAACATAGTCCTTGTCTTGATAGTCCTTGAAAGCACTAAATTCTTGTTGTCCAGGTTGTTTTTGTGTGTTGATGTTGAGGACCCTATTGATGTTGTTAGCAAAAAAATCTACCCTCATTCCTTTGACCATGGTGTGGTATTTTGGTATCTGATCTCCCTTGAACCTCATAGCATTTGCATAGAACTCCTGTGTAATTTCCCTCCAGCCTATTCCAGCCATTGAGTAGAATGATTCCTACTCTCTTTTTTGAATCTCTTCTTTGTACTCTGGGTAATGGTCTTTAGCAATTTCGAAAGCTCTGTCGTGGACTATTTTCCTCCTTAGGATATTAGCTCTGAAGTAGTTTTCATGAGCTATGCTTCTGAATCTTGGGTCATTTTGAGGAATTGGCCTTGAGGAAGAAGCTCCTGCCATTCTCCCCTCTTTGTCCTTGGGGTTCCCCTTGAAGATCCAACTAGAGTTTTGTCAGATGTTCTTTCCATTTCTTAGATATCTGCTAAGAAATCAGTTTTAAACAAGTTAGAGTACAATCTGCTGTAATGAAAAATGCAATTATTCATACTCATAATGAATTACAAAATGCAAATGCACAACATTAGCAATCAGAATCAGAGAGATTATAACTTTTTTGCCCAATGGCAAATCCAGAATGTATATTGACTGCTCCCTAGCTTTAAGTTCTATCATAGAATAACAGAATAATGCAAACAAATACATCCAGAAGTTCAATAAAATTTTCAACAAAGTTCTTCAGTTCTATCAATTGATTGCAAAACAGAAAAATTTTAAATATAATATAATATTGCAGAAAATTTAAAAAGAACAAATGCTCAATCTAGTTATTTTCCTTTTACTGATATTGAAAACAAATATTCCCCGACAATAGCGCCAAAAACTTGTCACTTTCTTAACAAAAGTAATTTTGACTAGCAAGTGTACTAGTGTTATTGTAGCAAGTAATAAAATGTTAGAACTATGTTTGAGTACCAAATATTGTCCTTAGGGAATAAAGTTCTCAATTATCACTTCACAAGTCCACAATTAGTTGAGCCTCACGAATTTCAGATGAAGTTCGGATGCAAAAGTAACCAATATTGAAATTAGAAAACAAAACAGAACAATGAATATGAAAGTATGTATTTGACAGATGTAGAAAACATAGTTAGGGACTTGTTTCACCAAAACTTTAGTGTTGATTCAATAAAGTTATGAACTTTCAAGTATTTAGATGGAATGACAATCAGTTTCACGTTTTATTATTCAAAGGTTAATTCCTTAACTCAATCACTCTAATTCCTTAGATCTGGTTCAATTAAATGTTGCATTAAGCATTAGAAACCAGAAGATTGCAAGATCAAGATATCTTATCCCTAAGAAATCAATAACCTTGGTAATTGATTTAGGTTCGAGAAACAAATTCAACTTCCATTGATAAGAGTTCCTCTGTAATTAGTTGCTCAAATTTCCATTCACTCACTATGTGAATAGCAGAATCAATTATTCAATCCAATCCAATATTCAAAGTTCAGATTCAAAATCAATTTAACACTTCCATTTCAGATTCACAATCCCTAATTACAAAAAGTTTAAGCAACAATTACAAAATGAGAAGAGAAAGAAAGAGAAGAACATGATGAACAAAGAAGCATCTTCAAGCCAATCTTCAATCCGATTCCTCAAGATTTGAAGCTTGATGTTCATTTCCAATCTCTCTCTCAGACTCTCTCAACACCAGAAAACAAATGAGAAGTGAAATGAACAAAAGATTCCAAGATATATAAGCTAATTCATATTTATAGAATTTTCGCCTTTCTGGCGTGATCACTATTCTTCATAAAAGTAGATACATAGAGGCTTTTCTAATATTCTTCATGACTGTAATGATCACTTTTCTTCACAAAAGTAGCCATGCTAAGGTTCGAGATCTATGCGTGTTCACTTTCGTTGGCAAAAGGAGACACGCAACTTTGCAGTGATGGAAGGTTCTCTAGAACAATCACTTTTGTGAAAAAAAGTGATAACGCGCAACTTGCTTTCCTAGAGGCTTCTTTGGAGTGATCACTTTTGCCAAGAAAAGTGATCACGCGCTCTTTGCTATGCTGGAGCTCTTCTCTGGAACGATCACTTTTGCCAGGAAAAGTGATCACGCACGCTTTGCTATGATTGAAGCTTCTCCGGAACGTCACTTTTGCTAGGAAAAGTGTTCACGTGTGCTTTGCTATGATTGAAGCTTCTCTGGAACACTTACTTTCATCAATGAAAGTGATCACGTGCATATTTCCCTTCACTTTCAAGCTCTGAAATGATCACTTTCACCAGCGATAGTGATCACGCCCAGCTCTTGCTTCATTAAACCTTGTTCCTTGATTCTAGTTTTGCTACTTTCCTTCTATCTTTACTTTGATCTTCCAACCTCATGAACTTAGCTCAGAATTTCCTACAAAAAATATGATTGAATCATTAATTTCTACATAAAAAATTCATAAATTCTAAAACAACTATGTGTTTAGAGAAAACTTTAATCATTCTGTTATTTTTATGAGTTTTTCTGCTTTTTCCAATATGTTTTCTTTATCAGAGGTATTAAAACTAAGGTAAAATACTAGTAAAATATAGATTTATCAACATCTTCCTCATGTCAATCAACACGCCTCATAGGAAAATCCAGACATATATATATATATACACACACACACACCCATACCTTAACAATTAAACATTATTACAAAATTTGGGGCGTTACAATTCTCCCCTCCTTTTAGAGAATTTCGTCCCCAAAATTCAACCCAACATACACAGATTACGCAAACAATCTATGATATAACTCTCTCATTCTACTCTCCATTTCCCATGTGACATCTCCCTCATCACTTGAATTCCATACCACCTTCAACAATGTGATCTCCTTGTCCCTCAATTGTTTAACACGGTGATCCGCTATCCTCACCGGATACACGTCATAAGACAAGTCTTATCTTACTTCAACCGGGTCAGGATCAATCACATGGGAAGGATCCGAAACATATTGCCTGAGTTGTGACACATGGAACACCGGATGTAGGTTCGAGAGGTTCGGAGGCAACGCTATACAGTATGCAGCAGGACCAATTCTACTCAGCACTTTGAATGGTCCAATGAACTTAGGAGATAGTTTTTGAGATTTCAAAGCTCTCCCAACTCCGGTCACAGGTAAGACCTTTAAAAACACATGGTCACCTACCTGGAACTCCGAAGGCTTTCTCCTCCTATCATAGTAGCTCTTTTGTCGATCTTGTGTAGCCTTCATTTTCTCCCTGATCATCTTGATTTGCTCATTTTGCTTCTAGATCATATCCGGTGCATACAGAGTAGCCTCTCCATCCTCATACCAGCACAGAGGAGTTTGACACCTCTGTCCATACAAGGCCTCAAATGGTGCCATCCCAATGCTAGCATGATAACTGTTGTTAGAAGTGAACTCCACCAATGGTAGGCATTCCTCCCAAGTCCCTTCTGCTCAAGCACACAAGCTTTCAACAAGTCCTTGATGAATCCACACTTTATAGATATTTTATTTGATTTTTATAAAGTTTTAATAGAAAAAAATAGATTTAGAGGCTGTAAATAACATTAAAATCTTATTTAGGTAGAAAACAAGAGCTTTCTTAATTTTTGTCTTATTTCCATTAATTTTTGTGAATATATTTTGCAATTTTGATCATTTGAATAATTGTGCAGGGAATTCTAGACAAATTTCATGAATTTTTGGCTCTTTGAAAAAAATATGAACTGAGAGTAACTACTATCAGATACCAGAGTAATCACTCCAGGGAGCTGGTTTCAAGGGATAGGCCAGAGTAACCACTTTCAGTTATCAGAGTGATCACTCCAGAAGCCCCAGACCCCAAGTGTCCTGCGCGTAAACACTCTCAGAAATGGGAGTAATCACTCCAGAGACGCCCAGAAGGAAGTGCCATGCGCGTGTTTACTCTCAGAAATGAGAGTAATCACTCCAGAAAGGGAAAAAGCTAAAGTTGCTGCGCGTGTTTACTCTCTTGTTTTACAGAGTGATCACTATGGGGCCATGTCAGACTTAGTATATATAGACTTTTAGAAATTAGGGTACGGGATTGATTTTCCTTAGATTCTTTTACCACTTTTGGAGCATTTTGCAGAGCTTAGGATTCTTGGGTGATAGCCAGGGATCCATTATAGGTTTTAATTTCCAATTTCCCTTGGATTCTCCTTGATTTTACATTAATGTTGCTTATGTTTCTACATTCTCTTCTTTTATTTGTGAAGCCCATCCATATGGAGGGCTAAATTCTCTTGTAATTCCTAGTCAACTCATATGGTTCTTGAATTCTTGAGTTTAATGGCAATATCACTCTTTCTTTCCTTGGATTTATTAACCCCAATCTCTGAATGAAATGAAATTTGCATGAGGGGAACATTGCTTAATGAACCCTAAATTACCCAACGAAATTCTAATCTAAAATTGCTTAATTTTGATTAATCTTTGAGATTGCTTAATCTTAGGGATAGAGAATTGGAGCCCATTAAGATGCTTAATTTTAATTGGGATACTAAAGTTAATTTTCGCTTGTTAAATTAACTTAATTCAAGGGAAAAATAGAGGATTATTGAATCATTTGAAAGAATAGGGATAGAACTCATTGATTGACTAGGGATTACTCTTTTTAATTGATTGAATTTCATTAGTTTACATTCTGTTCTTGATTAAAATCTAGAAATTGACAAACCTCCCCCCAATTTACTTGCTTTAAAATATATGTTTACACTTGTTCGATGTATGTTCCCAACCAAAAGTTCCTTGGAGATAACCTAGGACAACACCCTAGTATTGCATTTATATCTTGCATATTTGATGAGGATTAACGACAATCTTTGTGCATAACGAGTAGTGAAAAATCGTTCCATCAAATTGGCGCCGTTGCCGGGGAACTTTGGTGTTAATTTTGCATTGAACTTGTTAGTTGCTCTGTTTTAGTGTTCTGTTTCCTGTTTTTCTGCATTATTACTCTGTTTTTGCTGCATAATTCTGCAGCATTTACTAGCTTGTGTTGTGTTTTCTTACAATTAATTGCAATTCCTTTTCTGTTTTTGTTGCTTAACCTCTTTGCTTCATTTTACTGCACATAGACATTAGTTTTCTGCATAAGTGTCATCTGATTTTTTTCTGCATTTTTTTGCTGTTTCATCTAGCTTACTTCTTTTCATTCCTTATAATTAGTTTCTAGTGCATGACCAGATCGAATCCTGGGGACTTGTATCCACTTGACCCAGAGATTGATAGGACATTTCATAGTAGCATTAGAACACATAGGGATAGTTCTGAACATTTTGAAGAGTTTTCATCTCCTTCATCTATCTATTCATCACCCCATTCATTAGAATTTGGAATTGAAAACATGGCTGACAATGAAAGAACATTAAAGGAACTAGCTGCACCGGATGTAACATATCAAACTTTATGCATACAGTATCCTGATATTGATGCTCCTTTTGTTCTAAAAACTGGACTAATACACTTGTTGCCAAGATTTCATGGCCTTGCAGGTGAAGATCCGCACAAGCACCTCAAGGAGTTCCATATTGTTTGTTCAACTATGAGGCCACAAGGTGTGCCTGAGGAGCATGTCAAGTTAAAGGCTTTTCCATTCTCTCTGATGGATGCAGCCAAGGATTGGCTCTACTATCTCCCTCCAGGATCTATTGCTAGTTGGGACAACTTGAAGAGACTTATCCTGGAGAAATTTTTTCCAGCATCAAGAGCTGCGTCCATAAGAAAGGAAATATGTGGGATAAGGCAACTTGAAAGAGAGACCCTCTATGAATATTGGGAAAGATTCAAGAGGTTGTGTGCTAGCTGCCCTCATCACCAAATTAGTGATCAATTGCTCATACAGTACTTCTATGAAGGACTGCACCCTATGGACCGAAGCATGATAGACGCCGCAAGTGGAGGGGCGTTGGTTGACAAAACTCCAATTGCAACCCGGAATTTGATAGAGAATATGGCTGCCAACTCACAACAATTTGCAACAAGGCAAAATTCTTGTGTTACCAGAAATGTGAGTGAAGTTCAAGTTGCTAAGTCTAGTAAAATAGAACACAAGCTTGATGAATTGGCATCCATGGTGAAGCAATTGGCTTCCATGCAAAAGAGTGTTGCTGCATCCTCATCTGCTCCGCCACCCATTCTAGCCATGTTGTGTGGTATTTGCTCAGTTACAGACCATTACACTGATAGCTGTCCTACACTACAAGAGTCTGATACTTTAGAAGGTAATCCTCAGGCCTATGCTGCAAATATTTACACTAATAAATTTCCTTTTCCAAATTCGCAGCAGCAGCCCAATTGGGATCTATCTTCCAATAGATATAACCCAGGCTGGAGGAACCATCCAAATTTGAGATGGGGAAACAATTCTCAACAACAAAACCAGCAGCACGGCACTCAATATCAAGCACATCATGCTGGCCCAAATAGATTCCATCCATCTCAACATCAACCACAACAAGCCCAACAACATCACCAACCATCTTCCTCACAACCAAATGCACCCCAGAAAAATGAACCATCACTGGAGGAGCTCATGAAGCAATTGACCATGAACAACATCACTTTCCAGCAAAGAACCGAGGCTAGTATTAAGACTTTGGAGAACCAAATGGGACAACTAGCCTCATCTCTGAACCAGATGCAATCTCAAGGTTCAGGAAACCTCCCTGCACAAACTGTAGCAAATCCTAAAAATGTGAGTGCAATCACTCTGAGGTCTGGAAAAGTGATGCAAGAACCCACAGTGTCCAAAGAGAAAGGAGACCCAAAATGTGCTCCATCTACAGTTGATCTAAATGGAGAGGAAAAGGTTCAAGAACAACCAGAACCTACATCTGCCCAACCAAAGGCGGCAGAAAATGTTGATAGGCCAATTCCTCTACCATTTCCTCAGAGAGTTATCCAACCAAGCAAGAAGATTGAAGAGGCTGAGAAAGAGATCCTTGAGACCTTCCGAAAGGTAGAGGTGAACATACCTCTACTAGATGCAATCAAGCAAATACCCAAGTACGCCAAGTTCTTGAAAGACTTATGCACCCATAGGAGGCGTCTTAAGGGTAATGAGAAGGTAAATATGGGTAGGAATGTTTCTGCACTCTTTGAAAAACAAAGGTCCACAATGCCTGAGAAATGTAAGGACCCAGGAACATTCACTATCCCATGCATTATTGGTAATAATATGATTGAGAATGCCATGCTAGATTTAGGAGCATCTATAAATGTCATGCCATTGTCTATTTTTACTTCACTATCTCTTGGCCCTCTGCAGCCAACAGGTGTGGTTATTCAGTTAGCCAACAGAAGCATAACAAACCCAGCTGGGATTGTTGAAGATGTATTAGTCAGAATGAATGATCTCATCTTCCCAGCTGACTTTTACATTTTGGACATGCAAGAGGGAGAATCAGTGAAAGGTGCGGCACCAATCATTTTGGGAAGACCGTTCTTGAAGACTGCAAGAACGAAAATTGATGTGCACGCTGGGACGCTCACTATGGAGTTTGGAGACAGCATTGTGCGCTTCAACATTTTGGACGCCATGAAGCATCCATTGGAAGAACACTCTGTTTTCCAAATTGATTTGCTGGATGATTTGATAGATGATCAATGTTCTGAGTTTTTAGAAGAAGATTTTGCTCTTAATTTTTCTGAATTTATAGACAATTCCATTTGTGAATACTGTAATAATTCTTCTGTATGTGACAATTGTATTTCTGACTTTTTGAATGTGAATTCTGCAACTTCTGTTATTGAGGAAATTGAAAAATCAATAGGGGAAGAATGTGATATTTTGAGTTCAGCAAGTATAATTGAATCTAACCCCTTTGACTTGAATGTTGCAGAAATTTCTTCTACTGAAAGTGCCAAGTCACTCCCCTCTGTGGAGCAATCTCCTACACTAGAGCTTAAACCATTGCCAGAGCATTTGAAATATGTCTATTTAGAGGAAAATGAGAAGCTTCCAGTGATAATCTCCACTAAGCTGAATATCAATCAAGAGGAGGAGCTCCTAGAAGTGATAAGGAGGCACAAGAAGGCTATAGGCTGGACGCTTGCCGATATTCCTGGAATTAGCCCCTCTCTTTGTATGCACAGAATATTATTGGAGGAGGGTGCTAAACCAGTGAGACAGCCTCAAAGGAGGGTAAATCCCATCATTTTAGATGTGGTGAAGAAAGAAGTCACCAAGTTGCTGCAAGCTGGGATTATCTATCCTATATCTGATAGCACTTGGGTCAGCCCGGTCCAAGTAGTTCCCAAGAAATCTGGACTCACTGTGGTAAAGAATGAAAAAGATGAGTTAATACCAACCAGAGTCCAGAACAGTTGGAGAGTCTGTATAGACTACCGGAGACTTAACCAAGCGACCCGGAAGGATCACTTCCCATTGCCTTTCATTGACCAGATGTTGGAAAGGTTGGCTGGTAAGTCTCACTATTGTTTCCTTGATGGTTTTTCCGGTTATTTTCAAATTTGTATAGCACCTGAAGACCAGGAAAAAACCACTTTTACATGTCCTTTTGGCACTTTTGCCTATAGGAGAATGCCGTTTGGCTTGTGCAATGCTCCAGGCACATTTCAAAGATGCATGCTCAGTATTTTTTCTGATTTAGTGGAGCATTGCATAGAAGTCTTTATGGATGACTTTACTGTATATGGTCCATCTTTTTCTGCATGTTTGGTTAATTTGGAAAAAGTTTTGAAAAGATGTATTGATACTAACCTTGTGCTAAATTTTGAAAAATGTCATTTCATGGTAGAACAAGGTGTAGTCTTAGGCCATATCATTTCTGAAAAGGGAATTGAAGTAGATCCCGCAAAACTTGATGTTATTGCACAACTACCTTACCCCTCTTGTGTTCGAGAGGTTCGTGCTTTTCTTGGTCATGCAGGGTTCTACAGGAGATTCATTAAGAACTTCTCCAAAATTGCCATTCCCTTGTCTAAGCTTTTGCAAAAGGAGGCTGAGTTCAATTTTGATGAAAAGTGCAAGGAAGCATTTAATATGCTTAAGGAAGCCCTGACTACCACACCCATCATCCAACCTCCAGATTGGACCACACCATTTGAATTAATATGTGATGCATCCAATTTTGCAGTGGGGGCTGCATTGACTCAGAGGGTTGGTAAGTTTCCTCACATCATTTATTATGCTTCTAGAACTTTGGATCAAGCACAATGTAATTATACCACAACTGAAAAAGAATTGTTGGCCATTGTTTTTGCATTGGATAAGTTTAGATCATATCTGTTAGGGTCAAAAGTTGTGGTTTTTACTGATCATTCTGCTTTGAAGTATTTACTGAGAAAGACAGATTCTAAGCCTAGGCTTATAAGATGGATGCTTCTACTTCAAGAGTTTGATCTGGAGATCAAGGATAGAAGCGGAACCCAAAATCTGGTAGCTGACCACCTGAGTAGGATAGAGGGAGTTCCTAACCCTATTCCAATTTTAGATGATTTTCCTGATGAACAACTCTTAGAGTTGTATGCTTCACAGACACCTTGGTACGCTGATATTGTTAACTTTCTTGCTGCAGGAGTTTTTCCAACAGATGCACCAAAAGCCAAAAAGGATAAGATAAGGAGTGATGCCAAACACTATGTTTGGGATGACCCTTATTTATGGAAATTCTGCAGTGACCAAGTTATTAGAAGATGTGTGCCTGATGAAGAGATCTCATCCATACTGCAGTTCTGTCATGCCTCAGCTGTAGGAGGTCATCAAGGACCCCAGAGGACTGCAAGAAAAGTATTGGATGCAGGACTATATTGGCCATCCATTTTCAAGGATTCATGGCAAGCATATTCCACCTGTGAAAGATGCCAGAGAGCAGGCGGAGTAATTACCTGGAGACAGGAGATGCCCCAGCAATCCATCCTGTATTGTGACATCTTTGATGTCTGGGGTATCGATTTTATGGGACCATTCCCTTCCTCTTTTGGTTTTCTGTATATACTTCTTGCTGTTGATTATGTCTCAAAATGGGTGGAAGCTAAAGCCACCAGGACTAATGATGCTAAAGTTGTTGCAGATTTTGTCCGTAGCAACTTGTTTTGTAGGTTTGGAATTCCTAGAGCCATCATTAGTGATCAAGGAAGTCATTTCTGCAATAGGACTATGGAAGTCTTATTGAAGAAATATGGAGTTGTGCACAAAGTTTCCACTGCCTATCACCCACAAACAAATGGGCAGGCTGAGCTCTCCAATAGGGAAATCAAGAAAATACTTGAGAGAGTAGTGCAGCCCCATAGAAATATGGAAAAGCCTGCCATCTACCAGTTGAAGTAGAACACAAAGCTTACTGGGCAGTAAAGACTTGCAATATCCATTATGACTCAGCTGGAGAGCAGAGAAAATTACAGCTGCAAGAGTTGGAGGAGCTACGTCTGGAGGCCTATGAGAACTCCAGAATTTACAAGGAAAAGACCAAACAATATCATGACAAGAAGATCTCAAGCAAAGAGTTCTACGTTGGTCAGAAGGTTCTTTTGTTTAATTCTCGTCTTAAACTCATGCCTGGAAAGCTCAAATCAAGATGGCTTGGACCCTTCACTGTTACGAAGGTATTTTCCCATGGTGCAGTGGAAATCATAAGTGACTCCACTAGCAAAAGCTTTATGGTGAATGGACATCGGTTGAAGCCATTCTTACAAAATTCAGTTACCTTGGAAGAAGTTGAGGAGATTGAATTGCACTCACCATGCACTAATCTCTCCTACAACCTATGGTCTGAGTAATCCACTTCATACGTCAAGCTAGTGACGTTAAAGAAGCGCTGTGTGAGAGGCAACTCACAAAAGATCTTAGGAATTTTTAGTTATTTTTCTGCAATAAATACTGGTCTTACATTTGAGCCTCTCTATTTTGATACTTCCTTATCTTGGTACCTTGTTGCATTAACTAATATGGTTTTTTCTGCATAATCTCCATTTTGGCAGAGTGAGATCATGATTGTGGGGGCTAAATGCTGCACAAAGTCAAGCAAGTTTGAATGCAGCAGGATGGTAAATATTTTTCAGGCTTAAGGCAATCCCCTTGGTAAGAAAACAAAAAAAAAAATCATCATGAAAGTAAGCACTTTCCTGAACAAAAGTAATCACTTTCAATTCTAACTTGTATTTTCACTCTCTGTAGTGAACACTCTCACATTTAATAGTGATTACTTTCATTGCATGTAAGCCCAAGGTGTTGCGCGTGTTTACTCTTAAAAATCATAGTGAACACTCCCAAGCCTTTTAGCACAGCGCCCAGGGTGAAGCTTCTGGAGTGTTTACTATTAAAAAGTTGACAGTAAACACGCACAGAGCCTTTTACCCACTTTCACCCTGAAGCCTCTGGAGTGTTTACTATTCAAAAGTTGACAGTAAACACGCGCAGAGCTTTTTACACACCTTGATCTTAGAAGCCTCTGGAGTGTTTACTCTTGTAAAGTTGGTAGTAAACACGCGCAGACTCACTCCTCTTTTTGAACTTAGATGCCTCTGGAGTGTTTACTCTTAAAAAGCAGAGTGAACACGCCCAGCTCATTTGCACCAAAACCTTGTGCGCGTGTTCACTGTTAACTTTTGAGAGTAACCACTCTGGCCCCCCTATATATATATAGTGCTCACTCTCTCACACACTCTCACCCCAGTTCTGAACAATTCTCACCGCCATTCTCAAATTCATCCCCCTCCTCCATTCGTATTTGATTCATTGCCCCAAAGGTTCAGTTGCTCACATCTGTTTCGCACCTAGCACATCCAATTCAGGTAATTTTTAACTTTTAATGCCTGGAATTAGGGCTCTTGCTGTGAAATTAGGGATTTTAATTTCGCAACTTACTGGACTGCAATTGGGTGTTTTAATCTGTTATTCCATCAATAATTCTGCATTTCAGACTTAATGGACCAGTCACTTGCGTTTAATTGCTGCACTTTCGATATTTTAAACCCTAGGGTAGTTGCCCTATGCGCCCAGAGTGCTCACTTTGGATATTCTGCATTTGGACCTTTTGAATTGAAATTGTTAACTTGCTGCAGTTATTAATTGGATGTTTGGATGATTGAAAGATGAAGGGGGCATTTCATCTGATTGTTCTGCTGAATTGAAAAGTGTTACCTTAGGAGTAACCGCTCCCATTTGCAATAGTTTTCACTTTAAGTGTTTTGCTGTGCTGATATTTACATAGTTCAACTAGGATATGTAATTTTTAATTTTTGATACATTTCCTGAATTCACTACTAATTACACAGTTCCCTTGTGCTATCCTAGTTATTTTGACAGCAATTAAGCCTTGTAGTGATCATTGCCATGAACATAAGTAACCATTTTATCTGCACCTCCCTCACCACAATGTGACATTTTGGGATTCTTTGTTGTCTTGAATGTGATAGATTATTATCATTGCTGCACTTTTATGATACACATTCAATCACCCTTGAGCACCTCTTTCATGTTGCTGAAAATCTGCATAATCATACACTGCATAACACTATCTGTTCACTCTCATGCTCAAATGCATTCACTGACTATGTGTACAATTTCTGAAGCATGTATACTCACTTTGAACCTTCATCCACATGCTTAGCCTAGTTATTTTTGCAATCTGCTGCATCCTACCTGTCAGGACTAGATTTTAGAGTGATTACTGTGTGCCATGATCATCATTTTGCCATGTTCTTTACTGCATAGGTATAGTATATCTGCCACCACACATGCAGCAGCAGTTCTACACACTATTTCTTGTTAAGTTTGCCCTTTTGAACTGATATGTTTTAACCTTTCTGCATAAATTGTTGCTGCCCTGTGTCCAAAGTAGTTACTGTCATTCTGCATAGTCAACACTTTGGCAGCACAACACCTCACAGTGCATACTCTAACATCACTTAAACTGTGAATCTGCAGCAACATGGCTAATACACCCAGGAAGACCACCCCTAGAGCCAAGAGAGCCAGAGCTGCTGGAGCTTCATCATCCAGACCCCCTCCTGCACATGACCCGAGGTTTCGCTCATTAGCTCATGAAGAATATTTCAGAACCAACATCCTGCGAAGGCAGATAGTGCAAGATCGTAACTTTGAGATCCAGGAGGGCACCTATACTCAATTTTAGGAGGAAATTCAGAGGAGGGGCTGGGATCTGTTTACCTCTTGTGCTGGAAATGGGTGGAAGGAGATCACCCAAGAATTTTATGCTAATGCAATGAGGGTAAAAGGAGACCAGCTGGCCCTTTGGCACACTATGGTAAAAGGTGTAGAAATTGATTTTTCTCCATCTAACATTCAGAGGGTTCTGAACATACCTCCAGTGGAGAGGAGAGCTGGACAGCTTGATTTCACTACATTCAGCTATCTAGAAGAGAAGGACTACAAGCCCATACTCCAGGCCATCTGTAAACCAGGAGAAAATTGGGAGTTTGACATGCAGCTCATGCCCAAGAATCTGACCACCAAACACCTCCTCCCACCAGCCAAGGTGTGGAGCATTTTCCTGCTAAGCTCCTTCATGCCAGTACACCATTCCTCCACATTGGCTGTCAAAAGAGCTGAGCTTCTATATGCCATCCTCACTAGAATGCCAATCCATGTGGGAGACATTATAAGCAACTTCATCATGAGCATCTTAAGCACCAAGAGGGACTCCCTTGCTTTTCCTTCCATCATCACCATGCTCTGCCAGGATGCTGGAGTAGACATGGGTGAATATCAACAGAGAGTCAAAGCTGCCCCTCCCATCACTACTGCCATGGTGAAAGATCTTTTTAATGCTAAGAAGAAGTCTGCTGACCCAGGTCTCTCCCTCCCTGCTGAATATAGGAAGAGAAGCCAGTTGAATCTTAGAGAGCAGGTCAAACAAATAGCACTGAGGCAGGATGCAATCCATGCTGGCCAGAAATCCATGCTGACCCTCCTGGAAACTATGTCCCTCAATATAGGAAAGAAGCTGGGCATGACATCAGAACAGATTTATGACGCCCCTACCTTCACTGCCCCTTTCCTTAGAGCAGCAGTTAACCAGGATTTACCTCCATTCACCACCACCCATGCACCTGCAACTGAGAAGGATAACAGCTCCAGTTCTTCAGAGGAGGAAGAGGATGATGATGAGAATGATGACAATCTTTCATCCTCCAGCTCAAATGAAGATCTTATATAGCTTTGCTTTTCTTTCTGTCATTTATATTTCTACAATTTCTAGTTCATTTCCCTGTATTTAGTAAATACTCCTTTCATTGTAATTATCATCTTTAGTACTATTTTCCCCTTTGTTTTCATGCATCACCCCTTGAACACTCTTTGACGCTTCCATATATATACTATTTGCAGTTTAAATTCTATTCTTATACTCTGTGCTGAATCCTTTGTGCGTCTTTGTGCAGAGAATGCCCTCAGTAACATCAAGAGGAGCATGAAATTGATCTCTGAGTGTGACTCTGAAAGGGGGGTGATCTCTTTGCCTCTGTTTCGCATTGTTTAGTCTGTTTTTCCTGCATAGTTCATAGATAAAATACCAAAACAACCTCTTTGTTTCTTTACTTTTTATTTTTGATGAAATTTTGTTTTCTAATCCTGATTTTATATTCTGATCGCACTTCCTATTCAACTCAATCATTCTCTGTTTTGTCAACAATTATCGTTCTTACCACACTGAACATAGTTTCCTGTAAGGTGAACTGTATTCACATGTTGCTAAGAAATTATCTCTATTATCTCTTTTACCATGGTAGAGAATTGGGCCTTAAAATTCTTTTTTTTGTGTGCACATTACATGTACTTTTGCATTCATCTTCTAGAACTTGCCCTGTTTCTTAATTGAATATGCATTGTACAATTTTTCATCTAGATGATTGAGGCCTTCTTTGCACATATCCACCCCAGAACACCCCCCACCAAATTTCCTTTGTTCTACACTCCCTTCTTTTGCTAAACTTAGCCTGCCAACATAGTTTCCTTCCCTTAAGAGAGATATTTCTTTTGAGTTGCGTCAAGAATGATTGCAAGAAACTAAGTTTGGGGTGCTAATTTTGACTATAGTTGCTTGAGGACAAGCAAGATCTTAAGTTTGGGGTGGTGAGCATTATACATGTCCATATTACATGTCAAAAAAAAAATGCTTGAATTTGAAGAAAAGAATGATTGCCAAAGTCCAACGAATCGAAAAAAAAATAATAATAATAAAATGAAGGAATGGAGAAAAAAGGAAAAGAAAAAGAAAAATACAGCAAGTCTTTTTGATAGAAAAAGAAGTTCCACATAAGGCAAAATAAAAAAAAAATGATGAAAGAATGCCTAAACCTCATAAATTGCATCCTTTAGTGCATTCCATTCTAGTTATTGTGCTCATTCACTCAAAAGAATTTTCCTTTCTTAAAAACCCACTTGAGCTTTTGCCATTCCTTGATCAAAAATTGAACCTAACCTAACCACATTTGTGACCAACAAAGCCCTTATGATAGGTGGTTCATTGTATCTAGGCAAAGGAGATTGAGAATATGGGCAAGCATATGGTAGGGTGAGGCAAAATGCATGAATTAAGAGAAACACTGAGCCTACAATATTAATGAGTGAGAGTGAAACACTATACTGTGAGCTGGATGATTTCTTTGCATTGTGTGGACTGCATAAAACCTTGCTGGACTTTTGTTTCGGTTTAGTGGGATTTTGCATGCAAATAGATGATATGAGTGTGATTGTTTTGTTGAATGAATCCATAATTTTGAAAATATTGGAAGTGCTAATTGGAGTCTAAGATTGGAATGGAAATCTTTGAGAAAATTTTTGGATAAATCCAACCCTTTACCTTCAATTTTCTTGAGTTTTAGTTTGCTTGAGGACAAGCAAAAGTTTAAGTTTGGGGTTGTGATGAATCCACACTTTATAGATATTTTATTTGATTTTTATAAAGTTTTAATAGAAAAAAATAGATTTAGAGGCTGTAAATAACATTAAAATCTTATTTAGGTAGAAAACAAGAGCTTTCTTAATTTTTGTCTTATTTCCATTAATTTTTGTGAATATAATTTGCAATTTTGATCATTTGAATAATTGTGCAGGGAATTCTAGACAAATTTCATGAATTTTTTGCTCTTTGAAAAAAATATGAAATGAGAGTAACTACTATCACATACCAGAGTAATCACTCCAGGGAGCTGGTTTCAAGGGATAGGCCAGAGTAACCACTTTCAGTTATCAGAGTGATCACTCCAGAAGCCCCAGACCCCAAGTGTCCTGCGCGTAAACACTCTCAGAAATGGGAGTAATCACTCCAGAGACGCCCAGAAGGAAGTGCCATGCGCGTGTTTACTCTCAGAAATGAGAGTAATCACTCCAGAAAGGGAAAAAGCTAAAGTTGCTGCGCGTGTTTACTCTCTTGTTTTACAGAGTGATCACTATGGGGCCATGTCAGACTTAGTATATATAGACTTTTAGAAATTAGGGTACGGGATTGATTTTCTTTAGATTCTTTTACCACTTTTGGAGCATTTTGCAGAGCTTAGGATTCTTGGGTGATAGCCAGGGATCCATTATAGGTTTTAATTTCAAATTTCCCTTGGATTCTCCTTGATTTTACATTAATGTTGCTTATGTTTCTACATTCTCTTCTTTTATTTGTGAAGCCCATCCATATGGAGGGCTAAATTCTCTTGTAATTCCTAGTCAACTCATATGGTTCTTGAATTCTTGATTTTAATGACAATATCACTCTTTCTTTCCTTGGATTTATTAACCCCAATCTCTGAATGAAATGAAATTTGCATGAGGGGAACATTGCTTAATGAACCCTAAATTACCCAACGAAATTCTAATCTAAAATTGCTTAATTTTGATTAATCTTTGAGATTGCTTAATCTTAGGGATAGAGAATTGGAGCCCATTAAGATGCTTAATTTTAATTGGGATACTAAAGTTAATTTTCGCTTGTTAAATTAACTTAATTCAAGGGAAAAATAGAGGATTATTGAATCATTTGAAAGAATAGGGATAGAACTCATTGATTGACTAGGGATTACTCTTTTTAATTGATTGAATTTCATTAGTTTACATTCTGTTCTTGATTAAAATCTAGAAATTGACAAACCTCCCCCCAATTTACTTGCTTTAAAATATATGTTTACACTTGTTCGATGTATGTTCCCAACCAAAAGTTCCTTGGAGATAACCTAGGACAACACCCTAGTATTGCATTTATATCTTGCATATTTGATGAGGATTAACGACAATCTTTGTTCATAATGAGTAGTGAAAAATCGTTCCATCAGTCCTCCAAGGACTGGATAGTCCTCTCCACTTGACCGTTGGTATGTGGGTGATACGCTGAGCTAAGCTTCTACTTTGTGCCCAACTCCCTCTGCAGGCTCTCCCATAACCTCGAGGTAAACTTTGGGTCCTTATCAGACACCACACTAGTCGGCACCCCATACAACCTGACTATCTCTCTTACATACAATTCCGCAAGCCTCTCCAGCTTATACTTCATGTTAATCGGAAGAAAGTGTGTAGTCTTAGTCAATCGGTCCACAATCACCCAAATGGCATCATTATTATTCCTGGTCCTCTCCGTCCCATTTCCATTCAGGGATTTCCAATGGTTGCAACAATCTGAGTAGACGTTGGTGTTCGACTTTCGCCTTCTGGCAAGTCAGGCATCTAGCCATGTACTCAGCTACATCTCTTTTCATTCCATTCCACCAAAAACTATTCCGAAGATTTTGGTACATTTTGGTTGCACCGGGATGAAAACTCATCCAACTCTTATGTGCTTCCTCAAGTATCATTTGTTTTACCTCATCCACTTGAGGAATGTACACTCAATTTTGGAACTTAATCACTATGTTCTCATCACAATAGAACTCTAAATCCTTGCCCTCATTTTTTGTCTCATCATATCTTGTAGGAAGGCATCTCCCTATTGCGCATCTCAGATATACACTAAGAAGTTGTTGTGAATTGTTGTCGCTCTGAGATACAAGCTCCCCAGCCTCACCTCCATGGCCAAATTCATGTCTCAAAATTCCTCAATCAGATTCATCTCTTCACCATCATTGTTGCCACGTGCAATGACTTCTGACTCAATGCATCTACTACCATATTGCCTTGCCAGGGTGGTAAGATAATGTGAAATCATAGTCCTTGAGAAATTCCATCCACCGCCTCCACTGCATGTTTAGCTCCCTTTGATCAAATACGTATTTCAAGCTTTTGTGGTCACTAAACACCTCAAACCTCGCTCCGTACAGGTAGTGTCTCCATACCTTAAGGGTAAAAACCATCGCGGCTAACTCCAAGTCATGCATCGGGTAGTTGACTTCATGCAGGCACAACTGCCTTAAGACATAGGCAACCACTCATCCATCTTGCATCAAGACACACCCGAGTCCCTGCCTAGATGCATCGCAATACACATCAAACTTCCGCTCTAGGTTGGGCAAGACTAACACAGGTGCTGAAGTTAGGTTTATTTTTAGCTCCAAGAAACTAGCTTCACACCCCGTAGTCCATTTACATTCTTTTCCCTTGCGGGTCAACTTTGTTAAAGGCAATGCTATCTTAAAAAATCCTTCAATGAACTTTCTGTAATAGCCTACTAGTCCCAGAAAACTGTGCACCTAAGTCACATTCTTCGGTCTCAGCCATCCAGCCACTGCTTCCACTTTTGCAGGGTCTACCATGATCCCTTAGAGTCTCACCATGCATATTTATAGGTATTCTAGCATATTTACTCAAGTCTAGGTAATTACAAGCAACATTTCAAGCATTTCATTCCAATTCATACCCGATGCACTCACGGCACCATAACAATTTACACACGTGCTCTTACTGCACCTAGCCATGCTCACTGTGGCACTGTGATCACAGATTCACACCATGAATGATCGCTGGTCACCCCCACCTCACGGATACCGCGTGGGCAGTCACGAGTCACTTAGCAAAGGTAGTGGTCAGAGGTCTAGTCAGGAGGAGAGTGTGTGGCCCATGGTGCACCCACGCTTACTATTGGTGTCACCACCACTCTCTCTTTCCCAAAGTATTTCTACATTCCTCATCTTCCACACCTCCAATGTATCGCTGAACCATTCACAGCTTCATTACAACAACATTCAACATGCCCTATTCACACACATTACTCATTCACAGCACACGACATAATTATCCATAGTCATGAACATTACAGGACACATAGGCCCATATTTATTCGCACACACGTCACAAGTGCCCACACTCATTCATAGTATACGACCCACTAGCCCACATTCATCTACCACATATGACACATATGTCCATTTCATACACACAACATTTCGACAATTTCATGCCTCACGCCTAGGACCCTTTCGCTACAGCGAGAATGCCCTGCAGTAGCATCCATATTTAGCCAGTATACCTATATCTACATGCATATATATATATATATATATATATATATATATATATATATATATATATATATATATATATATATATTCAGTCTATTCTAGTCCAATCATAGTTCACATCATAATATATATATACACATCATCCTCATGTCAATCAACACGCCTCATAGGGAAATCCACACATAAATATGAATATATATACACATCTATACCCTAATAATTAAACATTATTATAAAATTCAGGGTGTTACAGGACTGTATTTGGGCTCAAATAATTCTCAGTCCAAAGGGACTTCATCTTAGAAGAGAAGCAGTGGGAGTGGCTCAGGTTCAGGTTCTTTCTGAGGACCAATCAAATGCTTTAGGTGTGGAGGACCACACATAGTGAGAGACTGCCCACAACCACGGACAAACTGTAGTAATTGTAGGAAGTCAAAACACACTGCCAATGTGTGCTGGGCTACCAAGAGGAGTAGTAGTATGAGCACAGCCTAAAGGCCTGAGTCGAGGGGAAGCACGGGGTTGAATACGGGGCCAAAGCCAAGCATTCCTGGGAGAGTTTTTGCCATGAGTGAGGTAGAAGCTTCACAGTCTGAGAAGCTGATCAGAGGTAAATGTGTTATTAAGGGCAGGCTACTTGATGTGTTTTTTGTTTTGGGTGCTACGCACTTTTTTGTATTTGTGGATGGAATCATGGTGGATTCTATGAAGGTAGAAGCAGTAGCTGGATGGCCAAGGTCAAAGAATGTGATAGAGATTTGCAGCTTTCTAAGACTAGCAGGCTATTATAGGAAATTCATTGAAGGATTTTCGAAGATAGCCTTGCCTTTGACGAAATTGACCCGCAAGGGTAAGGAGTGTAAATGGACAAAAAGGTGTGAAGTTAATTTCCTGGAGCTAAAAGTAAAGTTGACCTCAGCACCTGTGCTAGTTCTGCTTGACCTGGAGCGGAAGTTTGATGTGTATTGTGATGCATCTGGGCATGGACTTTGGTGTGTTTTGATGCAAGACAGAAGAGTGGTTGCCTATGTCTTGAGGCAATTGCGTCTGCATGAAGTCAACTATCTGACTCACGATTTGGAGTTAGCCGCTGTGGGTGACCATGTGTTCTTGAAGGTCTCACCTATGACTGGAGTTGGGAGAGCTCTGAAATCTCAGAAACTATCTCCTAATTTCATTAGGACATCACAAATCCATATTTTACTATATTTTTAGTATAGTTTTTGTTAATAAATAAGTAGTAAAGTGTTGAATAAACTTAGGAAAATCATAAAAATTGCATCAATATTCATAATTGTATAAATAGTTGAGAATTTTAGATTTTATTCCAATTCTGAACAATTTGACTTAAAAAGATTTAATTCTTGTGCAGAAGCTTGAACTGAAGATATTTGAGTTGAAGAATGAAGTGAAGAAAGTAGAAGAATTGAGCTTTAAAGATGAAGAATCGAGTGTTATGTGTTTGGCGTAATTACTCTGGGCACATAGAGTTAACACTTTGAAGAAGAAATTTATGAAGAGCAAGTGAGTAGTAACTTTAGGTGGTGAAAGTGAACACTCCAACAGTAGAAAATATGATGGAACTCTGCGCGTGTTCACTCTAAGCACTCAAAGTAGCTACGCCTAAGACTGATTTTCCCCAGAACTTTGCGCGTTAACACTCCATCCATTGAGAGTAACAATGCACAGCTGCGCGTTAACACTTCACCATTCACAATGAACACGCGCAAGGTAAAAGCTTAGAAAACACATGCGCGTTAACACTTTAACCAATTAGAGTGTCTATGCAAATGTAATAGAATTTGGAAAATCACTTCTAAGTGTCGACTTTGGACGATTTGAGTTCCTAATTTAGTTATAGAAGCTTCTAGAAGACCTTTCATGATATAATCTTCAGAGATTAATGTGTGGAAGTGAAAATTGCAGAAAAAACACTATAAATAGAAGTTGAAAGTTCAAATTTGGGGGTTGTTCATTTTTTATTACTTTTCACTTTGTAATTGTTTTAACTTCAAAGGGAAGTCAGAGAGAGAGGTGGGGAGCTACTTTCAGACTTCATTGCTAGAGGAATCAGGGTGAAGATTGGGTCATGGAAGATGTTCTTCTGATCCTTGTCTTCTTCTTCTCTTATTTCACCTTCTTCCATTGTAATGTTGTTTTAAACCTTTTTGGTTAGGGATCTATGGATCCAGATTTAATATTGTGATGTGATTTTGAATCTGGAGCTTAAGATTTTAATTGAATTGAGTGTGTGATTTTGTTCTTCGTGCAATTGTGAACTAATCCTTCATTCAATTGAACTTAGAGGAGTTTTCATCATGACAACCACAAACCGTGTCGCTGAATTAAACGATCTTGAATTGGATTTCACACAATAAAAATGAAATTATTACGGCACAAATAAGAATTGAAATAAGAAGAAAATTAATAAAAAGTAAAAATAGAATAGAGATGGAAAATGGCGCCACAATCGCAAGATTGATAAGCCAAGGAACGATTGCCATAAGAGTTTTGGCCTCTTGATAAGATCAAAGAAAATTGGCTCACTTAAGAACCTAGAGTCACACGCTCTCACAAGAGTGTTCAATCTCAAATTATATTTGAAAAACTAATTAAAAGTGTGTTTACAAGAGCTTATATATGCCTAATGCTTGTAAACTAATACTAACGCAAACCCTAATGAGCTTCTTGTACCAACAAGCCTAAATTCAAATAGACTAAATAAAATAACAAGATTTTATCCTAAATAAAAACTCAAAATAAGTAATGACTAATATTAAAATAAATAAACTAAACATAATAATTAAATCTTAATAAAACTCGTTAGAGTTCAAATCCTCTAAACATATGTAATTGATTATCTTGGCCTTTTCTAACTCTAAATTGAGCTCCCTTTCAAATAAGACAGCAACAATCTTTTCTATGTCTTCATTTATTCTTTTTGCCCTTGCCCTTGTCATTGGTCCTTGAAGCTCTTCCAATGCCTTCAAGTCTTTGTCTTCAATGGGCCTTCCTTGATTCTCATCATTTCATCAATGGAAATTGAGTTTATTTCTCATACTTGAATCATGTGCCTAGGTTATTGAGATATTAGGAATAAGTATCATATTCTAGTAATCCTATAATTTCCAGAACTTAATGCAATATTTGATTGAATTTCACTTAAGGAATTAGGGAGGTTTAATTAGATATTAGGATCAATGAGGCATGGAATTGTCTTTTGGTAATTGATATTGATTATCAATCAATTAAAAATTTTAAGAGTTCAGAACATTATTACATTGCAATTGAAAATCTGGTGAAGTGATTCCTAGCTATCTTCCATATAGCATTTTTAATACAAATTTCGTATTCTGTTTTCACAGCATATTTGTTACCTTTTATTGTTCTTATTCCTTACTTTTACATGTTTACAAATCTTTCAATGAATTGTGTGGCTCAAATAATTGTTGAATTGTGAATTGGTAATTGAAAACAAGATCCTAGGGGACAATACTTGGGACTCATATTGATTTCCAAATTTTATTACTTGCTACAACTACCTAGTATACTTGCTAGTTAGGAATTTTACGCAAAGAATATTGTTGTAATTTCAATCCAATTTGCGTGTATTAGGCCATTTGATGTGCTGAGTGGAATTGGTCCTGCAGCATATCGGATAACACTACCTCCAAATCTCTCAAACCTACATTTGGTGTTCCATGTGTCACAGCTTAGGAAGTATGTATGTACCGGATCCCTCTCACGTGTTTTTTTCAGCTTTCTCAATCATATTTTCTATACCAAATGTATTAAAAACTAAGCTAAAATACTAGTAAAATATGAATTTGTCAATAATAAATATTTTGTACTCATGAGAGTACTTTTGTATGTTTTCTTGTATGTACATACATGATTGAATGATATGTAGGAATTGTGAAAAGTTATAATAATGTTTATTTTATTGATTTGGGATGATTGTACTATATGTTTACTATATATGATAAGGACTTAGCTCATAAATGTTTTGTGCAAGTATCATCCTTATGATTGAACAGTACTGGATTATGGTGAAAGGTTAATGAAGCTGATTAAGGGTGTTAGTACTATATTCTGGTAGTATACGTATTTTGGACTTAGTCTGGAAGTACTTTACTAAGCATGATCTTTTACCTGAGTAATGATTTTGACACGAAAAAGAGTATGGGATGAGTTCAAAGTATTGAATGAATCTAGTATGAATAGTTACAGAAATACACTAGGGTATAGAGTCTGGAGACGATGGAAAATCTGGGGGAAATGTAGGTGTTGAGTGATATTCGCATATATGTACACTCTTTTTGAGAGTAAATACGCCACACAGCCTCAAACTCATTTCCTGACTAAATTCCTAATTATACCTTTGCTAAAGGGCCTGTTATTGTATATGTAGTATCTGTGTGCATGGGCAAACTAGTGATTATTTACCTAGTTGTGTAAGACCTCAAAATGTAATGACTTGTGATGGAATATATGCATATGTGATTATGCGAGAGTAATTAATACACTATATGATTAGCTGATAATTGTTGATATTGCTTTTGGGATTCATATTATTATGTTTTCTTATATTCAATGACTATAATTATGCTGTGATATTGGTCTTTGAAATGATGTTATGTTTAAATGATAAGATATATGCTCATCCTTACTAAATTTTTCAAGGAACCCAAATGACTGCACCCCAAGAGAGAATTAGATTGATAGATAGTTCTATACATTGTAGATTAAATTATATATCTGACGAGTATCAAAGGTGCAACACCCTACTGTATTTAGTTTATGCTTAAATCATAATTACTAAATGCAATAGTTGCATTACAGTAATAAAACTTTTGTTTAATCCGCTCATTCATTTCATATTGATTTAGTAGTAAATTTTTGGATGTATAAAAGAGCAAGACTTTATAAAAACAAAAAGAAAAGAAAATTGAATATAAAATAACATAAATAAACATAATAATTAACTATAGAAAGATAACTAGATATAAATATGTATATTAGACACCATGTTATTTACGTATAGTCAGGAATACATATATAAAGACCACTACATACAAAAAGATCAGTAGCCCATGCTATTAAGGTGCAGTCCTAACGTGTCCTCACAGGAAAATTTAGAACTAAGGTTAGCTGCATATCTGAGAACTCAATGTAAATCACCGTTTTTGCATCTATCATGCAAATCTGGGAATGAAACGGAAATTAAGTAGGGTGAGAATTTTGAAAATTCTTAGTAGGGCTGTGTACTTCTACGTTGACATTGTTTTCATTCTCAGTTGCTTCGATTTTTATTTAAATAAAGGATTGTTAAACCAATCAGGTAATCTTTCAATTATGATTATTGAAAACATGGTCCGAAGCAAAGTAAATTTTGTGTCTAACATTTGTTATACACAAGATCATAATGATTATGATACACATATATAAGTAATTAAATAAATAGTCTAAAGACTCAAAATGAATGATACATGTGACATAATAATACTTAAAGTTGAAATTAAAAGCAACATAGAAATGAACTAATATTAATTAAAAATACTGTCAATGACGTAATAATGAGCTTAATTCTCATATAAGTTCATATCCTTGGTCCCCTGGGAGTTCTTGGCCATAAGACTCCTGGGTAATAGTCTGCTTATCAAGATCGAGCTTGTTCTTATATAGGATTTATCATGTTTACTTCCCCCAATGCTCCCACCAACTTATTTCCTTAACTTTTTATCCGATATATAGGACTTTCTTATAACTTCCAATCATCTTAGACTTTCATAACTTTCATAACTTTCATATTGTACCTTACATATCTCTTTTGAAATTTTACAATTTATTCATAACTCTTACAAAATTTATGCAGCATAACGTACCATATTTGCTTTCCAATGAATAGTGCTAGCTAACAAAAACATTCACATATCATAGCAAATAAAAAAACAAATTGTAACGTCCCAAATTTTGGTAATATTAACTATTGTTATATATATGTGTGTGTGTGTGTGTGTAATGAGTATGAATATATGTATGTTGTGGATGTGTATATATATATATGTGTGTGTGTATCCATATATATAGGGCTGAAATGGGCTAAGTGCCTAAGTACAGGGCGAGATACTGTGCTGTTCTCGCTACAGCGAGAGGGCCCTAAGAGGAAGGACTGAAACTGTCACTCTCTCACTGTAGCAAGAGAGGGACAGTTTGAGGTGCATTTCTAGGTGCAGTCTCGCTGTAGCGAGATTCTGCAGAAACCAGAGTGTAGTTTTCTCTGGCTTTTTTGCTGTAGTGAGAGAGTGTGTCGTTGCAGCGAGAATATGTCACTGTAGCGAGAGTGTCACAACCAGAAAAGGATTTAAAGGGCGTTAGGGTTCAGGAAGAGTTATTTCTCCCTCTTCCTTTGATCCTCTCATTCCGCAAAGCCCTATTCCACTGAATAATTGCCTCCAAAGCCATTTGGGAGCTTGATTGAAGGTTGAATCCGTGTGGGAAACGCTTGGAGGTAAGTTTTAATGGTTAGGGTTTTGGTTTTTCATCCCCTTTCTCTGTTTTCGTGGTTTCCCTGAGTTCTCATGGAGTTTCTCCATGTGTTTAGGACAAAATCCGTGAGGGGGAGCACTTCTTGGTGGATTTAGCGTGTAGGACGTCGATCCGAGGTAAGGGGGGACTCTATCCTACTCTTTTGTGCATGAATTGTTGTTGTTTTGCTGAATATTATGTTGTGGCTGAGTTAGGGGGTAGGAAATTGCTAAGAAATGTAATGTGGGTCAAGTGCCGTGATATGTGAACAGTATGTGTGTTGACCCGAAATTGATGGATTTATGTAAATGTTGTGTGATAGAATGAGGGCATGTATGCTGAGTGTTATGAATGAGTATGGGCACTTGTGCCGTGTATTTGAATGAATATTGTGAAAATGTGGGCCCAAGGGCCGTGTAATATAAACGATAATTGTAGGCTATGTGTCGTGTGCTGTGAAGTGGAATGTGGGTTGTGTGCCGTGTGTAAGCATGATTATTGCGTGCGTGAATGGAATGTGTGCGAATGGGCATGTTAGCACCGTTGTAATGTGCTATGAATTGTTCAGCGATACAGTGGGGGTGTGGAAGATGAGGACGGTAGAAATACCTTGGGAAAGAGGGAGGGGTGGTGTCACCGACTGCTGAACGGGTGCGCCACGGGCCACACACTCTCTTCCTGACTAGACCTCTGACCATTACCTTAATGAGCGACCCGTGACTGCCCACGTGGTATTCGTGAAGCGGGGCCAACTGGCGACTATTCATGGTATAAATCTGTGATCACAATGCTATAGTGAGTATGGCTGGTATGTGTATGCATGGAATTGTGTTTTGTACTTATGAATGTGAAATGCTGCCTGTAATTTGTTTAAGGTATTGGAAATGTGCTGGAGGTGAGACTCTATGTTTGATTGTGTTTTGGTAGCGTAGAGTACTCACCCTTACATTCATTTTTCAGGTAATTAAGACGATCAGCACCGGGCTCAGTGAAGAGGTGGATGGAACTGCTATAGGACTTAGAATATTATTTTGGAAAACTGTTGTACTAGAATAAGTCCTGTAGCAACTGATTGATATAATTTGCAACCCCTTTCTTTATTTGAAATGGTTGATGAAACTTGAATGAAAATGGAAATTTTATTACTTTGAAAATTTGCGAAATTTCTTATTTATTGGAAAATTAAATTTAAGGTGTTACACAAATCATTTAAATTCATAATTCTTTCTTTAAAGGGATAAATTTTGCTTTGTTTTATTTTTACTATGTTTATTGTTATATGACTTCAATAGACCTAAATTTTTTATATGTTGAAGCCCTATTTGTCTATTTTCTAACCTAATTGGCCCCATTCAGTTTTGTCAACTACATCTCAAGATTTTTGTTTTCTATTATGACTTGTCTTGTGATTAGCCAAAAACACTCAAAAATGTTAAAATCCACCAAAATTCGAATTCCAAGTGTATGACTACTAAATCCATGTCATTTTAAATTTAAGGGATGAAATTTTAATATCCAAAAGGTTTAATTTCATTTGGTTAAATAGAACTCAAGTTATAAGGTTCTAAAGTTGGTTGTTATAGGTTGCTTTGTTTCTGACCCAACAACACTAGGGGTAACTTTGGAAACATTCTAAGAACTGCTCAAATTGAATTAGACTCTCAAATTTTTATGGTATAAACTAATAGATCTTAAATTTTTAAAAAAATTTGTTTCACCTCAATCCAAGTTATTTGGGATGAGTTATGTCTTACGCAAGCTTACTTGCCCAAAATCAAAATCTGAAACTTAAGGCAAACTTCAAAAATTCATAACTAGTTTTATACTAATCCAATTGCTTCATAATTTATATGTATAGAATGCTATGAATGTCTAGTTTAACAAAAATATTTTCATTATATTTATACAGTTAAACAATTGGTCGACATAGTGTATTTGTATCAAAACCCTAGAGAATTCTATTTTCAGACATGATATTTTCTTTCTTTTCATTGTTTTTCTACTTGATCTACCTTCAACTCACCCAACCCACCATTAATCCAGCTATACATCATAAAAACACTACATAAATCATGGATTAAGAGATTTAAAAGATAAGCTAGACAGCCACACCTATCCACATAAGCATAACAACAAAGATAGAAATTCGGCTAGAAATTTTTAATTCTAGTCTACCTAATCAACATAGATTTGAATTTTAATAAATATTCAATTAATCTCTTATTAACCTTATTCATGTAAATTAATCGAGAAAATTAATTAATAGCATAAAACAGACAGTTAAAATTTTGGATGTTACACTACTACCCTCCTAAAAAAAAATTGTCTCCAAAATTTAGTACTTGAGAATAATTGATGAATTCACTTTTTATTATATTTTTACTTGCCTTTTTGGTGCTCCTTAATAGAAAAAATGGACTTAGATAGTGCAAGTAATATAGAAATCACATTTTGAGTAAATATCATAGGTTTATTAATTTTTGGTTAATTTGCATTTAATTACATAGATATAGATTGCAATTTTAATTATCTTGATGATTTTGCAGAGTGCCCAAGTTAAATTTGAGAAATCTTGATCCTTGGATGAAAGTTGCCCCCAAAGTAGCCACTTTTAGGAGCAAAAGTGGCAACTACAGCAAGTCTAGGCATTAAAAGTTCCAAAGTAGCCACTTTCAAGACCAAAAGTGGCAACTCCAGAAGCTCCAGGGACGCTAAATTGGAAGTATGATGCGCGTGGCCACTATTGCCTTTCAAAGTGGCTACGCGCATCCAACGTTCCCACTTTCAAGGCCAAAAGTAACCACTCCAGGGAGCTCCAGGACGCTGTTGGGAAGCATTTCTGCGCGTAGCTACTATCGGCTCTCATAGTAGCCATGTGCACCAAAGTAGCCACTTTCAGCACAAAAAGTGGCAACTCCAGAGAAGTGGAAAACCTTTCATCCTGCGCGTGGACACTTTCAAGGCCCAAAGTGGACACTTTCAAAGGCAAAAGTGGACACTTTGGTGACATGTCATCCACTATAAATAGAATTTAGGAATTAGGGTACGGGACTTTTGACACTTTACACAATTTTTCTTTGCCAAATTGGGATAATTTCTTACGACATTGGAGTCTTGGGTGATAGCCAAGGGTCCTCTATAGGTTTTAATTTTCAATTTCTCTTTTGATTTTTGTTGAATTTGCATTAATGATGTTTACGTTCTTGCATTTCTTTCTCTCATTTGTGAAGCCCATCCATATGGAGGGCTAAACTTTCTTGTAATTCCTAGTCAATGCACATGAATCTTGAATTCTTGGGATTAATTGCAAAACAAATCTTTCTTTCCTTGAATTTATTAACCCCAATCTCTGAATGAAATGGAATTTGCATGAAGGGAACATTGCTTAATGAACCCTAATTTACCTAACGAAATTCTAAATCAAAATTGCTTAATTTTGATTAATCCTTTAGGTTGCTTAATCTTAGGGATAGAGATTGGAGTCCATTAAGATGCTTAATTTTAATTGGGATGTTAAAGTTAGTCTTCGCTTGTTAGATTAACTTAATTCAAGGGAAAGAAAGGGGATTATTGAATCATTTGAAAGAATAATGATGGAACTCATTGCTTGACTAGGGATTACTCATTTTAATTGATTGATTTTCATTAAATTTACATTTCGTTCTTGATTAAAATCCGAAAATTGACAAACCTCCCCCCAATTTACTTGCTTTAAAATACATGTTTACACTTGTTCGATGTATGTTCCCAACCAAAAATTCCTTGGAGACGACCTAGGATAACACCCTAGTACTGCATTCATTTCTTTGCATATTTGATGAGGATTAACGACAATCTTTTGCATGACGAGTAGTAAAATTCGTTTCATCAATAATTCAGGATACTCTTTCTTCATGTCAGACTCCAATTCCCATGTGAAACCTTCAACATCCTCTTTTCCCCATGCTATTTTTACCAGTTTTACAGTTTTGTTGCGAAGTTGCTTACTTTCCTTATCTATAATCTGTGCTAGAGATACATGGAAGGTTAGATCTTCCTTTAACTGTATGGATTCAAGTTTGAAGGAATGTGTAGGGTTAGGCTGATATTTTCTAAGTTGAGATACATGGAAGACATTGTGAAGATTTGACATATGTGGGGATAGAGCGAGTCGATATGCAACTGGCCCAATTCATTTTAAAATCTGGAAAGGACCAATAAATAGCGTGCTTAACTTCTTTAGTTTAATAGCCCGTACGACTCTTGTCATAGGCATAACCTTAAGGAATACATGATCTCCTTGAAATTCTAACAGTTTCCTTCTAACGTTTGTATAACTCTTCTAACAATTTTGAGCTGCAAGCATCTTGCTTTGAATCTTCTTGATTTGTTCTGTGGTATGATTAACCAAGTCCAGTCATAATAAACTTGCTCCATTTGATTCATACTAGCATAACGGAGATTGACATTTTGTAACATCCCCAATTTTGTTCTAACCATCTTGAATTGCCTGAATTAGTTAGCGTTTCTACACTTTATATTTTTTTTTATTTTTTTTTACTCAAAATATTTGTTGTTGTAGTTGAATATTTTTCATGATTAATTGATTTTTTTAGCCAAAGTTTTTTTTTTATGACTGTCTGATGTGTTAGAGTTCTTGCTCCACAATATTTTTATGTGGTGAAATACCTTGCACAACCTTAGGTTAGCAAGACTAACCCTAGGACAAAGTTGTCCTTAAGTCAAAATAGGTGGACCCCTTTTTTCTTCATGATTATTATTATTATTATTTACATTATTCTCTTAATTCATTTTACTTAACTATGATATATTCTCCTAAGATGGAAGAATTACACGTGTTTTTACCTCCATAACCATTAGTAATAAATCCCTCCCTTGCCTTAAATGTCCACTTGGCCCTAGTTAAGGGTATACATGAACCTTTTCATTTTTCCCTAGTACTGATGAATCCATATTTTTACTGATATTTTAGCATAATTCTAACTCATTTGATAAGGAAAATAAATGAAGAAAGCACAAAAACTCAGAATAAAAGAATGATTTGAAGTTTTCTTTCAATTTATAGTTATTTTAGAAATTGTGAAATTTTAGCTTAGAAATTAAGTTTTTGATCTTGTTTTTGAAGGAATAATTTGAGCAAGGGTCATGTGGATGGAGGCTTGATGGAAAGGTAGAGGAAAGTAGCAAGTCTGGACTCCAAAACACAAGAACAAGGAGATGTAGACTGGGCGTGATCACTATTGTTAGTGAAAGTGATCACTCCAGAGCTCAAAGAAGAAGTGAAGCCTGGGCGTTACCACTCTTACCAGCAAAAGTGAACGTTCCAGAGAGTGAAAATATCAGGATGCTCTGCGTTATCACTCTTATCACTGAGAGTGAATGTTCTAGAGAAGCTTCAGACTCAGCAGACTTGGCGTAACCACTTTTATCAGCAAAAGTGAGCGTTCCAGAGAAGGCAGAATTTTAGTATACTCTGTGTGATCACTCTTATTGGCGAAAGTGAGCATTCCAGAGAAGGTGAAGTTTCAGAGTTTTCTGCGTAACCACTTTTATCATTGAAAGTGGATGTTCCAGAGAGTCCTTAGCCTGGCAAGTTGCGCGTGACCACTTTTACTCATAAAAGTGATTACGCACAACGTCACGACCTTCTGCGTGGCTACTCTTATCAGTAAGAGTGATAACGCCAAGAATCGGGATTTCTATAAATACATGTTTTGAGCTCAGATCTCGGGGTCTTTCATTCATTTTCCATTTTTTCTGTTAAATTCTCGTTAGGAGAGAGTGAGAGAGAGGAGTGAGGTCGAACCTCGAAGCTTAAAGAAGAGGGATTGGATTGGAGCTCGTGGCTATGGCTTTTCTGAGTTTTTCTTCTTCTTCTCCTTCTTTCTCTTTCTCTGCCACAATGTCTCTGTAATTTCTTGTAGTTAGGGGTTTATGGAACTCGAATTGATGTATTGATTTGATTCTTACTTCTGAAATTCAATTATTTGGATTAATTGAGTTGTTAATTCTGCACTTTACATAATCTTTGAATGGGAATTCATTTGATTAATCTTAGAGGAACATTTGCCAATGGGAATTGGACTTGATTCTCTGATCTGAACTAACAACCAGAATTTGGGGATTTCTTAGGGATAAGGAGACCTAATTCTGCAATCTTATGGTTCTAATTCTTAATGCAACATGAAATTGAACTTCACCTAAGGGATTAGGGTGGTTTATTTGCTTGTTAAGGTCAATGAGTTAAAAGATTAACCTTTGGCTATTAATATGTGAAACTGATTGTCAATTAACCAAGTTCTTGAATGTTTAGAGACATAATTGAATTAATATTGATATTCTTGTGAAGTAAATTCCTAACTATTCTTCATTCCTATCTCATTTCATTACACATCTTATACTCTGTTTTTCTGCAAGTTCTTTACTTTTAATTGCTCTGGTTTGCTGCTATTACATGTTACAACTCTCCTTCCAAATTCGTATGGCTCAAATGGTTATAATTCTATGAAGTGGCTCTTGAAACCTAAATTCCCTATGGAGACGATATTCGGATCTTAATTTTACTCATTACTTGCTGCAATTCTAGTTCACTTGCTAGTGTTAGATTGCAAACAACAAGTTTTTGGCGCCGTTGCCGGAGAATTTTGTATTTCAATATCATTAGTAACAGAAAAATTGCTAGATTGAGTTCTTGATTTCTGAATTTTTCTCTTCAATTTTGTATTGCATAAAAGTACTCTGTTTTTCCTGTACTTAGATAAGTATAGAGAATTAGTAGGTAATTCTGTATGATTTTGCATTTCTGCATAATTCTACAGTTACAAATTTTGATATGATTTTGTTGTTATTTTTCTGCATTAGCTTTGTTAGTGTATATCTGACTATTGAATTTTAGTTTAACTTTGTTATGTTTTTGGTTGTATATGCAACGGAAAAACAAAAATAAAGCCACTTTGGTATTTGATCCATACATTGACCAAACTCTAAGAAGGTTGAGAAGTGAAGCAAGAATTAAACAGATTCAAAGAGAGGAAAACAAAAGTTCTACATCAACACTCCAACCTATTCAGATTCCAAGTCAAATAGAGATGGGAGAACAACCAAGACTGAGAACATTAGGGGATTATGCAGTTCCTAATCTCCAAGGATTCAACTCTTCTATTCTGAGACCTATAATTCAGGCCAACCACTTTGAGATAAAACCTGCACTTCTAAATCTGGTACAGCAAGACCAATTTGCTGGACACCATTCAGATGATCCAAATCTGCACATCTCTAATTTCTTACAACATTGTGACACAATCAGAATCAATGGGGTAAGTGAGGATGCAATCAGACTTAGATTATTCCCATTCTCATTGAGGGATAAAGCCAAGTGCTGGCTTCAAGCCCAGCCACAAGGTAGTATATCAACCTGGGCTAACCTGGTGAACAAGTTCCTAATCAAGTATTTTCCTCCTTCAAAAGCTGCAAAAATCAGAGGGGAGATTACATCTTTTGTTTAGCAAGAGGGAGAGCCATTGTATGAGGCATGGGAAAGATACAAGGAGTTATTAAGGAAATGTCCTCATCACTGCATACCTGAGTGGATGCAACTTGAAACATTCTATAATGGAATGACTACTGCAACTAAAACCATGATAGATGCAGCAGCTGGTGGTTCATTGAGTTCAAAAACTTTAGAAGAAGCTCAACAAATCATAGAAATGATGGCATCTTCGATGTATCAAAATATGAATGAAAGACAAGCTGCAAGGAGAGGAAGATATGATTTAAAATCCATAGAAGCCATGTTTGCTCAAAATCAACTTCAGAATCAACAATTTTCTGAATAGCTTGCTGCCCTGACTCAACAAATAAGTAATATGCAGACTGGTGTGGTCCAAAATTCATAATTGAGTTGTGATTTTTGTGGTGGTAACCATGTGAATGGAGCTTGTGATCCCACAGTTATAGAACAACCTGATCAAGTTAATTATATGGGCAACTATCAAAGGCCACAACAACCATATCCACCTGGTTTCCAGTTTAACAACAATAGAGGACAACAGTTTTCCAAGTGGAATCCACAGAATTCTAACACAAGAGGAAATACAGCTACTGCACCTTTCCAAAGTGTAGCTCCTTAAGTCCAACAACAATATTTTTAAGGAAGTTCTTCTGCACCAAATTCAAGACCCTTGAGTGAGAAAGTGAATGGAATTGAAGAAACATTACTGCAGTTCATGAAGGTGACAGAAATAAATTTTAAAAATCAAGTTCTATAAAGAAGCTAGAAACACAAATTGGGCAGTTGGCTGAGCAACTGGCCAATATAGATGAAGGAAGGTTTCCTAGCAGCACAATAGTGAACCCAAGGGAACAATGCCAAGCAATAACCACTCGAAGTGGAGCAGTGGTTTCCAGCCCAAGAAAGAAAAATGAAGTCACCAATTCGAAGGATGAAAGTGAGCTGATGCAAGAAGATTTTGAAAATGGAAAATATACTATGTTAAAGAGAGGAGATGATGAGGAAAATTGCAGTATCAAGCAAGAAAAGAGGAGCAAGAAGCAGAAATTTGAGCAGGCCTTCAAGCCTATTAATGAAGAGCAGTACAAGAGATTACCCTTTCCAAAAAGAGTACAAGATCCTAGATTAGAAAAATAGTTTAAAAGGTTCATTGATGTTTTCAAGAAACTCCAAATTAATATACCATTTGCAGAGGCATTAGAACAAATGCCCTCTTATGCAAAGTTTATGAAAGAACTCTTGTCTAAAAAGAGGAAGCTGGATATGGAGAAATTGGTGCCACTAACTGAAGAGTGCAGTGCCATATTGCAGAGAAAACTACCTCAAAAGTTGAAAGATCCAGGGTCATTCAGCATACCTTGCTCCATTGGAAATTGTACAGTTGCAAAAACTTTGTGTGATTTGGGAGCCAGCATAAATTTGATGCCTTTAGCCATTATGAAGAAGCTGGGAATTAAGGAGATGAAGCCGACTGGGATTACATTACAATTGGCTGACAGATCATATACATATCCTTATAGAGTAGTTGAAGATCTTTTAGTCAAAGTGGACAAATTTATATTCCCTGCAGACTTTGTTATACTAGATATGGAGGTTGATGCTGATATCCCTCTTATTCTAGGAAGACCATTCTTAGCAATAGGGAGAGCCTTGATAGATGTGCAAAAAGGTGAATTGATGTTGAGAGTACAAGAAGAAAAATCATTTTTAACGTATTTGAGGCCATAAAACACCCAAGTGATGATATGAGCTGCATGAAGATTGATGTAATAGATGCTGTGATACCACTTTCTTTTGAAAAAAATGATGAAAATGCAGTCTTGGAAAGCACATTAGCTGTAGCAAAATATAATATTTAGGAAGAGCAAGATGAGAAATTAAAAGAATGCATTCTGCAGTTAGATTCCCTTCCCTGTATGAACAATGAAATAAATCAACTCAAGGGAGAATTACCTCAAGCAGAAGAAAAGAAGGAAGAGCCCAAAGTGGAGCTCAAGCAACTACCCTCTCATTTGATATATGTATTTCTTGAAGAAGGCCACAACAAACCTGTCATAATAAACAGCAATCTGCAGAAAGATCAAGAAGAAAAACTCTTGAGAGTGTTAAGAAAGCACAAATCTGCACTAGGATGGCAGATTTCAGATTTGAAAGGTATAGATCCATCTTTCTGCATGCACATGATTTTATTTGAGGAGAATTGCAAGCCTGTTGTCCAACCTCAAAGAAGACTCAACCTAACTATGAAAGAGGTAGTGAGGCAAGAAGTGATTAAACTACTTGATGCAGGAGTTATTTATCCAATTTCAGATAGTTCATGGGTAAGTCTGGTTCATGTGGTGCCTAAGAAAGGAGGTATAACTGTTGTTCCAAATGAAAACAATGAATTAATACCCATTAGGACAGTAATCGGATGGCAAATGTGTATAGATTATAGGAATTTGAAAGATGCATCAAGGAAAGATCATTTTCCTCCTCCATTTGCCGACCAAATGCTAGAGAGATTGGCTGGATTTAACTACTATTGTTTCCTAGATGGATATTCTGGTTACAACCAGATTGTAGTTGATCCAAGAGACCAAGAAAAGACAGCATTCACTTGTCCTTTTGGAGTTTTTGCATATAGGAGGATGCCATTTGGGTTGTGCAATGCTCCAGCCACTTTTCAAAGGTGTATGTTGTCCATTTTTTCTGATATGATTGAAAGAATTATAGAAGTTTTCATGGATGATTTTTCTGTATTTGGTAATTCTTTTGATTAGTGTCTAGCTAATTTATCTCTTGTTTTGCAGCGTTGCCAAGACTCAAACCTTGTGCTAAATTGGGAAAAATACCATTTTATGGTACAAGAAGGGATAGTCTTAGGCCATAAGATTTCAGCAAGGGGAATGGAAGTGGATCCTGCAAAAGTTGAAATAATTGAGAAGCTGCCCCCACCTGTAAATGTTAGAGGAGTAAGAAGCTTTTTAGGACATGTTGGATTCTATTGCAGGTTCATTAAAGACTTCTCTAAAATTGCAAAGCCATTGAGTGAGTTGCTGAGTAAGGATACAAAATTTGTTTTTGATGATAAGTGCTTAGTAGCTTTTAACACTTTGAAAGAGAAATTAATTTCTGCACCTGTACTTGTTAAACCAGATTGGGAATATCCATTTGAACTGCTGTGTGATGCTAGTGATGTAGCTATAGGAGCAGTTTTAGGCCAAAGAAAAGACAAGAAACTGCATGTTATTCATTATGCTAGTAGAGTTCTTAACCCTGCACAAATCAATTATACTACTACTGAAAAAGAACTCTTAGCAATAGTTTTTGCATTTGATAAGTTTTGGTCTTACTTAATAGGATCAAAGGTTATAGTTTACACTAACCATGCTACTCTTAAGTACCTTTTCTCAAAACAGGATGCAAAGCCCAGGTTATTAAGATGGATTCTTCTTCTTCAAGAATTCAAGTTAGAAATCAAAGACAAGAAAGGGAAAGAAAATGGTGTTGCTGATCACTTGTCTAGATTACCACTAGAAGCCATACCTATTGAAGTGGAACAAATAAAAGAAGAATTTCCAGATGAAAGCCTATTCAAGATTAAATCACAGCCCTGGTTTGCTGATATAGCCAACTTCAAGGCTACACATCATGTTCCAAATTGGATGAATTGGTAGCAGAGAAAGAAGTTCTTCCATGACAACATGTATTATGTTTGGGAAGATCCACTGCTGTTCAAAATTGGAATAGATGGACTGCTGAGAAGGTGTATACCAGAGGAAGAGCAGCAAGATGTTTTGTGGCATTGTCACAGTTCAGAATATGGAGGACATCATGGAAGTTCAAGAACAGCAGCGAAAGTTCTGCAATCTGGTCTTTGCTGGCCAACTTTGTTCAAAGATGCTAAGAATTATGTGGAAATGTGTGATAGATTGTTACTTTTACAATTGCTGTTGCACTGAAAGTAAACTGACTAGCAAGTATACTAGTGTTGTTGTAGCAAGTTATAAAAAATCTTAGAATCAAATTGAGTTCCAAGTATCGTCCTCAGGGAATAAAGTTCTCAATTACCACTTCACAAGATCACAATTAGTTGAGCTTTACAAATTTCAGATGGATTTGGTATGAATGTATCAAAAACAAAATTAGAAAGTAAAACAGAACAATTAGTACAAAAGTATATAGTAAACAGATGTAGAAAGAGTAGTTAGGAAATTGTTTCACCAAAACTTCAACATTGAATTAATAAAGTTTTGAACTTTCAAGCATTTAGATGGAATGATAATCAGTTTCACGTCATATTAATCAAAGGACAATCCCTTGCCTCAATGAATCTAACATCTAATCAAATCACTCTAATCCCTTAGATCTAATCCAATCAAATGCTGCATTAAGTTTGAGAAACCAAAATATTGCAAAATTAAGATATCTTATCCCTAAGAAACCAATAACCTTGGCAATTAATTCATATCTGAGAAACAAATTCAATTCCCATTGATAAGAGTTCCTCTATAATTAGTTGATCAAATTTCCATTCAATCACTACTTTAACAGCAGAATCAATCACTCAATCCAATCCAAAACTCAAAGTTCAGATCCAAAATCAATTCAACACTTCCATTTCAGATTCACAATTCCTAACCACAAAGAGTTTAGGCAAACATTACAAAAAGAGAAGAGAAGAGAAGAGAAGAAGAGAATCAACAAAGAAGAAACATCTCCAAGTCAATCTCCAATCTGATCCCTCAAGAAATAAAGCTTGGTGTTTGATGAATTCACTTTTTATTATATTTTTACTTGCCTTTTTGGTGCTCCTTAATAGAAGAAATGGACTTAGATAGTGCAAATAATATAGAAATTACATTTTGAGTAAATATCATAGGTTTATTAATTTTTGGTTAATTTGCATTTAATTACATAGATATAGATTGCAATTTTAATTACTTTGATGAATTTGCGGAATGCCCAAGTTAAATTTGAGAAATCTTGGTGCTTAGATGAAAGTTGCCCCTAAAGTAGCCACTTTTGGGAGCAAAAGTGGCAACTACAGCAAGTCTGGGCATTAAAAGTTCCAAAGTAGCCACTTTCAAGACCAAAAGTGGCAACTCCAGAAGCTCCAAGGATGCTAAATTGGAAGCCTTCCTGCGCGTGGCCACTATTGGCTCTCATAGTAGCCACGCGCACCAAAGTAGCTACTTTCAAGACCAAAAGTGGCAACTTCAGAAGCTCCAGGACGCTGATTTTGAAGCCTTCCTGCGCGTGGCCACTATTGGCTCTTATAGTAGCCACGCGCACCAAAGTAGCTACTTTCAGCACAAATAGTGGCAACTCCAGAGAAGCGGCATTCCTTCCATCCTGCGCGTAGACACTTTCAAGGCCCAAAGTGGACACTTTCAAGGCCCAAAGTGGACACTTTCAAAGGCAAAAGTGGATACTTTGGTGACATGTCATCCACTATAAATAGATTTTAGGAATTAGGGTACGGGACTTTTGACACTTTACACAATTTTTCTTTGCCAAATTGGGACAATTTCTTACGACATTGGAGTCTTGGGTGACAGCCAAGGATCCTCTATAGGTTTTAATTTCCAATTTCTCCTTTGATTGTTGTTGAATTTACATTAATGATGTTTACGTTCTTGCATTTCTTTCTCTCATTTGTGAAGCCCATCCATATGGAGGGCTAAACTTTCTTGTAATTCCTAGTCGATGCACATGAATCTTGAATTCTTGGGATTAATTGCAATACAAATCTTTCTTTCCTTGAATTTATTAACCCCAATCTCTGAATGAAATGGAATTTGCATGAAGGGAACATTGCTTAATGAACCCTAATTTACCTAACGAAATTCTAATTCAAAATTGCTTAATTTTGATTAATCCTTGAGGTTGCTTAATCTTAGGGATAGAGATTGGAGCCCATTAAGATGCTTAATTTTAATTGGGATGTTAAAGTTAGTCTTCGCTTGTTAGATTAACTTAATTCAAGGGAAAGAAAGGGGATTATTGAATCATTTGAAAGAATAATGATAGAACTCATTGCTTGACTAGGGATTACTCATTTTAATTGATTGAATTTCATTAAATTTACATTTCGTTCTTGATTAAAACCCGGAAATTGACAAACCTCCCCCTAATTTACTTGCTTTAAAATACATGTTTACACTTGTTCGATGTATGTTCCCAACCAAAAATTTCTTGGAGACGACCTAGGATAACACCCTAGTACTGCATTCATTTCTTTGCATATTTGATGAGGATTAACGACAATCTTTTGCATGACGAGTAGTAAAATTTGTTTCATCAAATTGGCGCTGTTGCCGGGGAATTATTGGTTCTGAACTTATGTTGAACATGATTGGTGCTCTGTTTTTGTGTTTTGCATGTTAGTACGTTTGTTTCATTTTGAGTTTTTGTATTGTGTTGATAGTCATACGAATTTTATGGTCTGTTTCTGCATTATCATTGCATGATTTTCTGCATCATTTCCTTCATTCAAGTGCTGAAAATTTTCAATCACTCACTTTCAATTTTCTGCACTCATTTTGCTGCATATTTCTCTGTTTTTCTGCACTTTTTGCTGCATAATTCTGCAGAGAAATTTTAAATTGTTCTTGTCATTTCATTTACTCAATTTGCTTTCAATTTAGTTAGTTGATATCTAGTGCATGACCCGATCAAACCCTGGAGATTTGTATCCATTAGACCAGAAGATTGATAGGACTTTTTCTAGGAACCTTAGGACACATAGGGATCACTCTGAACACTCTGAATCATTATCATCACCTACTGCATCTTTGCAATCTGTGACACCAAATTCTATTTACTCTTCTCCATTTTCACTTAACTCTAGTTTTGGAGCAATGGCAGGTGACGAGAGGACTCTTAAGGAGCTAGCTGCACCGGATGTCACATACCAAACATTGTGCATCCAATATCTAGATGTAGATGCCCCTTTTGTTTTAAAAACTGGATTAATTCACCTTCTACCTAAATTCCATGGTTTTGCAGGTGAAGACCCTCACAAACACTTGAAGGAGTTTCATATTGTTTGCTCCACCATGCGACCTCAAGGTGTCCCAGAGGAGCATGTCAAATTGAAGGCCTTCCCTTTCTCATTAATGGACACTGCAAAGGACTGGTTGTACTACCTTCCACCGGGATCAATAACAAGTTGGGACAACCTTAAAAGAGTCTTTCTAGAGAAGTTCTTTCCAGCCTCCCGAGCTGCATCCATAAGAAAGGAGATTTGTGGAATTAGGCAGCTAGAAAGAGAAACTCTCTATGAATACTGGGAGAGGTTTAAAAGACTATGTGCAAGCTGCCCCTACCACCAAATTAGCGATCAATTGCTGATCCAGTACTTCTATGAGGGATTACACCCAATGGATAGGAGTATGATCGATGCAGCGAATGGAGGAGCTTTGGTAGACAAGACCCCTGTGGCAGCCAGGAACTTGATAGAAAACATGGCTGCCAACTCCCAGCAATTTGCAACTAGACAGAATTCTTGTGTTACTAGAGGTGTGCATGAAGTTCAAGTTACAGAACCAAACAAATTGGAGCACAAGATTGATGAGCTAGCCTCCATGGTAAAGCAATTAGCTGCAATGCAAAAGAGTGTTGTCTCTGCAACACCTCCACCACTAGTTCCAGCTACACTTTGTGGAATATGCTCAGCTGCAGATCATTATACAGACAGCTGCCCCACATTGCAGGAGTCAGATACTCCTGAAGGTAACCCCTAAGCCTATACTGCAAATATTTACACTAACAAATTTCCTTTTCAGCAGCAGCAGCAACAACCAAACTGGGATCTTTCTTCAAACCGGTATAACCCGGACTGGAGAAATCATCCAAACTTGAGGTGGGGAGGAAATTCCAACCAGCAAAATCAGCAAAGCAACAATTACCAAGCTGGTCAAGGTAGGCCACATCAGCCACGCCAATGGAATGATCAACAACATGGGCAACAACCTCACCAACAGCAGCAAGCATCCTCATCCCAAGCCTCTTCTTGTCAGAAGAATGAGCCATCATTGGAGGAGCTTGTGAAGCAAATGGCCATGAGCAACATTAATTTTCAACAGCGAACAGAGGCCAGTATCAGAACAATTGAGAACCAGATGGGACAGTTGGCCTCCTCTATAAATCAAATTCAGTCCCAAGGTTCAGGCAACCTCCCAGCACAGACAGTCACAAACCCAAAGAATGTCAGTGCAATTACTCTGCGATCTGGGAAGGTAATGCAAGAGCCTGAAATGCCTAGGGAGAAGGAGATCCCAAGCCCCTTGGTTGATGAAAGGGAGGAAGAAAATGCACCCACCACTCAAGAAGTGGTAGAAGAAGTTGAAAAGGCAATTCCACCACCTTTCCCTCAAAGGGTTATGATTGCCAAACCAAGTAAGAAAGCTGAGGAGAGTGACAAAGAAATCTTGGACACTTTCAGAAAAGTTGAGGTAAACATACCCTTGCTGGAGGCAATTAAACAAATACCCAAGTACGCCAAGTTCTTGAAAGATTTGTGTACACATAGAAGGCGTCTGAAGGGTAATGAAAGAATCAACATGGGTAGGAATGTTTCTGCACTTTTTGAGAAACAAAGAACCACAATGCCTGAGAAGTGTAAAGACCCAAGAACATTTACTATTCCATGCATCATTGGTAATAATAGGATAGACAATGCAATGCTAGATCTAGGAGCATCCATTAATATTATGCCATTGTCTATTTTTTCTTCTCTATCTCTTGGTCCCTTGCAGCCCACAGGTGTAGTGATTCAGTTGGCCAATAGAAGCACAACACACCCAGCTGGACTTGTTGAAGATGTGTTGGTGAAGGTGAATGACCTCATATTTCCAGCTGACTTCTACATCCTTGACATGCAAGAAGAAGAGTCACTCAAAAATTCTGCACCTATCATTTTGGGAAGACCGTTCTTGAAGACTGCAAGAACGAAGATTGATGTACATGCCGGTTCACTCACCATGGAATTTGGGGATAACATTGTTCAAAATATTGGATGCCATGAAACATCCGATTGAAGAACATTTTGTCTTCCATATTGACGTATTTGATGCATTAGTGGATGAGAGCTGGACCGAAATTTTGAGAAACTCTTTTCTTAATTTTTCCCATTATGTAGATGCTTTTGTTTGTGAATCTTATGAAAATTCTTTGTATGATACTTGTGCTGAAAATTCTGATTATTTGAATGAAAGTTCTAAAAGTTTTAGTGTTGATGAAGTTGATAATTCCATAGGGGTGGAATGTGAAGTATTGGATTTAGCAAATACAGTTGAATCTAACCCCTTTGATTTGAATGTTGCAGAATTTTTGTCAAATGAAAATGCAAAATCACTTCCCTCTATAGAGCAACCTCCCACATTGGAGTTAAAGCCTCTACCGGAGCATTTGAAATATGTCTATTTGGAACCAAATGAAAAGCTCCCAGTTATCATCTCCACCAAGCTTGATAGTGATCAAGAGGAGAAGTTGCTAGAAGTGATCAAAAAGCACAAAAGAGCCATTGGGTGGACACTTGCTGATATACCAGGAATTAGTCCCTCCATGTGCATGCATAGAATTTTGTTGGAAGAAGATGCTAAACCGGTGAGACAACCTCAAAGGAGGGTGAATCCCATCATCCTAGATGTGGTGAAGAAGGAGGTCACCAAGTTGCTTCAAGCTGGGATCATATACCCAATCTCTGATAGCACTTGGGTTAGCCCTGTGCAAGTGGTCCCAAAGAAATCTGGACTTACAGTGGTCAGGAATGAGAAGAATGAAATGATACCTACCAGAATCCAGAACAGCTGGAGAGTCTGCATAGACTATAGGCGGCTGAACCAGGCCACAAGGAAGGACAACTTTCCACTACCCTTCATTGATCAAATGCTTGAAAGATTGGCAGGTAAATCCCACTATTGCTTTCTAGATGGTTACTCTAGTTATTTTCAAATTTGTATTACCCCTCAAGACCAGGAGAAAACCACATTTACATGTCCCTTTGGCACCTTTGCTTATCGAAGAATGCCTTTTGGCCTATGTAATGCTCCTGGCACATTCCAGAGATGCATGTTGAGTATTTTTTCTGATTTAGTGGAGCATTGCATAGAGGTCTTCATGGATGATTTCACAGTTTATGGCACATCCTTTCATGCATGTTTTGTCAATTTAGAAAAAGTCTTGAAGAGGTGTATTGAAACTAACCTTGTACTTAACTTTGAGAAATGCCATTTCATGGTAAAGCAGGGTGTAGTTCTAGGACACATAATCTCTGAAAAAGGAATTGAGGTTGATCCTGCAAAATTGGATATTATTTCACAACTTCCTTACCCCTCATGCATGAGGGAGGTTCGTTCTTTTCTGGGCCATGCAGGATTTTACAGGAGGTTCATTCAGAATTTCTCTAAGATTGCAATTCCTCTTTCGAAGCTGCTGCAAAAAGATGTTGAATTCGACTTTGATGAGGACTGCAAGGAGGCTTTCAACTTCCTTAAAAAAGCCTTAACCACCACACCAATTATCCAACCTCCAAATTGGTCAATACCCTTTGAACTGATGTGTGATGCCTCTAATTATGCAGTGGGAGCTGTCCTTGCACAGCGGGTCGGTAAGGTCCCTCATGTCATCTATTATGCTTCTAGGACCTTAGACACTGCACAATCCAATTACACCACAACTGAAAAGGAATTGTTGGCCATAGTGTTTGCATTAGATAAATTCAAATCATATCTGTTAGGATCAAAAGTTGTGGTGTTCACTGATCATTCTGCTTTGAAGTTTTTACTAAAAAAGACAGATTCTAAACCCAGGCTGATAAGGTGGATGCTCTTACTTCAAGAATTTGACTTGGAGATTAAAGACAGAAGTGGAGCACAAAACTTGGTGGCAGACCATTTAAGCAGAATAGAGGGAGCCCCTGAACTCATTCCCTTCAAGGATGATTTTCCTGATGAACAACTCTTAGAGTTGTGCACATCCCATGTACCTTGGTATGCTGATTTGGTTAATTTTTTGGTTTCAGGAATTTTCCCTATAAATGCATCAAAAATTCAAAGGGACAAAATTAAGAGCGATGCTAAACATTATGTGTGGGACGACCCTTATTTATGGAAGTTCTGTAATGATCAAGTGATCAGAAGATGCGTCCCTGATAAGGAGATCCCATCCATATTGCAGTTTTGCCACAATTCGGTTGTGGGAGGACACCTTGGACCTCAAAGAATAGCAAGAAAGGTGTTGGACTCAGGCTTTTATTGGCCCTGCATTTTCAAGGACTCTTGGCGAACATATTCTGTCTGTGAGAGCTGCCAGAGGTCAGGAGGAATGATCACCAAGAGGCAGGAAATGCCTCAGCAACCTATCCTATATTGTGACATCTTTGATGTCTGGGGTATTGACTTCATGGGTCCCTTTCCCTCTTCTTTTGGTTTCTTGTACATTTTACTTGTTGTTGACTATGTTTCAAAATGGGTAGAAGCTAAAGCTACCAAGACTAATGATACTAAAGTTGTTGCAGAATTTGTTCGCTCCAACCTATTTTGCAGGTTTGGCATCCCACATGCCATCATTAGTGACCAAGGGAGTCATTTTTGCAACAAGACAATGGAAGTCCTGTTGAGAAAATATGGAGTTCTGCACAAAGTTTCCATAGCCTACCACCCGCAAACAAATGGCCAAGCAGAACTTTCCAACAGAGAAATAAAGAAAATACTTGAAAGAGTTGTACAGCCCCACAGAAAAGATTGGAGCCGCAGACTAGATGATGCCTTGTGGGCACACAAGACTGCATTCAAAGCACCCTTGGGCATGTCTCCTTACAGAATAATCTTTGGCAAGGCTTGCCATTTACCAGTGGAGATAGAGCACAAGGCATACTGGGCAGTGAAGGCTTGTAATATGAACTATGACTCAGCTGGAGAGCAAAGAAAGCTTCAATTGCAAGAGTTAGAGAAGTTACGTCTAGAGGCATATGAAAATTCCAGAATTTATAAGGAGAGAACCAAGCGATACCATGACAAGTTGATAGCCAGGAAAGAATTTTGTGTTAGTCAAAAGGTGCTCTTGTTCAACTCCCGCCTCAAATTCATGCCTGGAAAGCTTCGCTCAAGGTGGATTGGTCCATTTATAGTCACACAAGTGTTTCCTAATGGTGCAGTGGAAATCAAGAGTGAATCCACTACCAAATGTTTCACAGTGAATGGACATCGCCTGAAACATTTTTTAGAGAACTCAGCTCCTTTGGAGGAGATTGAAGAGGTGGATGTGTACTCCCCCATCATTCTCTCCAACCAAGACCCTTGCCATGAGTAAATCACTTCACATGTCAAGCTAATGACGTTAAAGAAGCGCTCTGTGAGAGGCAACTCACAAGTGAATAAGCAATTTTGTCTTTTCATTATTTCTTCTTTGCATTCTTTCAATTACATTTTTGTCTTCATTTGAGGTGTAATGAGCTAAGCAACTTCTGATATGCTTCAATTTTGTGTAAATAATTCTTTATGGATGCACAATTTTGTAGGAATTCTAACAGAAGCACCACTTTGGGCACTCATTCTTGCTAGGTGTAATTCATCCTTCATGAAAGTGGCCACTCTCGTAGACTATAGTGACTACTTTGGCTCAAGGTAAGCAAATCCTTCTCTGTAGTTCCCACTTTTAAGAGTGGGAGTGACCACTTTGGCGTCCAGGAGCTCAATCATTTGCGCGTGGACACTTTGAAGCTCCAAAGTAACCACGCGCACTTGTCCCACAAAATAACTCTCTGGAGTTCCCACTTTGAAGCTCCAAAGTAGCCACGCGCAAATGACATTCCACACACCTTCACTGTAGTTCCCACTTTGAAGCTCCAAAGTAACCATGCGCACTTGTCCCACAAAATAACTCTCTGGAGTTCCCACTTTGAAGCTCCAAAGTAGCCACGCGCAAATAACATTCCACACACCTTCACTGTAGTTCCCACTTTGAAGCTTCATAGTGGCTACGCGCAAATTGGAGCCAAATTTTAGCCTTTTAGGTGCCCCACGTTACTTGTTTAGAGTAGGCACGTATACCATTTGCACTATTCCCCTTGGGCCCAACCCATAGTAGGCACTAATTCCCTTCAAAGTGAACACGCTCACTATTTCACACACACTCCTCCCACTTCATGACGCATTCACACCGCCCAACGTCCAGCACGCACCATTTTTATGTCACCCACTCACTCCTAAGCCCAAAACGCACCTTCCCTCACCACACCCAAGGCTTCAAACAAGGTAATTCTCTCAATTTCTCTCTATTTATGGTTAGGGTTCATAGATTCCCCAATTTGGGGCTTTTCAATTTTACTTGTTTTTTCTTGAAATTGAGGTGTAATTCTTGTATAATTGAGCATTCCTACTTGAATTAGAGAGGGAGAGCTCACTAAATTACACCCAAAGGGGCGTATTAATCCCATTCAAGTGAGTGTTCCCACTTTTGGCCCCAATAGTGGCCACGCCCACTTCCTCTTTGCCATGACTCTCATTTGTTGTTTTTGTTATGCTCCCCTCCCTCATTTTTATGCTCTAAACATGCCAATAATGCTTTTAAACTTCTTGTTCATGTGTGTTAATGCCTAAATTTGGTTCGTGCCTATTTCCATTTAGTTTTGACCCCTCCATTTTGCTGTTTTGCTTTTCAATTCCATGCCATTTTACTTTTGCTGCACTTGATTCTCATGCATATTACAAAATTAACCATAATTGTTGCTCTTTCTGGGTGTTGAACATGTTTTTCGTGACTTTAATTTCACTAATTGCTGCATTATGATCCTTGAGCTTCAAAGCTTTAATAGTCATATTCTACTATCCATTGGATTGCTATACATAGTGTACGTATGTCACACCATTCTTTGTGCTTAATTGCTCTTGTCTATACCATTTGAGCTCTATGTTTGTAGGCTGTGATTGAAATTGATTGCCCTCTAGGTCATATGTAGCACTATACATCCTTTTGCACACAAATCACTTAAGATGATATCAAATTATTTTGCAACCCCTACACTATTCATTCACATATTCTCTCTTCTCTGCAGATAATGTCGGGCAATCCTAGAAGGAACACACCTAGAACCAAGAGGAGTAGGACAGCTGAAGCCTCTTCATCTCAGCCCCCTCCCACTCATGACCCAAGGTTTAGGTCCCCAGAGCATGAACAATATTTCAAAGAGAACATCCTGCGGTGCCAGATCGTCCAGGACAGGAATTTTGAAATCCAGCAGGGGACATTTCTACAGTTTCAGGAGGAGATAGACAGACGTGGCTGGGGACTTTTCACTTCTTGTGCAGGCAATGGGTGGAAGGACATCACCCAGGAATTCTATGCTAATGCCCTATGCCTGGAAGATGACACTTACCCTCCCAGGCACACCATGGTCAGGGGAAAAGGATTACCAGCCTATACTTCAAGCAATCTGCATTGAAGGAGAAAATTGAGAATTTGATTGTAAAATGCAGTCCAAGAATCTGACCACTAAACACCTTCTCCCTCCTGCCAAGGTGTGGAGTATCTTTGTTGTCAGCTCATTCATGCCAGTCATCCACACCTCCACCATTGCAGTAAAGAGGGCAGAACTCATCTATGCTATTCTCACTGGCATGCCCATCCATGTCGGGGAAGTCATCAGCAGCGCCATTTTGGAAGTCCTTAAAAGGAGTAGAGATTCTTTAGCTTTTCCTTCTCTAATCACTATGTTATGCCAGGATGCAGGTGTTGATTTTGGAGACTACCAGCAGAGAATTAGAGCACTTCCTCCCATTTCCACTGCCTTGGTAAAGGACCTATTTAAGCCAAAGAAGTCTTCAGACCCCGGTCTCACCTTGCCACCCGAATACAAGAAGGAGACCCCTGTAACACTCAAGGAGCAGCTGCAGCAAATAGCACAGAGGCAGTCTGCCATCCACTCTGGTCAAACCAGCATGCTCCTCCTCATGGAGACCATGATGCTGAACATTGGCAAGAAGATGGGGATGACTTCAGACCAGATATATCAGGCCCACCGTTTCCCTGCCCCTTTCCTCCGAGCTGCTGTTCAGAATGACTTGCCCCCATTCAATCCCAATGCTCCCAGAGATGTCCGCAACTCCAGTTCTTCAAAGGAAGCAGAAGAAGTAGAAGAAGATGAAGGCGCCACCTCATCCACCTCTGATGAAGATGCCATTTAGTCTACTTTTCGTGTTTTCTTTTATTTCTCTGCTTGTACTTATTTTCTTTTATTTTCCCAAGTAATTAGGAACCACTTGTCCTTTTATTGTCTTTCCGTTTCTGCTTTTATGTTACTTTTCTTTAAACAGTTATGTTACCTCCCTTTTCATTCTTTTTCTGAACTCTTGTTATCATTGTGCAGAGATGCCCTCAGTTCCATCAAGAGGAGCATCATTTTACCCTGAACTTTGAATACACCATCTATAAAAGGGGGGTGAACTCTTTGTCTCTATTTTGCATTTATTTGTAGCTTACTTTTCCTGCACAGTACTAATAATAATAATAAAAAAAAAACAAAAAAAAACTATATTTCCCTTATTTCATTTCTTCTCTTTTCATTTTAATCTAGTTCTCTTTCGTATTTTGCTTTTATGCTCTGATTGAATTTCCCATCTAACTCCTACTCATTCTCATTTTTGTACATATTTACTATCCCTACCATTTTGAACATATTTTCTTGTCGGGTGAATTGTGCTCTCATTTTGCAAGTTATTATCACTTTTACCATGGTAGTGAATTGGGCCTCTTACTTCTTTTTCTGTGTGCATATTACATGTATTGTTGCATTCATCCTCTAGAACTTGCCTTGTTTCTTAATTCAATATGCATTGTGCAATTATAGTAGCCTTCCTGCGCGTGGCCACTATTGGCTCTCATAGTAGCCACGCGCACCAAAGTAGCTACTTTCAGCACAAATAGTGGCAACTCCAGAGAAGTGGCATTCCTTCCATCCTGCACGTAGACACTTTCAAGGCCCAAAGTGGACACTTACAAAGGCAAAAGTGGACACTTTGGTGACATGTCATCCACTATAAATAGATTTTAGGAATTAGGGTACGGGACTTTTGACACTTTACACAATTTTTCTTTGCCAAATTGGGACAATTTCTTACGACATTGGAGTCTTGGGTGACAGCCAAGGATACTCTATAGGTTTTAATTTCCAATTTCTCTTTTGATTGTTGTTGAATTTACATTAATGATGTTTACGTTCTTGCATTTCTTTCTCTCATTTGTGAAGCCCATCCATATGGAGGGCTAAACTTTCTTGTAATTCCTAGTCGATGCACATGAATCTTGAATTCTTGGGATTAATTGCAATACAAATCTTTCTTTCCTTGAATTTATTAACCCCAATCTCTGAATGAAATGGAATTTGCATGAAGGGAACATTGCTTAATGAACCCTAATTTACCTAACGAAATTCTAATTCAAAATTGCTTAATTTTGATTAATCCTTGAGGTTGCTTAATCTTAGGGATAGAGATTGGAGCCCATTAAGATGCTTAATTTTAATTGGGATGTTAAAGTTAGTCTTCGCTTGTTAGATTAACTTAATTCAAGGGAAAGAAAGGGGATTATTGAATCATTTGAAAGAATAATGATAGAACTCATTGCTTGACTAGGGATTACTCATTTTAATTGATTGAATTTCATTAAATTTACATTTCGTTCTTGATTAAAACCCGGAAATTGACAAACCTCCCCCTAATTTACTTGCTTTAAAATACATGTTTACACTTGTTCGATGTATGTTCCCAACCAAAAATTCCTTGGAGACGACCTAGGATAACACCCTAGTACTGCATTCATTTCTTTGCATATTTGATGAGGATTAACGACAATCTTTTGCATGACGAGTAGTAAAATTTGTTTCATCAGTGTTCGTCCTCAATCTTCCTCTTTGACTCTCTCAACAACAAAAACAAATGGAAAATAAAAAATGAACCAAAAACTCCCTAAATTCCTGAGCTAACTGCCTTTTATAGAATTCCCGCTCTGCTGGCGTGATCACTTTTTCCAGCAATAGTAATCACGCAGAAGCTAATTCTTCATTTCCACTTGCGCGTGTTCACTTTTGCTGGTGATAGTAGCCACGCGCACTTCAAAGTGTTCACTTTTGTTGAAAATAGTAGCCACGCAGAAGCTTCCCTTACTAATGTCATGCGCGTGTTCACTTCTGCTAGAAATAGTGAACACGTAGAAGCTACCTTCGTGCACTTTTTCCAGAAAAAGTGATTACGCAGAAGCTCTTCTCATTGTAACCTCTCTGGAACGATCACTTTTGCCAGCAAAAGTGATTACGCAAAAGCTCTTCTTCATTTTATGGTTCTGGAGTGATCACTTTCACCAGCGAAAGTGATTACTCAGAGGCTGTTCTTCAATTATCAACTTCTTTCCTCCAATTTTTGCTACTTTTCTTCTATTTTTCCTTTGATCATCCAATCCTCATGAACTTAGCTCAGAATTCCCTACAAAAGCATACTTGAAATGTCACTTTTTACATAGAAAATTAATGAATTTTAAAATAACTATGTTTAAAAGTGACATGCAACATTTTATTAATTTTTTAAGGGTTTTCTACTATTTCTAGTATGTTTTCTTTATTAATTGCACTAAAAACTATTGTAAAATACTAGTAAAATATGGACTCATCATAGATGCCAAAGAATGGGGAATATATCCAGGAAACATGAGATGCCATTGCAAAATATACTTGAAGTAGAATTGTTTGACATGTGGGGAATAGACTTTATGGGTCCTTTCCCTAGTTCATTTTCAAATGAGTACATGTTAGTAGCAGTGGACTCTATGTCTAAATGGGTGGAAGCAATTCCTACCAGAACCAATGATGCTAAGACTGTTATTGCATTCATCAAAAAGAACATTTTCTCAAGATTTGGTATGTGATGAATCCACTTTTTATTGGATTTTTACTTGTCATTTTGATGTTTCTTAATAGAAAAAGTAAACTTAGGAAGTGTAAATAACATAAAAAACATCATTTTGGCCAACTATCATAGTTTCTTAATTTTTAGTTAATTTACATTAATTTACATAGATATAGTTTGCAATTTTGATCATTTGAATAATTGTGCAGGAATTTCTAGACTTTTTCCATGGATTTTTAGCCTTTGAGAAATTTTGAGTTGAAAGTGATCACTTTCAGAAGTGAAAGTGGACACTACAGCAAGCTAGATCCAGAGGACAGGCCAGAGTAACCACTTTCAGAAGTAATAGTGATCACTCCATAACCAAAGGAAGCACCCAGACCTGCGCGTGTTTACTCTCAGAAACGATAGTAAACACTCCAGAGAGCCCTAGAGTTCAAGACCCTGCCCGTGTTTACTCTTGTGAATGATAGTAATCACTATGCTCGCGCGTGTTTACTCTTGTAAACGATAGTAATTACTATGATCGAGAGTGCTCACTGTCGTGAACAAGAGTAACTACTCTAAAGGTGTCAACTTTTTTATATATGAATTTTTACCATTTAGGGTACGGGGACTTTTGCAGAACTTTTTCTCTCAGATATACCACAAATTTTAGGATACTCTTGGAGAGCCTAGGGTGGCCTTAGGTGACAGCCAAGGGTCCAACCTAGGGTTTGATTAACATTTTCTCCTTACGTCTCTTTGATTTTTGTATTGATGTTATTGATTTCTCTTTACTTTCATTTTGTACTTGTGAGACCCATCCTCATGGAAGGTTAATTTTCTTGTAATCTCTAGTGAGTTCATATGGATTCTTGAATTCTTGGTTTTTGAATGTTAATGCAAATCTTTTTCTTCCATGAATTTCTTCCTCCCAAACTCTTGAATCGAATTAATGGTTGAATGAGGGGAGCATTGCGTAATGAACCCTAATTCGTTTTAAGGAAATTCTAAATTTGAATTGCTTAATTCTTGTTTAATTCCAAGATTGCGTAATCAAGGAATAAGAGATTGGAGTTCATTGGATTGCTTAATTCATATGAAAATATAAGGTTGATTTTCGCTTGTTAAATCAACCTAATTCTGGGAGGAGAGGAAGAGTATTAAATCTTGAGAGGAATAGGGATAGAGTTTATATGAATGAATTAGGGGTTACTACATTTTATCGATTGAACTTTGCAATTTAATTTTCTGCTTAAGTTGATTGAACTTGAAATCACAAAACCCCCCTTTTTACTTGCTTTCTAAATACATTGCACACTACATGTTTGATATTTGGTCACTCGTCCAATGATTCATGGGAGACGACCTAGGCTTGCATCCTAGACTACATAAATTTTTCTGCATATTTTGATGAAGGTTGACGACAAATCTTTTTGCAAATGAGAAAATATTTCGTTCATCAAATTGGCGCCGTTGCTGGGGAATCATTAGTGCTTGATTAGATGTTAAACATGTTGTGTTCTATTTTTGCATTTTGCATGTTAGTGTGTTTGTTTTATTTTGATTTTTGCATTATAGTAGTATAACATAATTTCAATTTTGTGGTTGTCCATTTAATTCTGCACGAGTCTTTGTTTGAGTGTTTAATTTCTCTGTTTTGAAGTTACATAGAGTTAGTGTGTTAGTTAATCTATCATACGAATTTTGCTGCATAATTTCCTTCAAATTTCTTAGCACATCATTTCTGCATTTTTGCATTCTGTTTACTCTACATAATTTTGCTTTTCACTCTTTCACAATTCTGCATTCTACATTCATTTTCTGCATATTACATTCTATTTTCAAATTCTATTTTTCTGCATTTTCTGCAGAAATCTGCAAACTTTTTGGTACACAATTTTGCATAATTTTTGCATCTCTAAGCATACTACTTTTGCACTTTTGCTTTTATTAAATTCTACATTTTCTGAATTTCATTTTTCTGCACTTGCAATTCTGCATTTCACATTCTGCACTCTGTATTTTGCATCACTTTGTTGCATGTTGTTTCTGTAAAATTCTGCATAATTTTGTTGCTATTTTCTGTCTTAAATTCCTACGCAGCATATTCTGCATAATTTTCTGCTACAACATTATTTTCTACATTCTACTGCATAATTTTCTGCATACTGCATTTTGTTTTTGCATAATTTTTCTATTTTAATTTTCTACATTTCTGCATTCTACACTTTTTCTGCATTCTGTTTTGCTCTTGTTCTGTTTAACTCTGTTGCATAACTTTCTATTTTCTGCATTTGTTTTCTGCTCTATTTTTTGTTCTATTTTTCTGCATTCTGCTGCATAGTTTCCTGCAATTCTGCATTTTACACTCTGCATTTTGCTTAATTCTTCATGTATTTTTCTGCACAATTTCATCAAATTCTGCATAATTTTCTGCTATAACATTTTTTGTATTTTTTTTTTCTGCATCACTTTGCTGCATACTATTTATGCATAATTTTGTAGGCTTTTAGCTAGACTCTTTTTAGTTTGATCTAGATATTATGGCTGAGAAAACTTTGAGAAAACTTGCTTCACCTTATGTATCTTTTCAGACATTATGCATCCAATATCCTAATATAGATACACCTTGTGTGCTTAAGTCTGGATTGATTCATTTGTTGCCCAAGTTTCATGGTCTTGCAGGTGAGGATCCATTTAAACACCTCAAAGAATTCTGCATTGTTTGTACCACCATGGGACCAGCTGGAGTTCCTGAGGATCATATAAAGTTGAAAGCGTTCCCATTCTCATTGCAAGACACAGCCAAGGATTGGTTCTACTATTTACCACCTGGATCAGTCACTAGCTGGGATGGTCTAGGAAGAATGTTTTTGGAAAAATATTTCCCTGCATCTAGAGTGACTTCAATCAGAAAAGAAATTTGTGGTATAAGACAAATGGACAAAGAGAGTTTGTATGAATATTGGGAGAGATTCAAGAGGCTTTGTGCAAGTTGTCCACATCATCAGCTTAATGAGCAGCTTCTTATCCAATTCTTCTATGAGGGACTTATATCCATGGATAGACAGATGATTGATGCAGCTAGTGGAGGAGCTTTGGTAGATAAAACTCCTATTGCAGCAAGGAAATTAATTGAAAATATGGCTTCTAATAATCAGCAGTTCAGTACCAAAAGTAATTCAATGGCCTTAACTACAGGAGTTTATGAGATAGAAAATACTCATGTTGCTGGTGATAGAAAACTAGAGGACAAGCTAGATGATTTAGCTTCTTTGATCAAGCAGTTAGCATTGTCACAGAGGGTTGAAAGGTTATGTGAGATATGTGCTTCACATGAACACCCCATTGATTCCTGTCCTACATTGTATGAACCTGCAGGTTGGATGAGTTACCCGAACTTGAAATGGGGGAATTTTACACAGCAGCAACAACATCAACCTCCACCACAAACTGCTGCACCTTGCAAGAGTGAGCCTTCCTTGGAAGAATTGATGAGGGAAATGGCAGCTAATGATCTAAAATTTCAGCAGAGAACAGAAGCAACCATTCAAAACTTGGAACATCAGATTGGACAGTTGGCTGCTGCTTTGAACCATTTGCAATCTCAAGTTTCTGGTAATCTATCTGCACAACCACCTATCAAACGAGATGATGCTAGTGCCAACACCTTGATATTAGAAAAGACCATCCAAGACTCGCAAGAGCAGCAACCAACTGATGAAGATCTTAATGCTACTGCTCCAGCAAGTGATTGCAACAAAAATAGCAGCCCAATAAGTGCAGATTCTGCTCCTACCCCTTATGCTACTTCTACTAATGCAGCAAAAAATTCTGAGCAACTTGTTCCTCATTCATTTCATTCGGTTTGCCATATTGATTTGTTAAATAATTTAGTAGATGATAATTTGGTTGAGTTTTCTGATTATATTGATTATCCTATCTTAGCCAATTATTCTTATTCTTTTACTTGTGATGCTTGTACTGATTCTGCAAAATGTAGCGTTTGTACTGAAATTGATACATATGTGTATGGTGATTTTCATGCAGCTATTGCAAATTCTGAGGAAGCAAATCATGATGCAGCCATTGCAAGTTCAAAGGAAATGAATCACGATGCATTTGTTGAGGTGCAAGCTGCACATCCAACTCCAACTTTTACATTGCCTCTTGCATCAGAATTGAAGCCTTTGCCCGAGCTCTTAAAGTATGACTATTACATCATTGTATATCTAAGAGAGCAGCAGCCCAAATACAGTAGCAAGACATCATATTCTGCACATCAAGGCAATGAAAAGCATGAAGACAAGCTCATTGAGTTCATAAAGCAGCTGGAAATCCCTTCGCAGTTATTTATTCCACGTTCTCAATTGAATGAAGTGTTGCAAATCTACGAGAAAAATGAGGAATATCTAGGGATACAACTGAACCGCTATCATCAAAAGTATTTCCTAGAGCTAAAGATAATAAGGCGTCAAGCTAGTGACGTTAAAAAAACGCTGTGTGAGAGGCAACTCACAGTTTTCTTAGAAGTTTTTAATTTATTTTCTGCATTTAGTAATGGTCTACATTTGAGCTTTGATATTTCATAAGTTATACTACATAAACACTTCATGCTGCACTTCACTTTGATATTTGACATGTATTTTTACATAGTTCTGAATTTTGCAGAGGTAGAACACAAATTTTGGATCCAATTTCTGCATAAATTCAAGAAAGGATCAAGTGTAGCAAGAGTAAACACTTTTAGAGCTTAAGCATCATGAGAAATGCCTTCAGTCCCATCAAGAGGATCATCAATTTAACCCTTGAATTGTGAGCCATCATCCATGAAAGGGGAGTGATCTCTTTGCTTATGTTTCATATGTTTTTAGTCTAATTTCCTTGCACAATAATAAATAAATAAATAAATAATATTTTCATTATCTTTCTCTTTTAATTTAGTCTAGTTTTGTATTTCCAATTTTATGTTCTGATTGCACTTTCCATTCAACTCACAATCATTCTCTATTTTGCACATATTTACCATTCCTACCATACTGAACATATTTTCTTGAAAGGTGAACTGTACTCACATGTTGCTAAGAAATTATCACCTTTCCCTTGGTAGAGAATTGAGCCTTTAATTTCTTTTTTGTGTTCACTATAACATGTATTATTGCATCTATCCTCTAGAACTTGCCCTGTTTCTTAATTGAATATGCATTGTGCAATTTTTCATCTAGATGATTGAGGCCTTCTTTGCACACACCCACACACACACCCTTGCACCTAATTTTCCTTGTTCCACATTTTTTTTTTTTTGCCAAACTTAGTGTGCAAACATATTTCTTTACCTTAAGAGAGGTATTTCTTTTGAGTTGCATCAAGAGTGAATGCAAGAAACTAAGTTTGGGGTGCTGATTATTACTGTAGTTGCTTGAGGACAAGCAAAATCTTAAGTTTGGGGTGATGAATATCATACATGTTAATAATACATGTAAAAAAAAAATGTTTGAAATTGAAAAAGAGAATGATTGTCAAGTCCATAAAAAATTGATGATGAATGAATGAAAAAGAAAGTAAAAGAAAAAGACAGCAAGGCATTTTGAGTTGAAAAGAATCCCACATAAGGCAAAGTAAATGAAAAATATGGTGAAAGAGTGCTTGAATCTCACTTGCTGCATCATTTAATGCATTCCGCTCTTAGTTGTTGTACTCACTCACTCAAAGGAATTCTCTCCTCTTATAAACCCACTTGAGCTTTTGTCCTTCCTTGATAAAAATTGAACCTAATCTAATCCCATTTGTGACTAACAAAGCCCTTATGATAGGTGGTTCATTGTATCTAGGCAAAGGAGATTGAGAATATGGGCAAGCATATGGTAGGATGAGGCAAAATGCATGAATTGAGAGAAAACACTTAGCCTGAAACACTGATAAGTGAAGAGTGAAACACCATCTTATGAGCTAGATAATTTCTTTGCACTGTGTGGATTGCATAAACCTTGCTGGATTTCTGTTTCAGTTTAGTGGGAATTTGCTTGAAAATAATTGATTTGGGCATGATTTCTGTGTTGAATGAATCCACGATTTTGGAAACATTGGAAGTGTCAAATAGAGGCTGATCTTGGAATGAAAATTTTGAAAGAAAATTTTTTTGGACAAATCCAACCCTTTTACATCTAACTTTCTTGAGTTTTCATTTGCTTGAGGACAAGCAAAAGCTTAAGTTTGGGGTTGTGATGAATCCACTTTTTATTGGATTTTTACTTGTCATTTTGATGTTTCTTAATAGAAAAAGTAAACTTAGAAAGTGTAAATAACATAAAAACATCATTTTGGCCAACTATCATAGGTTTCTTAATTTTTGGTTAATTTACATTAATTTACATAGATATAGTTTGCAATTTTGATCATTTGAATAATTGTGCAGGAATTTCTAGACTTTTTCCATGGATTTTTAGCCTTTGAGAAATTTTGAGTTGAAAGTGATCACTTTCAAAAGTGAAAGTGGACACTACAGCAAGCTAGATCTAGAGGACAGGCCAGAGTAATCACTTTCAGAAGTAATAGTGATCACTCCATAACCAAAGGAAGCACCCAGACCTGCGCGTGTTTACTCTCAGAAACGATAGTAAACACTTCAGAGAGCCCCAGAGTTCAAGACCCTGCGCGTGTTTACTCTTGTGAATGATAGTAATCACTATGCTCGCACGTGTTTACTCTTGTAAACGATAGTAATTACTATGATCGAGAGTGCTCACTGTCGTGAATGAGAGTAACTACTCTAAAGGTGTCAACTTTTTTATATATGAATTTTTACCATTTAGGGTACGGGGACTTTTGCAGAACTTTTTCTCTCAGAAATACCACAAATTTTAGGATACTCTTGGAGAGCCTAGGGTGGCCTTGGGTGACAGCCAAGGGTCCAACCTAGGGTTTGATTAACATTTTCTCCTTACTTCTCTTTGATTTTTGTATTGATGTTATTGATTTCTCTTTACTTTCATTTTGTACTTGTGAGACCCATCCTCATGGAAGGTTAATTTTCTTGTAATCTCTAGTGAGTTCATATGGATTCTTGAATTCTTGGTTTTTGAATGTTAATGCAAATCTTTTTCTTCCATGAATTTCTTCCTCCCAAACTCTTGAATCGAATTAATGGTTGAATGAGGGAAGCATTGCGTAATGAACCCTAATTAATTTTAAGGAAATTCTAAATTTGAATTGCTTAATTCTTGTTTAATTCCAAGATTGCATAATCAAGGAATAAGAGATTGGAGTTCATTGGATTGCTTAATTCATATGAAAACATAAGGTTGATTTTCGCTTGTTAAATCAACCTAATTCTGGGAGGAGAGGAAGAGTATTAAATCTTGAGAGGAATAGGGATAGAGTTTATATGAATGAATTAGGGGTTACTACATTTTATCGATTGAACTTTGCAATTTAATTTTCTGCTTAAGTTGATTGAACGTGAAATCACAAAACCCCCCTTTTTACTTGCTTTCTAAATACATTGCACACTACATGTTTGATATTTGGTCACTCATCCAATGATTCATGGGAGACGACCTAGGCTTGCATCCTAGACTACATAAATTTTTCTGCATATTTTGATGAAGGTTGACGACAAATCTTTTTGCAAATGAGAAAATATTTCGTTCATCAGTGTGCCCAGAATTCTGATAAGTGATGGAGGAAGCCATTTCTGCAACAAGTATCTAGAATCAGTCCTAGAGAAGTATGGAGCAAAGCATAGAATAGCTACACCCTATCACCCTCAAACAAGTGGTCAAGTGGAGGTTTCCAATAGAGAAATAAAACAGATTTTGGAGAAAGTGGTAGTAGTTCAAGGAAGGACTGGTCCAAGAAAGTGGATGATGCTTTGTGAGCATACAGAACAGCCTTCAAGACACCAATTGACATGTCTCATTATCAGTTAGTGTATGGAAAAGCCTGCCATTTACCAGTGGAACTAGAGCATAGAGCCTTTTGGGCTGTAAAATGGTTGAATTTTTATCAACTTAGTGCAGGAAACAAAAGACTGTTACAGCTACATGAATTAGACGAGTTCAGACTCAATGCATATGAAAATGCCAAAATATACAAGGAAAGGACCAAAAAGCTGCATGACAGATTCATTCTAAAAAGGGATATCAAACCTGGGCAGTCTGTGTTACTTTTTAATTCAAGGTTGAGATTGTTTCTAGGGAAGTTAAAATCTAAGTGGTCTGGACCTTTTGTGGTGAAAGAGGTATTTCCATATGGTGTTGTACTAATAGCAGATCCAAAGGATGGGAGAGAGTTCAAGGTGAATGGACAAAGACTGAAAATCTACCTTGGAGGTCAAATTGAAAAAGCCCAAGTGTGCTTGAAATTGGTTCCTCTTGAGTGAGGAACAACTAATGTCAAGCTAGTGACATTAAAGAAGCGTTTTGTGAGAGGCAACTCACATATCTAACCCATTTTATATTTTCTATAGTATTTTAGAATTCTGAATATGCATGTTTCGTAATTTTTTGCTTTTCTGCAATTTGATTCTGCTGCATATCTCTACTAAGGTGAAATTGGTACTTGAATTGAGATCCAATGTGTCTAATGTGTATCTGTAGAATTGCAAATCTGTTTAATCATGTTTTACAATTTTATCCAAGTTCTGCAAATATGTTGCTGCAGCTGTTTTTCTGAATTGAATCTGATAAATAATTAGAGATTTGAAATTGAGAGAAGTAAATTGAAGGATTAGAGTATGAGAAGTGAGTTAATTGAGAGTTTAGATGAATTTGATTAATGACAGGAGTCACTATGTTGTAGGAAAGAAGCTATGCAGAGAATACATTTTGAGGATTTCTGTTGGAACAATCACTTTTACTAACAAAAGTGATCACGCAGAGGCATGATAGTCATATTTTAATACATCTTTCTCTCTATGTTTTCGATTTAATTGAGTCTTTTTAGTATATTATTTTGATGTGTTAGTTTAGATTTGTGTTGGTAAGTCATTTAGGATTTAAATTTAAATCTTTCTTAATTCCCGCCATAAATTCTTGTTTTGACACAGTTTCTTGAAAAGACCATATCTGGAGCTACACTACTTGGAATTGGACAAAATTGGTGTCCCTGGAAAGATAAGAGAGATATCTACAACTTCTCTGTTGCGAGAAAAGCCCAGTTCGAACATCTTCAGGCCCAAAACTGCGTCACAATGTTGCGGTCCTGCAATGAATTTTTCAGAATTTGGTTTTATTGTTGACATTACTTAATTAGGGTTTTAGGAACCTCGTTAGGAAGCTGGGCCTTAATTAAGTCCAATTATTTTGTCTTTAAATAGGGTTTATGATTTCGCGTGGGGATCTTCTTCCCTCTTTTTTGCCTTAATTTTCAGAATTTTAAATAAAAGCTTTCGTAAGGATTCCTCTCGTCTCCCTCTCTTTTATTTTCGGAAACTTCATCCCCTTCTCTAATTGGTCGAGCAACATGATTATGAAGCAAGGCTAATTCATCAACCGGTTCAAGGTTTCAAAAACTACATTGCATTCGAGTTTTGAAATAGGTTTTATCGAATTCCTCCTTTCCTTCCTCTTTTCTAATTAGGTTAATTACGTTTTTCATGATATGGAATTTTCGTTGCATCCTAAATAGAAAGAATAGGTTAATTTCAGATTTGAATTAATTGGATTCACCTAATTTAATCAATCAATTGTTCTAAATTTTGTTAAAGCATTGGGTTTGCGATTGCGGTTCTTGTTTTGATGGAATTCATAATCTAGATTTAGATTTTAGGGTTGTTGATGCGCATTGAATTAGTGTGATTGGAAATTCGTTGGAATTATATTTGTGTGAACGACGAGAATTGCATTGTAGGGATTGAGATCTTGAATTGGTTGAATTTCATAATCCTTAATTTTCGTTTTTGTTATTTTGTCGTTTAAATTCAAAACAAATCCTCCCCCAATCTAATTTGAAATTGCATGATGGAATTAAAAATAAAATGCATTTTATGTCCTTGAGAGATGACCTAGGTTTGCTTCTTGTATTGCACAATTTTTGAGAAAATCTAGCTTGTTTGATACCATTGCGACGTGGTTACCAAAATGGCGCCGTTGCCGGGGACATAAGTCATTTTGTTTTTATTTCATCATTCTGTGATTGTGTGTTTTTGTGATTCACTCTTCTGCGTTTGCATTTTCGTGTGCATTTTCGTTTGCGTTTTGTGTGCATTTTCTTGGGCGTTTTCGTTTTCGTCGTAGGGATTCTGTTTGTCTATTTTTTTATTTTTTTTTTTGTTTATTACATTTAGATTTGCAGATTTAATTCGTGTTTTTAGTGTTTAGTTGTGTGATTGGTGCCATTGTGGTCAATTGTGTGTGGCTGGATGCGAAAAACAGAGGACTAGTAGGAATAGAAAACATAGATGCTGCATAATTGCTATCAGATTTCACTGTTCATCGTGCACTGTTCATGTACTGTTCACACACTATTCATGCACTATTCATCCGATTTTGAAAAATTCCAAAAAAAAAATAGCTAGAGATTGAATTTTGATCTGAATTTTTGTGTCCACATTTCTTTTAGTGTCTATTAGTGTTTAGAGTTGGTAGATTGCAAAAATCATTTATAGAAAAAAAAGATACATCTTGGTGGCCGAGAAAATTTTTGCGAAACTTCAAAGTGGTATAACTTTTGCTAGAAAACTCAGAATTGAGCTTATTGCATATGCATTTGGGGTAGAAAAAAATTTCCTATTCAATGCAACCCACTTCGCTAGTTGAGGCTTCCCAGAATTTCAAAAATTGCTTGTTTTCTAAAAGTTTTTTATTTTTCAGTATTTATTGACCTATTTTTCTTGACTTTAGGCTTCTAGTTCCCATAGCAATTCAATTCAAAAAAATCTGAAAATTTTTGTGGTGTTTTCCCATACCAAAAAGAGATTTATCATGGTCCCCCTTCATTCATATCTTGCATTTTGATGGTACTTGCTTTGTAAACTGACTTTGTGCATTCATTGAGTATTTTCTGTTCTTGTTGGTTCTAACCTTGAATGACCAGGGCCAACCCTGTTATATTGCATGAACCTGACCCTGAAATAGAAAGAACACTTCGGAGAATAAGATCTAGCAAAAACAATGGTAGTGGTAGTGGTAGCTTACTTGGTGATTCTGAAACTATTACTGTTATTCCTGTTGTTAGGGAGAACATGGCTGATAATCCTGAGCTAACTTTGAAGGAATTGGCCACACCTAATGTTGTGTATCAGTCATGGTGTGTCCAATATCCTGAAGATGAAACAACCTCTTATGAGCTTAAATCTGGACTTATCCATTTGTTGCCAAAGTTTCATGGACTTGCAAGTGAAGATCCTCACAAGCATTTAAAAGTGTTCCATGTGGTGTGTTCCACCATAAGACCACAAGGAGTGCCTGAAGACCATGTCAAGATGAAGGCGTTCCCCTTCTCCCTGGATGGTGTTGCGTAGGACTGGCTCTACTTCCTACCTTCAACAATCACCATATGGAATCAAATGAAGAGGTTATTTCTGGAGAAATTCTTCCCTGCCTCCAGAACCGCTGCAATAAGAAAAGAGATTTGTGGTATAAGGCAGCTGAATGGAGAGACCTTGTATGACTACTGGAAGAGATTCAACAAGCTGTGTGCTACCTGCCCTCACCATCAGATAAGTGAGCAATTACTAATTCAATATTTTTATGAAGGGCTAACTTTGATGGACAGGAGCATGATAGATGCAGCAAGTGGAGGAGCATTGATGGACAAGACACCATAGGCTGCGAGACAGCTTATTACAAACATGGCAGCCAACACTCAACAATTCGGATTCAAAGGAGCTGCTAAGGGAGTGAATGAGATAGCACTTGGTGCTGTTCATGGTGTGGAAAATCAAAGGCTAGAAAACAAAATCAATGAGCTGACCACCATGGTGAGGCATTTGGCAATTGGCCAACAACAAGTGAATCCAGTAAGTGAGCAGCTAGCAAGAGTCTGTGGGATATGTACTTCCACTGAGCATCCTACAGATTCATGCCCTACCCCGCAAGAGACGGATGCGAATGTTTCTGGAATCTACACCAACCAACAGCAGCAATATAGATCTCCACACCAACAGCAGAATTATAACCCGTACTCCCAGACATATAACCCGGGCTGGAGAGATCATCCAAACCTGAAATGGGGGCAGCAGCAACAAGGTCAACAATCTTCATTTCAACCTGCTGCAGGCAAATATCAGCCTCCATTCAGGCAACAGCCACCTCCACCTTCAACACCTCCTCCTGCACAAAGGAGCGAGCCATCATTCCAAGAGATGATGCAACAGATGGCTGCAAACAACCTGCAGTTTCAACAGAACATGCAAGCAACCGTCCAGGATTTGAAGATTCAGGTTGGACAGCTAGCCACTCAAGTGAGTCAGATTCAGTCTCAAGGCTCCAGTAATTTGCCTTCTCAAACAGTCATGAATCCAAAGGGCAATGTGAGTGCTATTACCCTGCGAAGTGGAAAAGAGTTACCAGCAGTTGTAGCTGCAGCACCAGATTCTGAAAATGAGAGTAGTGCCACTGAAAAACATGTTCCGTTGCCTTTCTCGAGCAGACCAGCAGCAGCAAGAAAAAAACCAGAGTCAGACAATGAGTTGCTGGACATGTTCAGCAGAATAGAAGTAAATATTCCCCTCCTTGACGCCATCCGACAAGTTCTAAAATATGCAAAGTTCCTAAAGGAATTGTGTACCAACAAGAGGAAGCTAAAGGGCAATGAGAAAGTGAGCATGGGAAGAAATGGCTTTGCACTCCTCCAGAATAAAAATGTGTCTGCAATCATTCCACAAAACTTGCTCCCTGAGTTGCCACAGAAGTGCAAGGATCCAGGAACTTTCACCATCCCTTGCACTATTGGAGAGGAAGTTTTTAAAAATGCTATGCTGGATTTAGGTGCTTCAATTAATGTTATGCCTGCATCTGTTTTTAGATCCTTGCAGATTAGAGATTTGATTCCTACAGGAATTGTAGTCCAGCTAGCAAACAAGAGCACTGTGCAGCCACTTGGTGTCGTAGAAGATGTTCTTGTCAAAGTTAAGGACCTCCTTTTCCCTGCTGATTTTTATATTCTAGAGTTGGAGGATGACCTGCCCAGCCATGCTACATTGATCCTTGGGAGACCACTCTTGAGGACGGTGCGAACAAAGATAGATGTGCATGCAGGGACCCTTTCTATGGAGTTTGGTGACAATTTGGTGCAGTTCAACATTTTTTAGGCAATGAGACACCCAACAGAAAACCATTCTGTTTTCAGTTTGGATGTTATTGATTTACTTGTTGATGATTGTACAAATTTAGATGATTTGTTTGCTGATTCCTCAGACCTTACTGACCCATCATGTGCTTGTGATGATTCTTCTATGTGTGCTGTTTGTAGTGTTGATGTTGCAGGTGCAGCAAATATGGTTACACCAGTAGATGATTCACTACCAGCAGTTGATCTAGCTCCATCTCCATCAATAGAGCTTAAGCTTTTACCTGCACATCTGAAGTATGCTTACCTAGAGGAAAACCAGTGACTTCCTGTCATTATAGCTCGGGATCTCAAATCTGATCAAGAGGAGAGATTACTGCAGGTCTTGAGAGATCATAGGAAGGCCATTGGTTGGACCCTTGCTGATCTTCCTGGAATTAGTCCTGCCATTTGTATGCACCGAATTTTATTGGAGGATGAGTTTTGAGCTGTGAGACAGTCACAAAGGCGACTTAACCCTACTATTCTAGATGTTGTAAAGAAGGAGGTCACAAAGCTACTGGCAGCAAGTATTATTTATCCTATTTTTGACAGTAAGTGGGTTAGTCCTGTGCAGGTGGTCCCAAAGAAGACTGGGATGACTGTGGTGAAGAACCAGGATGATGAGTTGGTTCCAACTAGAGTTCAAAATAGTTGCCAAGTTTACATAGATTACAGGAGACTTAACCAGGCAACTCGCAAGGACCATTTCCCTCTTCCATTCATCGATCAGGTATTGGAAAGGCTAGCAGGTAAATCCCATTACTGCTTTTTAGATGGATTTTTTGGGTACATGCAGGTTCATATTGCACCGGAGGACCAGCACAAGACCACATTCACCTGCCCATTTGGCACATTTGCTTACACTAGGATGCCATTTGGCTTGTGCAACGCTCCAGGCACCTTTCAGAGGTGTATGGTTAGTATATTTTCTAACCTTTTGGAGAGTTGCATGGAGGTGTTTATGGATGATTTTACTGTCTATGGTTCTTCATTTGATGCATGCCTAGAGAATTTATCTAAGGTGTTACATAGGTGCATCCAAACTAACCTTGTGTTAAATTTTGAAAAGTGTCATTTTTTCGTCACACAGGGTATAGTCTTGGGTCACTTAGTCTCCAGTCAGGGTATTCAGGTTGATAAGGCTAAAATTGATATCATTGCTTCTCTACCTTACCCCACTTCTGTGAGAGAAGTGCGTTCCTTTCTTGGACATGCAGGTTTTTACAGGAGGTTTATACAGGACTTCAGCAAGATTGCATTACCATTGTCCAAGCTGCTGCAGAAGGAAGTAGAGTTTGTTTTTGATGAGCCCTGTCAGCTAGCTTTTCAGGAGCTGAAGAGGCGGCTGACCACCACACCCATTGTTCAGCCACCTGATTGGGAGCTTCCTTTTGAGCTCATGTGCGACGCATCCAACTTTGCACTTGGAGCTGTTTTAGCTCAGCGGGTTGGGAGACTTTCTCATGTTATAGCCTATGCTTCTCGCACGTTGGATGCAGCTCAAGTTAATTACACCACTATTGAGAAAGAGCTTCTAGCTATTGTATTTGCCTTAGATAAATTTCGTTCATATTTGCTAGGCTCTAGGATTATTGTGTTTTCTAACCATGCAACTTTGAAATTCTTGTTGAAGAAGCCCAATGCTAAACCTAGATTGATCATGTGGATGCTTCTCCTTCAGGAGTTTGATGTTGACATCAGAGATAGGAGTGGTGCAGAGAACTTGGTAGCAGACCACTTGAGTAGGATTGAGGGAGGGAATGTTGATCCCTTTCCTATTAGAGATGATTTTCCTGAGGAGCAGTTGATGCAGTTGCATGATATTACTCCTTGGTTTGCTGATATTGTGAATTACTTGGTTGCAGGTGTCTTTCCTCCAGATGCATCTAGAGCACAGATAGCCAAACTGAAAAGTGAGGCTAAATATTATGTTTGGGATGACCCTTATTTGTGGAGATTTTGCAGTGACCAGGTAATCCGCAGGTGCATTCCAGATCAGGAGATCCATTCTGTGCTTCAGTTTTGTCATAGTTCACCTGTGGGAGGACATTATGGATCATACAGGACAGCTAGGAAGGTGTTGGAGAGTGGGTTTTACTGGCCTACCATTTTCAGAGATGCACATCAGATCTCTAGCACCTGTGAGCAGTGTGAAAGAGCAGGGACGGCCATTACACACAGGTATGAGATGCCCCAGCAACCGATCATTTTCTGTGAGGTTTTTGATGTTTGGGGTATTGATTTTATGGGTCCATTCCCTGCATCTTTTGGTTACACATTCATTTTACTAGCTGTTGATTATGTTTCTAAATGGGTGGAGGCTAAGGCCACCAAAACTAATGATTCCAAAGTTGTTGTGGATTTTGTTAGATCCAACATTTTTTGCAGATTCGGTGTGCCTAAAGCCATTATCAGTGACAGGGGAAGCCACTTCTGCAATAGGAGCATGCAGGCTTTGCTTCATAAGTATGGGGTTGTGCATAGAGTGTCTACAGCTTATCATCCCCAAACTAATGGGCAGGCTGAGGTTTTTAACAGGGAAATCAAGCAGATTTTGCAGAAGATAGTCCACCCCAATAAAAAGGATTGGAGCAAATTTTTGGAGGATGCTCTTTGGGCCCATAGGATGGCTTACCGGACACCGATTGGGATGTCCCCTTACAGGATTGTGTTTGGTAAAGCATGTCATCTGCCCGTTGAGATCGAGCATAGAGCATATTGGGCGGTTAGACATTGTAACTTAGAGTTTGAACAAGCAGGTATGGAAAGGAAGCTTCAATTACAACAACTTGAGGAGCTTCGCTTGGAGGCCTATGAGAGCTCGAAGATCTATAAAGAAAAAGTCAAACGTTTTCATGATAGAAATATTTTGAGAAAGGAGTTCAAAGTGGGCCAACAAGTGCTTTTGTTCAATTCCCGCCTAAAACTTATAGCTGGTAAACTTAGATCTAGATGGGATGGTCCTTTTGTTATTACAAATGTGTTTTCCCATGGTGCAGTTGAGATTAAGAATGAAGTTACCGGTAGCATTTTCAAGGTCAATGGACATCAACTCAAGGAATTTCATCAAAGTCCAAAGTTAGAGGAGAAAAATGTAGAAAGCATAGCCTTGGAAGCACCAACCCTTGGACCTTGAGGGAGTTCTTTCCCCATTCTGTATTCTTTAAAATTGTCTTTGTTGTGTTACTGCATTGAGGGCAATGTGATTTTTAGTGTGGGGGGAGTTGCATGCATATTGTGCTGCTATTTTCTGTTTTCATTTTTCTGGTTTGCTGTTTTCATTTTCTGTTCTGCTGTTTCTGTTTTCATTTTTCATTTTCTGCCGTATCTGTTTTGCTGTTTTCTATTTTCATTTTTTCTGCTCTGCTGATTTCTACAGATTTCGTTTTCTGTTCTGCAGTTTTAGTTTTCGTTTTCTGTTGCAGATTTCATTTTTCTGCTGCTGTTTATAATTCTATTTTCTGTTTTTCTGCTGTTTTGGAGTACGAATTCTGCATGTTTTTGTGCCTCTACTTTTCTGTTTTGATGATGTTTTGTTGGAGTAGTTACACAAATTTTCATTCTTTCCTTTTAATTTCTAGATGTAGGAATTGTGAAAGTTGTTACACCATTTTTAGTTGATAGGTTGCAATACTTGATATGAGTCATTTTTACATTTTTAGTTGAGCAACTTACTTGAAAAAGGATGAGTTTGATTCATTAATGATAGAATATGAACCTTGTGAGAATTTTGAGCATATTTTACTTCTTTCTTGTGTGATTTCACTCATGTTGCTAGATTACCTTTGGTTTTGCCTTGTATCTTTTTGAAGCTTCTTGTCACATGCATTATTGATATGATTTAGGCCTTCTTTCAAAATGTAGCCACTTTGCCAAATTGACTTACCTCGCATTAATTCCACTTGTTTACCCCCTTTAAGCCTTTATAACCCTTCATTGACTTTAGCTCATTATGAACTATAAAAATAAAAAAAAATAAAAAAATAACCATGATGTTCCATAACCTTAGGGATTAAAGGAGCTTTGGAATTGTTTTGGGAATGGGTCTTTAATAAGTGTGGGGGTACTTCTAGGGAATGCTTATTCTAAATTGTGGATATTGATGTTGAGTTGTTTGGTATTAAGTGATGAAAAAAAAATGTGTTGCAAGACATAGGATTTAGGAGATGTTTCAAGGGGTAATCCCCTTGCTTATTTGAACTTATTCCCCATTGCTCCTCTTTTCTCTTTGGTTGTTTAGCCTTAATATCTTTCTCACCTAACCTTTACCTTGGCCACATTACAAGCTAAATAAAAGTCCTTTTGATCTTTAATTGCATGTGTTTCAAGTTGTGGAAATTAGAAGCTTGTCAAAACTTAAGTGTGCTAGTTTTCATGTTGTGATTGAGTGTAAATACTAGCCGAAATTTTTTTTTTTTTTTAGAGTTAAAAGCTATATACTACCTTGTGAGGTTCTATCATTGTTGAATCTTTCTTTATTTTGACTTGTCTTCTTGCTTACTCTTAATGTCATTTGTGTCTCATAGATTGTTTGTTGCCTTGATTCTAGAAGTGTTTGTTCTCTTTCTTTATTCTTTGCATTGGAAATTCATTAGAAAGTTTTGAGAATTTTTGTAAGTTTTGCCCCAGAGTGCAAAGGATTAAGTGTGGGGGTATTTGATAGTCATATTTTAATACATCTTTCTCTCTATGTTTTCGATTTAATTGAGTCTTTTTAGTATATTATTTTGATGTGTTAGTTTAGATTTGTGTTGGTAAGTCATTTAGGATTTAAATTTAAATCTTTCTTAATTCCCGCCATAAATTCTTGTTTTGACACAGTTTCTTGAAAAGACCATATCTGGAGCTACACTACTCGGAATTGGACAAAATTGGTGTCCCTGGAAAGATAAGAGAGAGATCTACAACTTCTCTGTTGCAAGAAAAGCCCAGTTCGAACATCTTAAGGCCCAAAACTGCGTCACAATGTTGCGGTCCTGCAATGAATTTTTCAGAATTTGGTTTTATTGTTGACATTACTTAATTAGGGTTTTAGGAACCTCGTTAGGAAGCTAGGCCTTAATTAAGTCCAATTATTTTGTCTTTAAATAGGATTTATGATTTCGCGTGGGGATCTTCTTCCCTCTTTTTTGCCTTAATTTTCAGAATTTTAAATAAAAGCTTTCATAAGGATTCCTCTCGTCTCCCTCTCTTTTATTTTCGGAAACTTCATCCCCTTCTCTAATTGGTCGAGCAACATGATTATGAAGCAAGGCTAATTCATCAACCGGTTCAAGGTTTCAAAAACTACATTGCATTCGAGTTTCAAAATAGGTTTTATCGAATTCCTCCTTTCCTTCCTCTTTTCTAATTAGGTTAATTACGTTTTTCATGATATGGAATTTTCGTTGCATCCTAAATAGAAAGAATAGGTTAATTTCATATTTGAATTAATTGGATTCACCTAATTTAATCAATCAATTGTTCTAAATTTTGTTAAAGCATTGGGTTTGCGATTGCGGTTCTTGTTTTGATGGAATTCATAATCTAGATTTAGATTTTAGGGTTGTTGATGCGCATTGAATTAGTGTGATTGGAAATTCGTTGGGATTATATTTGTGTGAACGACGAGAATTGCATTGTAGGGATTGAGATCTTGAACTGGTTGAATTTCATAATCCTTAATTTTTGTTTTTGTTATTTTGTCGTTTAAATTCAAAACAAATCCTCCCCCAATCTAATTTGAAATTGCATGATGGAATTAAAAATTAAATGCATTTTATGTCCTTGAGAGATGACCTAGGTTTGCTTCTTGTATTGCACAATTTTTGAGAAAATCTAGCTTGTTTGATACCATTGCGACGTGGTTATCAAAATGGCGCCGTTGCCGGGGACATAAGTCATTTTGTTTTTATTTCATCATTCTGTGATTGTGTGTGTTTGTGATTCACTCTTCTGCGTTTGCGTTTTCGTGTGCATTTTTGTTTGCGTTTTGTGTGCATTTTCTTGGGCGTTTTCGTTTTCGTCGTAGGGATTCTGTTTGTCTATTTTTTTTATTTTTTTTTGTTTATTACATTTAGTTTTGCAGATTTATAATCTAGTTTTTGAAGGAATAATTCGAGCAAAGATCATGAAAATGGAGGCTTGATGACAAGGAAGAGGAAAGAAGCAAGTCTGGACTCCAAAAATACAAGAACAAGAAAATGCAGACTAGGCGTGATCACTCCAGAGTACAAAGAAGAAGAAAGCCTAGGCGTCATCACTATTGTTGTCGAAAGTGAGCATTCTAGAGAGGCAAAATATTAGAAAAGCTCTGCGTAACCACTATTGTCGTCGAAAGTGATCGTTCTAGAGAGCCTTCATCTTGGCAAGTTGCGCGTAGTCACTTTTATTCATAAGAGTGATCATGCGTAACTACTTGGGCCCTACGTTGACACTTTTATCAGCAAGAGTGATAGTTCTAGAGAGCTCTCAATATCAGGAAAGCTGCACGTGGCCACTTTTTCTCATAAAAGTGTTAACGCGCAACCATAAACCCTCTGCGTAGCTACTATTTCTCATAAAAGTGATGACGCGCAAATCTGGGAAATTCTATAAATACCAGAAACGCTCAGATTTTGGGGGATTCTGTTTAGTTCAGTTTTATTTTCTATTTTTCTGTTAAATTGTCGTTGAAAGAGATTGAGAGAGAAGATTGGGGTCAAGTCTTGAAGCTTCCACAAAGAGGAATCGGATTGGAGCTTCCGGCCATGGCTTTTTGGAGTTTTTCTTCTTCTTCTTCTTCTTCTTTCTCTTTCTCTTCTCCCATGTTTGAGTAGTTTTCTTGTAGTTAGGGGTTTATGAAACTCGAATTGATGTATTGATTTGATTCTTGTTTCTGAATTTTGAGTTCTTGGATTAATTGAATTGTGAATTCTGCTTTTCTTGCAATCTATGAATGGAAATTCGTATGGTTCATCAAAGAGGAACATTTACCAATGGAAGTTGGATTTGAATCTCTGATCTGAGTTTGCAATCGGAATCTAGGGATTTCTTAGGGATAAGGAGACCTAATTCTGCAATCTTAAGGTTCTAAGTCTTAATGTAACTTGAAATTGAACATCACTTAAGGGATTAGGGTTGTTTAGTTGCTTGTTAGGGTCAATGAGTTAAGGGATTAACCTTTGGCTATTGATATGCGAAACTGATTGTCAATTAACCAAGTTTTTGAATTTTCAGAAGCATAATTTAATTAATATTGACATTCTTGTGAAGTAAATTCCTAACTACCTTTCAATCCATTTCTAATTCCACATTGCATTCATTGATATGTTTTCTGCAAGTTTCCCTTACTCTTAATTGTTTTGGTTTACTACAGTTAGATGTTACAAACCTTATTCAATTTTTGTATGGCTCAAATGGTTACAATTTTGTGAATTGATTCTTAAAATCTAAATTCCCTGTGGAGACGATATCCTGATCTTAAAAATTACTCATTACTTGCTGCAATACTAGTGCACTTGCTAGTGTTTAGATTGTAAACAATAGAGAGTCGACTTCACGCCTGCAAACATTAATAGAGTGCTGAACATAAATTCTGCACAGCAGGCTGGACAGTTGGAATTCAATGTTTTTAAGAATAGTCCTAACAAGGACTATCTGGAAATTCTGCAAAGGATTGGGCGACCTAGAACAACTTGGAAGTTGAACCAATCCAAGAAACCAAAATGCATTGTCACCAAACAGCTGCTGCCATTTGCCAAAGTGTGGAGCACTTTTATTCTGAACTCATTTATGCCAGTCAAACAGAGTTCGACATTGGCTGTGAAAAGGGCAGAACTTCTTTTTGCAATAGTGAATGATTTGTATATTGATGTGGGAAAGGTCATTAGTGAATGTATTTTGAATATTTTGAAAACCAAGAGAGATTCACTTGCTTTTCCTTCATTAATAACATTACTTTGTGAGGATGCAGGAGTTGAAGTTGGAGAGTACCAAGAAAGAATTCGGTCTGTACCTCCCATTTCTGTCTCTGTGGTGAAAGAAATATATGCTACCACTTCCTGCACTGCAGCGGACCCAATCCCTTCTTAATTCAGAAAGGAAAAACCAATAATGATGAAGGATTCCTTGAAGCTAATGGCTGAGAGACAGAACTAGCTAGCAGAGAGACAGACTGAGCTACATAGCAGTCTCAAGTCTGGGATTATGTTGCTGGAATATGTTATGCTAAATATTGGTTAGAAATTGGGAATGACCAAAGATGAAATGTATCACACTCCTGATTTGGCAGAGAATGCTCAGTGCCTTCGTTCCTCAGTCTTCAAAGATCTACCAATCTACAAAACCCATTTTTCACAACCAGCTGAAGAGGTAATGGAGGAGGAAGAAGAAGAAGAATCTAAAGAAGAGGAGGAAGACACCTCAGAGGAGGAAGATGGAGCAGATGACTAGTTTAGGAATTTATTTTCTGTTATTAAGAATTTTGTAAATTTCTGTAGTTAAGTTTCAAACTTTTTGGGTTGTAATTACAAATTGGTACAATTTGGTTTAATTTTAACATATTTGTTCTGTATTTATGTTCGATTTCCACTTAATTGCCTTTTACTTGCCAATTGATCAAAATTTTTGGTGTTTTGTGCAGAAAATATCACACTCACTCATCTCTCACACACATTGGATGATGACACCTGCACAAGCTGCCATGAAAGGGGGGTTATTCCTTACCTCTTGATTCATGTGTTAGCTACACAATACACTGAAATTTTACTGATAATAGTATAGGATATGAACTGTTTTTCTGCAATTTGACTGCAAGATGCTTGACAATTTGTGAATTCGGTTTGAAATTGTTCTTTTTAAGTTGTTTTTCCCATTCTCAAAATGAAATCACACTTGTATTTTCAAAATGATGCAGTCTTGCCACTAGGTGTATATAATTATGAAAAGTGAATTGTGAGTTCATTGATTAGCATGTCACTTACAAATCCCTAGTGAGACTTGAGCTGCATTCTTCTTTTTATGTGTGATTTATCGTATTTTGCTGCATTCTCTAGAACTTGCCTTGTTTCTTGGTTGAATATGCAATTTACAGTTTTCACATATATGATGGAGGCCATGTTTGATTATACCTAGTCAGCCTAAATGCCTTCCTTTATGATTGAATGTCTTAGTTCACCCCTTTGAGCTTAATATCCCTTTTCTTGAAATTTACCTCATTACAAGCCTTGCTGAAAAACCAATTCTACCATTCAAAGGAAAAGAGGCACAGTGAGTTTAATCAAGAATGAGTTTTAAAGCTAAGTTTGGGGTGGCATCCACATTTTAATTGCTTGAGGACAAGCAATGTTCTAAGTTTGGGGTGGGGAATAGCAAGCTATATAAGTTGAGTTCAAAAAGTCAGAAAGAAAGAATAAAAGTGCAGCAAAAAAATGAAGAAAATTTGCAGAAAAGCTGTGCTGTAGAAAAAGTGAAAAAAAAATGTAGCAAAAATTGTAAAAAGAGAAAAATGCAGCAGTTACAGAAAATGAAATGAAAGCAAGAGCAGAAGAAAAGAGATGAAAATTCTGCTGCACGAAAATGTTGTTTGCTGCATAAGTGAGAGAATCACGGAAAAACAATGCAGTTCCAAGCTAGTTTTAAAACAAATCACTCAAAATGCCTCTGATCTTTCGAAATTACATTTATTGTTTTCCATTTTCTTCAATACCTACCTTAACCTTAGCCTTGTTATAACCTGAAAAAGTCCTCTGGATGTGTGATTACATGTATTAAGCAGAGGAGATTGAGAATATGGGCAAGCATATGGTAGACTGCAGTGAAATTGATGATTAAGAGTGAAAACAGTACCCAAACAATGTTGAGTGATGAGAGAAACACTTCCAAGTGAGCTGTGATCATGTTTATTAATTGTACTCACAGGAACTTTGTTGATATATATGAACTTAGATAGCAAATTCTTGCCCAAAATTGATTAATGCAGTATGGCTATCATGATGAGCATTGGGATGAGCAATTTGATTGAAAATTCTGCAGAAATCACAGAAGTGGAATTTGAAATTTCTGAAAAAAGCAGTTTGTAAAATGATTTTTGAAAAAAATGGAGGAATTATCCTTGGTTTAGTTTGATTTGCTTGAGGACAAGCAAAAATTCAAGTTTGGGGTAGTGATGAATCCATAATTTTACTGACATTTTAACATAATTCTAACTCATTTGATAAGGAAAATATATGAAAAAAGCAGAAACACTCAGAAAAAGAGAATGATTTGAAGTTTTCTTTAAATTTATAGTTATTTTAGAAATTGTGAAATTTTAGCTTAGAAATTAAGTTTTTGATCTTGTTTTTGAAGGAATAGTTCGAGCAAGGGTCATGTGGATGGAGGCTTAATGGAAAGGTAGAGGAAAGTAGCAAGTCTGGACTCCAAAACACAAGAACAAGGAGATGCAGACTGGGCATGATCACTATTGTTAGTGAAAGTGATCACTCCAGAGCTCAAAGAAGAAGTGAAGCCAGGGCGTTACCACTCTTACCAGCAAAAGTGAACGTTCCAGAGAGTGAAAAATATCAGGATGCTCTGCGTTATCACTCTTATCACTGAGAGTGAACGTTCCAGAGAAGCTTCAGACTCAGCAGACCTGGCGTAACCACTTTTATTAGCAAAAGTGAGCATTCCAGAGAAGGCAGAATTTCAGTATACTCTGCGTGATCACTTTTGTTGGCGAAAATGAGCGTTCCAGATAAGGCAAAGTTTCAGAGTTTTCTGCGTAATCACTTTTATCATTGAAAGTGGATGTTCCTGAGAGTCCTCAACCTGGCAAGTTGCGCATGGCCACTTTTACTCATAAAAGTGATTACGCACAACGTCGCGACCTTCTGCGTGGCTACTCTTATCAGCAAGAGTGGTAACACCAAGAATCAGGATTTCTATAAATACATGTTTTAAGCTCAGATCTCGGGGTCTTTCATTCATTTTCCATTTTTTCTGTTAGATTCTCGTTGGGAGAGAGTGAGAGAGAAAAGTGGGGTCGAACCTCGAAGCTTAAAGAAGAGAGATTGGATTGGAGCTCGTGACTATGGCTTTTCTGAGTTTTTCTTCTTCTTCTCCTTCTTTCTCTTTCTCTGCCACAATGTCTCTGTAATTTCTTGTAGTTAGGGGTTTATGGAACTCGAATTGATGTATTGATTTGATTCTTGCTTCTGAAATTCGAGTATTTGGATTAATGGAGTTGTTAATTCTGCACTTTACATAATCTTTGAATGGGAATTCATTTGATTAATCTTAAAGGAACATTTGCCAATTGGACTTGATTCTCTGATCTGAACTAACAACCAGAATTTGGGGATTTCTTAGGGATAAGGAGACCTAATTCTGCAATCTTAAGGTTCTAATTCTTAATGCAACATGAAATTGAACTTCACCTAAGGGACTAGGGTGGTTTAGTTACTTGTTAGGGTCAATGAGTTAAGGGATTAACCTTTGGCTATTAATATACGAAACTAATTATCAATTAACCAAGTTCTTGAATGTTCAGAGGCATAATTGAATTAATATTGACATTCTTGTGAAGTAAATTCCTAACTTGGGGACTCTGCAAAATTATTAAGAAAATTAAAATTGCCATCTATATCTATGTAATTAAATGCAAATTAACTAAAAATTAATAAACCTATGATTTTTACTCAAAATGTAATTTTTGTACTATTTACACTATATAAGTCTAATTTTTCTATTAAGGAAAACTAAAAAGACAAGTAAAAACATGATAAAATGTGGATTCATCACCCTAAACCTTCCTTGTGCAGCTTCTTGACCGCCATGGCCTTTGGAGATGAATGGACATGGGCTTTATACTCACACTATATAAGGACTCTCTTTATTCTCACGCGCCCTTTCCTCCCTTTCTTTCCAAAACACTCTCAACCTCATCACGACACGTCTCTCTTGACTTCCATTCATTCTCACACTGTGCCTTCTACTCTCTTCTCTTGTGAATAACGCTTTCCACCACCCTCTCAAAAGAGACAACAACCACCAAACAGCCATTAACACTGCCTGCCTCCATCTCCCTCAGCGTTCTCACCACCGCCAAGGAGTCATTGCGTGGACAAGTGCTTGCAAACATCAAGACTGAGCCTCCTATTTCTCTTTCACTCTCATTCCAAACTAGGTTAGGGGAGCTCATGTTTGTGCTTGATTGTGTGCAGTTGTCTACATTTGCATGCGTCTTTCTCTCACCCTTGCTCTAAGTTCTCGTTGAAAAACTTTTAAGTAAAAGAGATTCCGTCTCATCCCTTGATGATTTTACTTGAACGATATTGTAAAAATTTCATTTTTATGGCTTGCATGAACTCGATCAAGGTTGATGATTTTGCATGTAGATGATTGTTTGATATTCTTACTTTTCTTCATCATTGATGCTTTTCGGTTGAGTATAGAGGATGATTTTAAAATATCGTGTGTTGTACCTTATTATTATTATGTCCTTCATCTCTTTTTTGAACCACATTTTTCTTTACTTCGTTGCATGTAGCCTCTTTTGTAAAACTTTTCTATTTTTTTTACCACTCACCCTTTTTTTCGACAAAAATTTATAGAAAGAACATCAACCTTGTTCTTGTTTTGTTTGACCGAGAATGAGAACATTGAAACTTAAGAGATTCTGAGTATGCGCTTGGTTGTTTTGGAGTTATCCGTGTGCATAGAGGTAAAAAGGGGAGTCAGGGTCACAGTTTAGCATAGCTGGGGAATGTGGAGTGTTCAGGTTCAAGAGGAGAACCTTAGGGGTAGTGAAGGGGGTTGCTCTAATAGCGCGGAGTAGCTCACCGTGGCTGAGACACATCGCCATCAAAGCCTTCACTAATCCTGACGCGAGCAAGCATTGTCGAGGATCGTGGAAGAACTCATTCTTGAGGAACCAAGATGGAAATATAGGAAATATCCCTGATTGTTTATGTACAATATGTGCTTGTAAGGAATAAGGGTCTCCGATCACCTTGACTGGAGGATTGTTGGAAATTAAGGGAGTAGTAGTGTTCTGTGATTCTACTTGGATTTTGTGACTGCCTAGTTGGGTATAAATCTGAGAACATGTGCCTCCCGAAATTTGATTTCTTGTCTACTTTTATGTCATTTTGACTACCTTACTTATTCAATTGCTAATTGATTATAATGTTGGAACTCACCCTAGAATGAATTACGAATGGATGAAAGTTAGGAATTTATTTCACTAGAATATCAATATCAATTCAGTTCTGCCTCTGAACATTCAAGCAATTAATTGATTGACAATCGGTTTCTCTTCACAATAACCAAAGATTGATTCCTCAACTCATTGGTCCTAATATTCAACCAAATCTCCCTAGTTCCTTAGGCCAAATTTAGTTCAATATTGCATTACGAATTAGAACCAAAAGATTGCAAAACTAAGACCACTTATCCCTAAGAAAATCAATAGTTTTGGTGATTAATTCAAATCCAAGCAACAAACCCAATTTCTATTAGTGAAGGTTACTCTTTGATTAATTAATTGAATTTCCATTCAAAGATCAATTAAACACAAAATTAATCCCTCAATCAAATCAAATAGTCAAAGTTTAGAGTCAAAACGAAATCAATATATCGATTCTAAATCCATAAATCCCTAACAAAAAGAGTTAGAAACACATTACAATGAAATGGAGAGAAGCAAGAAGAAAAGAAGATGAAAAGCAAAGAGCCATCTTCAGAACTTTGCCTTCCCCCAGATTCCTCTAGCAAAGAAGAACAAAAGTTGCTCCTCCCTTCTCCCTCTAACTTCCCTTGAAAGTTAAAATAATTACAAAATGAATACAAAAAACTAAAAATGACAAAAAGCTTCTTTTCTAAGTTTCTAACTCCTATTTATAGAGTTCCCCTAATTCTTCAACTTAACCCTTGAAATTCTGATAGTTAGTTATCCCCAGGTGTTCTAGAATCTTCTAAAAGTGATACAGAAGCTTCAAACGTCCAAAAATTGGCAAGAAGAAGAAGTTATAAAGTTGCAAAATTTTGCGCCAAAACGCGTTGTAGCTGGAGTGAAGGCGCGCGGTTGCACGCCTTGGCTGCATGTGATCTGTGTTCCCACGCTCTTAGCGCCAAGGCTTCAACTGATGTGTATTGTCACGAACAAAGTTCTAGTCTAGGCTTTACTTGGATGCTTAGTTTCGCGTTGCCACACCCTGCACTATGAGTTACAATGCACTCTTGCGCGCCAAGGCTTCAAGTGATGTGCGTTTCAATGCACAACACTTCAATGAATGCTTCTTCTATGTGTTTAGCTCTGCGTTGCTACGCCATCTGCTATGCGTTTCCACGCTCTATTGCACGCCAAAGCGCCAGGTGATGTGCGTTTCAACGTAATGGCAGTTATCCAGTTTCAGTTGCTGGAGTGTTAACGCGCATCACTTAGAGTAGCCACGCAGACCCAATGCTGTATTTTGTTCTTTCCATGTTCAAACGCCAATCACTTGGAGTTGTAACGCCCAGCTCTTAGGATTTCTTCAAGCTTGATTCTTTGACTTTTCTTCTTCAATTTCAGCTTTTACTCCTTCCTTTAAGCACTTTCAACAACTTTCCATCTTTTTGCATGAACTCTTACAAAAATCTAAACAATTTGTAATATTTCAACAAAACAACAATTTATACTAATTATTTTATTTTTGTGATCTTTTCAAGTTTATTTTTGAACTATTTTCCTAATTATTAACCAAAAACTATGCTAAAATCATGGTAAAATATGGATTTATCACCCCACTATTCCCTGACAATTCAGGCGCCTTCTTCCGATGAAGCTACACGTTCTACACGACACCCCTCACCACCACCACCTACTTCTCGTTCACCCCCACCTACTATTGGTTGGATTGACAGCGACACGAATGACCTGCCGCCCTCAGCCAATGGATGATTCTCCCGACTCTGATGGAATGGAATCTGACCCTAGTAAGGATTCCCTTCCGTTAGAGTTTTATTTATAGCCTGTTGTTTTATTTTTGTCATGGATGAACACTGCTCATAGGCTGCTGGTTGTTTTCACTACTTTTGAAATACTAAATTTTGGGATTTTGTTTATTGTGGTTTTACCTTGGACTTTTTGGCTGGATAATTATTTCCTTTTTATACATATATACTCCTCGTTATACTTTCAGAATTTTATTTCAAATAGTATGCAATGCTTATCTCTATTGCTGTTATGAAATTTTTCCCCCGGATGCTTAGCGGGATGATAAACAAAATATTTTCTCATTTGCAAAAAGATTTGTCGTCAACCTTCATCAAAATATGCAGAAAAAATTTTGTACTCTAGGATGTAAGCCTAGGTCGTCTCCCATGAATCATTGGACGAGTGACCAAATATCAAACATGTAGTGTGCAATGTATTTAGAAAGCAAGTAAAAAAAGGGGTTTGTGATTTTAATTTCAATCAACTTAAGCAGAAAATTAAATTGCAAAGTTCAATCGATAAAATGTAGTAACCCCTAGTTCATTCATATAAACTCTATCCCTATTCCTCTCAAGATTTAATACTCTTCCTCTCCTTCCAGAATTAGGTTGATTTAACAAGCAAAAATCAACCTTATGTTTTCATATGAATTAAGCAATCCAATGAACTCCAATCTCTCATTCCTTGATTACGCAATCTTGGAATTAAACAAGAATTAAGCAATTTAAATTTAGAATTTCCTTAAAACGAATTAGGGTTCATTACGCAATGCTCCCCTCATTCAATCATTAATTCAATTCAAGAGTTTGGGAGGAAGAAATTCATGGAAGAAAAAGATTTGCATTAACATTCAAAAACCCAAGAATTCAAGAATCCATATGAACTCACTAGAGATTATAAGAAAATTAACCCTCTATGAAGATGGCTCTCACAATTACAAAATGAAAGTAAAGAGAAATCAATAACATCAATACAAAAATCAAAGAGAAGTAAGGAGAAAATGGAAATCAAACCCTAGGTTGGACCCTTAGCTGTCATCCAAGGCCACGCTAGGCTCTCCCAGTGTTCCTAAATTGGTAAGCAATCTTAAAGTATGTAAAAGCTCTCCTCCTTTACCCTAAATGGTAAAAATCTATATATAGAAAAGTTGACGCCTTTAGAGTAGTTACTCTCGTTCACGACAATGAACACTCTCGAGCATAGTGATTACTATGATTTACAAAAGTAAACACACGCGAGCATAGTGATTACTATTGTTCACAAGAGTAAACACACGCAGGGTCCTAAACTCTGGGGCTCTCTAGAGTGTTTACTATCATTTTTCAGAGTAAACACGCGTAGGTCTGGGTGCTTCCTTTGGCTCTAGAGTGATCACTATTGCTTCTGAAAGTGGTTACTCTGGCCTGCCCTCTGGATCTAGCTTGCTGTAGTGTCCACTATCACTTCTGAAAGTGGTCACTTTCAACTCAAAATTTCTCAAAGGCTAAAAATCCATGTAATGAGTCTAGAAATTCCTGCACAATTATTTAAATGATCAAAATTGCAAATTATATCTATGTAAATCAATGTAAATTATCCAAAAATTAAGAAACCTATGAAATTTGACCAAAATAATGTTTTTATGTTATTTACACTTCATAAGTCTACTTTTTCTATTAAGGAACACTAAAATGACAAGTAAAAATCCAATAAAATGTGGATTCATCACGGGATTAACAAAAATGATTAGCATGTTGTTAAGATACTGGATTAATTGGAATATATGATCTTGTAATGAAAGGACTCAATGAAAATGCTTTGTTGAGTTTATTACCTCTTCAATTTAACTTGAGTTGCTGCGATGAACTGAATTATGGTTAAATCAAGATTTCAATAAATTGACATTGTTAGTGTTGAGTAGTATGAGAAGAGATTTATTATGACTGTCCACGGATGTGCCTTTGAATGAACAATGAAAATTGAAAGTCAAAATTTATTCCTTGTGAAATGAATTGTAATTAGTACGTAGTTCCGCTAAAATGTTGATTTGAATGATCTCTTGTTCATGTTTATTTTGGGTACATCGTTTTATAGAAGTCTTAAATTATGATATAATAAGACAGGATTTTGGTAGAAAATAGGTGTTACACATTTTTGTCCGTACAATGCTTCACAAGGAGCCATGCTAATTCTGGAATGATAATTATTGTTATATGCGAATTCGGAGCTACCTCCTTGTTCCATTATATACGCTCTCAGCATATCTTCTAAAGTTTGAATTGTTCGTTCTGTTTGACTATCAGTTTGTGGGTGGTATGTTGTACTTAGACATAGTCTACTGCCAAACGCTTTCTGTAATGCCCCTTAAAACATTGAAGTAAACCTTGGGTCTCGACGAGAGACAATGTTGAAGGAATCCCATGTAGCCTTAAAATCTCTTGAATGTATAATTAAGCTAGTTTGTCCAAAGAGTAATTTGTTCAAATAGGTAAAAAATGAGCAGATTTAGTTAGACTATCCACTACAACCCATATAGCATCATACCCTATAGGTGTCCTAGGTAAATGATGAATCCATATTTTGACTGATATTTTAGCATAATTCTAACACAAATGATAAGAAAAATATATAAAGAAAGCAGAAAAACTTAGAAAAAGAGAAGGAATTGAATTTTGTTTACATATGTAGTTATTTTAGCAATTGTGAAATTTTTGCTTAGGAATTAAGTTTTTAATCTTGTTTTTGTAGGAATAAATTGAGCAAGGATCATATTCATGGAAGTTTGATGACAAGGAAGAGGAAAGAAGCAAGTCTGGACTCCAAAAACTCAAGAATAAGAAATTGCAGACTGGGCGTGATCACTATTGTCAGTGAAAGTGATCACTTCAGAGCTCAAAGAAGAAGTGAAGCCTGGGCGTTACCACTTTTATCATTAAAAGTGGTAGTTCCAGAGAGGCAAAATATCAGGAAAGCTCTGCGTAACCACTATTGTCATCAAAAGTGATCATTCCAGAGAGTCTTCAACTTGGCGAGTTGCGCGTAGTCACTTTTATCAGAAAAAGTGATAACGCGCAACTACCTTGGCTCTGCGTTGTCACTTTTATCATCAAGAGTGATAGTTCCAGAGAGCTCTCAATATCAGGAAATGCGCGTGGCCACTATTTCTAGGAAAAGTGTTAACGCGCAACCAAAAACTCTCTGCGTAACTACTATTTCTCATAAAAGTGATGACGTGAAAATCTGGGAAATTCTATAAATACCAGAAACGATCCAAAAAAAAGGGATTCTGTTCATTTTCAGTTTTGTTAGTTAGTTTCTGGTTAGAGGAAGTGAGAGAGAGGAGTGGGGATTCAGATCTTGGAGCTTCACGAAGAGGAATTGGAGTGGAGCAAACTTCCATGGCGTTTCTGAGTTTCTTCTTTTCTTCTTCTCTTTCTTTTTCTTCTTCTGCTGCCATGGCTGTGTAATTCGTTCATAGTTAGGGATTGTAGATCTTAAACGAACATGTTGAATTGATTTGGATCTGAATTTCAAGCTTTGGAATAGATTGAGTGATTGATTCTGCACTTCACGTGGAAATTGAATGGAAATTTGATTAACTAAATTCAGAGGAACTCTTGTCAATGGAAATTGAATTTGTTCTTCAGATCTGAACCAATCACCAAGATTATAGTTTTCTTAGGGATAAGAGGCTTTGATCTTGCAATCTTCTGGTTTCTTACAATTAAAGCAACATTAAATTGAATCAGATCTAAGGCATTAGAATGGTTTAATTGAATGTTAGGTTCACTGAGTTAAGGAATTAACCTCTGAATAATATAATGTGAAATTGATTTTCATTCTTTCCAGTTGCTTGTTAATTCAGAACTTTATTGATTAAACATTGGAGTTTTAGTGAAGCAATTCCCTAGCTATGGTTTCTCCCTCTGTTATCACATAACTGTGTGTTCATTGTTCTGTTTTCTGCAAGTTCATTTTACTTTCAATTGTTCTAGTTTGCTGTATTACATGTTACTGCTCTCCTTACAATTTCAAAAAAGCTTAAATGGTTATAATTCTATGAAGTGATACTTGAATCTAAATTCCCTGTGGAGATGATATTTGGATCTTAAATTTACTCATTACTTGCTGCAATCCTAGTGCACTTGCTAGTGTAGATTGCGAATAACAGTAAACACATTATAAAATCCATAGAAATGCTCTTCCATTTCCACTCAAGGATTTCTAGAGGTTGTAATGTTTCATAAGGTTTTTGGTGTTCTTCCTTTATTCTTTGGCAGACTAAACATTTATTCACAAGATGTACCACATCTGACTTCATACCTGACCACCAAAACATTCTCTTATATAGAAAAATTAGAAAGCAAAACAACAAAAAGAAATGCTCAATCTAGTTATCTTTCTGCTACTAATGATATTGAAAGTAAATAATCCCTGACAACGACGCCAAAAACTTGTCACAAAATTGGAGAACTAACTAGCAAGTGTACTAGGTAGTTGTAGCAAGTAATAAAATTTGGAAATCAATATGAGTCCCAAGTATCTTCCTCAGGGATTAGGTCTATCAATTATCACTTCATAAATCAATAACTAGTTGAGTCACACTAATATTGGAGTTGTTTTGAATCATTTGAGAACAAAAGCAATAAAGTGTAGAAATAAAAAAATAACAGCGAAACAGAGTGACAAATTTAGAAATGAAATGATGTGTCAATGAAGTTAGAACTGATTTCACCTCTTTATCAATTGCAAAACTAAAGTAGATATGAACTCTAAGTTCCTTAATTGATTGATGATAAATTTCAGTAGATTAAACAAAGGAAAATTCCTTGCCTCATTGATCCTAATATCTAACTAAACTACCCTAATTCCTTAGGTGTAATTCAGTCAAACATTGCATTAGGCATTAGAAATTAAGAGATCACAAGATCATGAATTCATATCCCTAAGATATCCATAACCTTGACATTCAATTCATATTTGAAAAATTAACTCAACTTTCATTGACGAAAATCCTCTAAGTTCAATTCAATTGAATAGCTAATTCAAGAATTGCATTAAGAAAAGAATTAAACGTTCAATACAATCAAGATCTTAAAATCTAGATCCACAATCAATTTACAATATCAAAATCGGATCCATCAATCCATAATAAAAAGAAATCAGAACATGTTCCTAAAAGAAAAAGAGAGAGAAAAAGTAGAAGAAGAGGAGCTGCAGAATTTCTTCATAAATCCAATCCCTACCCTGATTCCTCAAGGTCTAGAGCTTGGAAGTTGCCCCCAATCTCCCTCTCTAACTCTCCTAAGGTGTGGAGATGGAAAAATTAGAAAAAATTCCAAGTTTCTGAGCTAATCTCATATTTATAGATTTCCCTTTTTTCTACCGTGGCTCCTTTTATAACATAAAGTAACCACGCATAAGGCTTTTTGGTAGTCTTCACATATGGAACAATCACTTTTGTTGACAATAGTAGCAATGCGCAACTTGTTTTGTTGTTTAATCATGCGTGTGAGCTTTTTTATTCACAATAGGAGCCATGCGCAACTTGTTTTGCTGGAATGCTCTTTGGAACGATCACTTTTATTGACAAAAGTAACAACGCGCAGCTTGTTTTGCCTTTTGGTCATGTGCGTGATCACTAAAGTGATCACGCACAGCTTATCAAACTTGCGCGTGTTCACTTTACTTAAAAATAATGATCATGCACAGTGTCAGATTGATGTATTTATTATTCCATTGAAATCGTGCTAAGTATGCTTGAAGTGTATGAATTATTTATATATATTGGAATGTGAATGTGAAAGCTGTACAATTTTCATGTGATGAGCTGTATATAGTTTGAATGTTGTATTATGATGCTGTCGAGTGTGATGAGCAGAAAGGTTAGGAATTGGTTGTTAAGTGTGTTGTACATGAAATAAGCTAGGAAGTATAATCAAGAACCACTATAATTTCATCTGAGAGGGAGATTGAGAGTTCTAGATGTAGGGTGTCTCGCTCAAGCGAGAAGTTGTCGTGCAGAATTAGGAATCTTGGAGTGTTCTAGTTCAAGCAATATCAGTCTCGCTCAAAGCGAGAGCAAATAGGATTACCCCAGTTGTTCCCTCGCCCAGACACGAAGGAGTTTTGCTTAAGCGAGGGGTGATATCGAGCGAGAATGTCGCAGGAGTAATAGGTAGCTCTCTGGATGCAATCTCGCCCAAGCAAGAATGTTGCTCGCCCAGGCGAGATGTAGCTTGCTCAGCAACGTGTTGCTCGCTCAAGCAAGAACATCAGAAATTTGAGAGGTTCCATTGTCTGGTTTTCTTGCCCACAAAAGGGTTGGCTTGCCCAAGCAAAAGTAGTGCTCGCTCAAGCGAGAAGTAGCTCGCTTTAGCGAAAGCGCGCATGCTTGAGGGGTATTTAAGGGGCCTCAGCGCCTAGAAACTCTATTTTCTCACCAGACAGCTTTCTCTCTCAGTTTCTCTCTGTTCTCTCTCTTGTTACTCCTAGAGAAAACTTCCTCAAAGCCAAATTCCTTTCCGATCAAAGTGAGATATGTTATCTCATTGAGGTCTTGGTGAGTTCACGAACCTCAGTTCTCAGTTTTTACCTTGTTTCTTTTTTCTCTCTTTCTCAAGGGACCTAAATTTTGTTATTTTGAGTATATCTAAGCTAATCAAGTCTTATTCCACATTCAAACAATTGATCTCTCTACAAAACTCCATAAAAGTACTATTTTGGAACTCATTCTAGGTAAGGGGAGCTTATCTGAGCTGATTTATCTATATAGTGATATAGAGCTAGTTAAGAACTTGATGTTGATGTAGCCAAGAAATAAGTTGTTGAGTAGCCATAATCTAGATCTTTGGAACAGTATAGCTGAGTAGTTGTCTCAGTCGTTTAACTAAGCTGATTTAGCTCATATGATGAATAACCTAGGTTAGCTATGATTGAATATGTTGTGTAGTATATGCTGCGTTTTGTTGTGAATATATGTATTGTTGTTTTGTTGAGGCAGTGAAAATATAGCTGTAATGCTAAAGCTAAAAATGAAATATTTTACTGTGTTGTAATATGTTGATTTAGCTGTGCTACATTCTATTCATTATTATCATCATTTTAGAGTTGATTAGGATGTTGAGTTGTGTTGTGTCTAGATCCAGATACTGGGATGGGTTGCTCTTAGACCGAAAATAGTTTCTCTGGATTACATAGGCTGTGAAACCAAATGGAAACTAAAATTGCTGCATTTGCATTAGATGGGCTGGGAATGGGTTGGACATGCTGCTTTATTGTATTGAAGCTATTTAATGTGGTGTGCATATGATTTGTTTGAATAAATTCTAGCTATATTTATGCATATTTCATTAATAAGGTTGTTAATTATCTAAGCTTACCCTTGCATTTTGTTGTTTTGATATATGTGTGTTTTGCAATGATTGTACGATGGTATGTGAGCAAATGGTACAGGGAATGCATTGACTTCTCAAGCTGGAAGGTCTGGCTGAGAAACATTGAAGTTAGCAACTTTTGGGAAAAATATGGAGTTGACCATTTTGTTGGTCTATGTTAGTTTGTTGGGTTACTAATTTGTCAACAAATGTAATTGTATTTTAAATACTTGTATTCGATTTGCACCGAATTAGATGATGTAAATGTGAAAGTTTATGTAAAAACTTGAGTGTTGTATATAAAGGCCCATGAGGCTCGTTATTTGCTCATTTAAATATTGGAGTTCTATTTTTGAAAAATTTATACAATTTTACTGATATACATATATCTAGTGCCACATAAATTAAATAAATAAATTAAGAGAGATAAGCGGAAATGTTATTGATTCTTTATAAAAAGCGGTCGTGACATTTTAGTGATATCAAAGCAATGGTCTGGGTAAACCTACGGGGTGAGGTTACTAGGCTTCAGATTTGGCATTATGAGTAAAGAGCTTTAACTGTGAATCATAAGCCAAAGTCTTCTAATCGGCTGATTATGTGGGAAAACGAGCTTGATTACCTCCATTCTCTAGCATAATAGATGTTAGGAATTTTTTTGGCTTATGAGATTTGGGTGAGCTATTGATCAATTGGATTTTTATATACTTATTTTCTCTCATTCCTAGCTCATTAATCCCTTTTTGTGCCTAATTGGTTTTAATTGGACCATTTTATGTTGTTCGGATTTCATTTGGGCTTTATTTAATTTTTCCAGCATTAGGCAAATTCTGACATTATTTTGGTTTTTGGGTCATATCTTGAGTTGTAGGGCTCATCTCATTGTGTTTTTTGATTTGTAAAAATATTAGAGATAAGCCCACAAGTTGTATGAAGAGGTCGAAGACCAATTCTAGTGTTAAGAAGCTGACTTTGGGCCTAGAAGTGAACTGAAGCGGTGCAGTCATGGATCCTGAGCAAGGTGCAGTATTTGGGCCATATCTCATTTCACAGACATCCGATTAAGCCCATTCTAGTGGCGTTTTGAATCTGACATCCAAGGCTACAATTGTCCTTCAGGCCACTAGTCAAAAAGAGGCCGTTTTCATAGCTGAAATAACAGCAGAATGTGATGAACAGAATTTTGAGGGAGTGAATTTAATTTTGCTCTCTTTCTCTCCTTCCTCTCGCTCTCTGCCTCTCTCACCTTTACGACTTGTTCTTTTCCCTCCATTCATGGAGTCTTAGATTTCCATCTAATTCAAGGATTAAAAGGGACATGACACTCTTGAGGATTGGTCTCACATTGGCATAAATTCAATAACAAATTCAGTTTCATCTCTTCCTTATTTTCTCCTTTTGCTAATTATATTTTTGAATTGAAGTTATTCGTTTGGATTGATGATTATGCATCTGGTTGATTATGTATTATTCGATTGATGTATGTAATTCAGTTTTAAGGAACATGAATTGGATTTTCAGGTTTGAAAACTATGATTAACGACATTGGTAAATTAAATTGGCACAATTCAATTAGGTTCTAGAGTTTTCTGAACTTTAAGTGATTATGTGTTAATCGAATGCATGAAGGTTTTCGTGTGAATGCTGAGTTCAAATTGAGGTTTCATTCGGATTCATTGTTAATTACCGAATTGCTTGTTGATGTATTCTCTTAAAAATCCAATGATAGAGTAGTCATTTTTCTTCTTAATTCTTGGATTAGAATTTCAATTTCTGTTCACTCTTCATTCTAATTATAATTAGTTGCTTCTTTTTTCTTTTATAAACAAACCCCCCGTCTTATATACTCTCTAAATAGATTAATTCGTTCTTGTGATTCTTTGAGAAACAACTCTAGTTGCTTACCTCATACTATAGGTGTATTTTGACCCGTGTGCGACCATGTGGCAAATTGGCACCGTTGCCGGGGAATCACTGGCGTTTTTAACATATTTATAGTGTTAATCTTCCTTATTTTGTTTTGTGTTCTGTGTGAAAAATTCTGGTTTGCAATTCTGGTTGTTGTTTTGAGGTATTTATTGTGAGTCTTATAGGTGAAAAACTTCACTACCAGTTCGACATTGGAGTTTGAGGCTGAATTTTGGTATTCAAATAGCACTCATCACGTTTATCAACTTTGTCCAAAGGAGCCCCCGCAAATTCTTTCATCTGGTAGGTATTTTTCTACAAAAGGTTAAAAATGTAATTTTTCTGGCGACTAACTTGGATTTGGCTGAAACTTGGTCAGACATTGCAAAAAAATTCAAGGATCAATACCACACAATCCCTAAATTGAGTGGTGCACCCCTAAAATTCCAAAATTCCATCGTTTAGACCACTTTTTCAATTTTTTTAGTATTTTAGGATTTTTAAAAATAGTAAAAAAATTCTCAAAAATAGGAAATTTTATTTCTAGTACTTCTTTGGTGGTCCCATATTTTTTTAAAAATATTTCGTTGGTTTTATTTCCCTATTAGCATTCTGTCAGCATATTGTGTGTCCAACATTCTTATGTGTCTGATGTTGCATGACACGAGCTAACCCTGGTGAATTGCATCCTTTTAATCCTGAAATTGATAGGACATTTCATCATTTAAGTAGAACACATAAAAGGCTTTCCTTCACTAATATTCAAGTTGATAATAGTGTAGGTTCTACTAGTAGTGTTAATCATTTTGTTTTTGTGCAGTCTAAGTCTTTGCATTCGGATTCCGAGGATATTATTAATATGGCTAACATAACATTGAAGGAATTTGCAGCACCTGATGTCAACTACCAAGCTTTGGCAATTCAGTATCCAAATTTGGATGCAGACTTTGAGCTCAAATCAGGGCTGATACATCTGCTGCCCAAGTTTCATGGTTTAGCTGGGGAAGACCCTCACAAGCACTTGAAGGAATTCCATGTGGTGTGCTCAACCATGAAGCCACATGAAGTGGAGGAGGACCACATCAAGTTGAGAGCATTTCCTTTTTCTTTGGATGGATCCGCCAAGGATTAGTTGTACTACTTGCATCCTGGTTCCATCACAAGCTGGCAAGACATGAAGAGGATGTTCTTGGAGAAGTTCTTCCCTGCCTCAAGAGTTGCTTCTATTAGGAAAGAAATTTGTGGCATAAGGCAAATTACTGGAGAGACTCTGCATGAGTATTGGGAGAGGTTCAAGAAATTGTGTGCAAGCTGTCCACACCATCAAATCAACGACCAGCTCCTCATTCAATATTTTTACGAAGGCCTCATGCTAATGGATAGAAGTATGGTTGATGCGGCTTCTGGAGGGGCTTTGGTAGACAAAACTCCCACTACAACTCGTGAATTGATTGCAAACATGGTTGCCAATGCACAACAGTTTGGTACCCGAGCCATGGTGTCTACAAGAGGAGTGAATGAAGTGAGAACCTCTGATACAAACCAGCAAAGGATGGAGAACAGAATAGAAGAGTTGACAACTTTGGTGAGGCATTTGGCACTCGGTCAGACACAGCAACCTCAACAATAGTCCATCCCAGCAGCAGCAGTGATACACATTTTCTTTCGTAGTACTTAAATGGTGTAATTCACTACTAGCAAGTGTACTAGGTAGTTGTAGCAAGTTATAAAATATGAAAATCAAATTGAGTCCCAAATATCGTCCTCTAGGATCTTATTTTTAATCACCAATTCACAAGATAATAACCATTTGCACCAAACAATTCATTGAACATATTTCAATATCCAAGAAAGTAAATTTCAGAATTGAAGAAATAAGAAATTGTTAAAAACAGAGTGTTAATCTGTACTCTTAGAATGAATTATGAATGAAGGAAAGTTAGGAATTTATTTCACTAGAATATCAATATCAATTCAGTTCTGTCTCTGAACATTCAAGCAATTGATTGATTGACAATCGGTTTCTCTTTACAATAACCAAAGATTGATTCCTCAATTCATTGGTCCTAATATTCAACCAAATCTCCCTAATTCCTTAGGCCAAATTTAGTTCAATAGTGCATTACGAATTAGAACCAAAAGATTGCAAAACTAAGACCACTTATCCCTAAGAAAATCAATAGTTTTGGGAATTAATTCAGATCTAAGCAACAAACCCAATTTCCATTAGTGAAAGTTACTCTTTGATTAATCAATTGAATTTCCATTCAAAGATCAAGTAAACACAGAATTAATCCCTTAATCAAATCAATTACTCAAAGTTCAGAGTCAAAACGAAATCAATATATCAATTCTAGACCCATAATCCCTAACAAAAAGAGTTAGAAAGACATTACAATGAAATGGAGAGAAGAAAGAAGAAAAGATGATGAAAAGCAGAGAGCTATCTCCATAACTTTGCCTTCCCCAGATTTCTTTAGCAAAGAAGAACAAAAGTCGCTCCTCTCTTCTCCCTCTGACTTCCCTTGGAAGTTAAAACGGTCACAAAATGAATACCAAAAACTAAAAATGATAAAAAAAAACTCCTTATTTTAGTTTCTAATTACTATTTATAGAGTTCCTCTAATTCTTCAACTTAACCCTTGAAATTCTGATACTTAGTTGTCCCCAAGTGTTCTGGAACCTTCTAAAAGTGATACAAAAGCTCCAAACGTCCAGAATTGGCAAAAGGAAGAAGTTATGAAAATTGCAGAATTCTGCGCCAAAACGCGCAGTGGCTGGAGTGAAGCCGCGCGGTTGCGCACCTTGACTGCATGTGATCTGTGTTGCAACGCGCTCTTGCGTGCCAAAGCATCAAATGATGTGCGTTTCAACGCACATCACTTCAATGAACACTTCTTCCATGTGCCCAGCTCTGCGTTGCTACGCCATCTACTATGAGTTGCCACTGTCTGTTGCGCGCTAAAGCGCCAGATGATGTACGTTTCAACGCAATGGCAGTTATCCAGTTTCAGTTGCTAGAGTGTTAACGCGCATCACTCAAAGTAGCCACGCAGACCCAGTGCTGTATTTTCTTCTTTTCACGTTCAAACGCCAATCACTTGGAGTTGTAACGCCTAGCTCTTAGGATTTCTTCAAGCTTGATTCTTTGACTTTTCTTCTTCAATTTCAGCTTTTGATCCTTCCTTTAAGCACTTTCAACAACTTTCCATCTTTTTGCATGAACTCCTACAAAAATGAAAAGTTTTTAATATTTCAACAAACCAACAACTTATACTAATTATTTTATTTTTGTGATCTTTTCAAGTTTATTTTAGAACTATTTTCTTAATTATTAACCAAAAACTATACTAAAAACATGGTAAAATATGGATTTATCACCACCCCAAACTTAGAATTTTGCCTGTCCTCAGGCAAATCAAATCAAACAAAAGGGAAAGAGAAAAATCCAATTGTCAAGAATTCAATCATTAAACTAATTTTTTAACATTTGTAATGCCCAATTCTGTATCTTTCTGATTTCTCATCCAAGTCAAGTTATTCATCCATTGATCAACATGATCATTACATTGTTTTAACTACTTAATCAACAAAAACATGCCATTTGAATTCATGTAATTTAGCAAAGTTTCATATGAGCAAAATTGAAAAATATATTCACAGCTCACAAGTAGTGTTTCCCTCATCACTCAATCAGTGTTTAGGCTCAGTATTTGCTCTCAAAATCATCATTTTTACTACACTCTACCATAGGCTTGCATAAATTCTCAATCTCCTCTAAAAAAAATGTACAAATCACATATCAAGAGGACTTTTCAGGTGAAATTGAGGTTAAAGGATAGGTAGGTGTTCAATCAATTTGGGAATCAACGCAGGTTATGCCAAATAGAAAAGATGCAATTCAAGTAGATGATATTCATAATTTAGCATGAGATTGCATTCTCTTTTCTTCCATTCAATTCTTCAAGCATTTTCTGAATTTTTGAAATATTTCAAGTGCTTTTCATATATCAGTTTATGCATTTATGTACGAATTTCTTTTCTGTTTTTCACTTTTCCTATTTCTTCTTTTCAAAACTTTGCTTTTTCATTCAATCATTCTTTTCAAATGACTCATACTTTGCTGTTACCCACCCCAAACTTAAAACTTTGCTTGTCCTTAAGCAATGTCATACAATATCACAACATGCTACCCCAAACTTAATTCTGTAAATCATCTTTGGTTAAACTTAAATTGCCTTTTTCTTATTTGGAACGGTGTCATGGTTTTTTAGTAAGGCTTGAATTGAAGTTTACCAAAAGGTAGGTTAAAGGCTCAAAAGGGAAACTAAGATTTTCAGCACAAGGGAGGTTTATTTAGGCTCTAAGCATACACAAGGAAGGCCTCCATCATATATGTGACTGTAACATATTATAAATTCAATCAAGAACAATGCAAGTTCTAGAGGTGCAGCAAAATATGAGATCTATTTCACACATCAAGAAATGTTATGCATGAGGCTCAAGTCTCACCAAGGAATTAAAGTGAAAATATTAAACAATTAAGCTCACAATCTACTTTTTCAGAATTGAATGCACAGAACGGCAAGACTACCTCATTTTGAAATTGATAAGTGTGACAATCATGTGAGAATGGGAAAAACAACTTAAAAGAATTTGAAATTTAGAATTTATATAATCTCACTATTTTCAATTATTTCAAAAAAATGCAGTTCAATGATTCATTTTCAGTTATTTTTGTGTTTTTCAGGAAGTGTTTTTAGCTTAAAATCATGAAGTAGAGGTATAGAATTTCAACCCCCTTCTATGAAACTTGTGCAAGTGTGTAGTCCAAGTGTGAGTGCCGTGTGCAAATGTGAAGTGTTTTGCACAAACGAAATTCAGATCATCATCAGTTTAAAGGAATTGCATGAAATGAATATTGCAGAAATTTTTAAAGTAATCAACAACAAAATGCATTACAACTGAAAAGGATTGAAAATGTTCTCAGCATTCAAAAAGTGCTAACTGAATTATACAAAATATAAATTGTCCTAAGCACTAAAACTTTTACAGTTGTAACATAAAAATAATAACTCCTAATCTATGCTTCTTCTTCCTCTTCTTTCTCTGAACTGATTTCCTCTTCTTCCTCTTCATTTTCTTCATTTTCACCTAGAGGAGTGTGCATGCCAGGAGTGAACAATGGCAGATTGTTAAATGTAGTGGCCCTTAGATATGGCACATTTTGAACTTTAGACTCATACAGCTGCTCCTTTGTCATTCCTAGCTTCTTTCCTATGTTCATCATCGTAGTGTCCATCAAAAGAAGTCCAGATTTATGACTTTCAAAAAGAGCATCCTACCTTGCAGCCAAGGACTCTTGCCTGTCCAGAAATTTCTGCAGCTGAGACTTCATTTTCAAACGTGATTCCTTTTTGAATTTAGTTGGAAGAGGTGAGGCAGCAGTGACAGGGGTGTTGGTGTATATTTCCTTGATCATAGCAGCTGTTATAGGAGGAGTGGCCTTAAGTTGTTCTCTGAAATCTGCAAAATCCACTCCAGTATCCTTGCACAGCAAAGCTAACACTCCTGGAAAAGCTAAAGAATCAGCCTTTGATTTTAAAATTGCCTTGATGCTGCTGTTAATCACCTTCCCAACATCAACAAAGAAGTCATCCACTATTGCAAAGATCAATTCTGCTCTCTTGATGGCAATAGTGGAGCTGTAAATTACAGGCATAAAAGAACTAAAAATAAAAATACTCCATACTTTTGTGAAGGGCAGTAGATTTCTAGTTGGGATATTCTTGGGCGTGGAGATGTTTTTGGCCTCATCTCTTGCTTTCATTTCCCAAGTTGTCTGATAGTCATATTTTAGTACATCTTTCTCTCCATGTTTTTGGTTTAATTGAGCTTCATTAGTGCATTATTTTGATGTGTTAGTTTAGATTTGTGTTAGTAAGTAATTTAGGATTTAAATATAAATCTTTCTTAATTTCCACCATAATTTCTTATTTTGAGACAGTTTCTTGCAAAGACCATATCTGGAGCTACACTACTCGAAATTGGACAAAATTGGTGTCCCTGGAAAGATAAGACAGAGATCTACACTGAAATTGCGTCACAATGTGCGGCCCTGCACTGAAATTTTTAGAATTTGATTGTATTGTTGATTTTACTTAGTTAGGGAGTTAGGTCTTAATTAAGCCCAATTATTATGTCTTTTACTTAGTTAGGTGTTTAGGAAACTCATTAGGGAGTTGGGCCTTAATTAAGCTGAATTATTTTATCTTTAAATAGAGGTTATGACTTTATGTATGAATCATTGTTTTTTCTTTTCCCGCAATTTCTCAGAATTCAAAAGTCTTTATTTTAAATTCTTTCCTTTACTTTTGTCTCTCTACCTTCCATCTTTTCATATTTTCTGGTTTGGCCGAAGCAAACATGATCATGAAGCAAGGCTAATCCATCAATCGATTCAAGGTTTCAAGAACAACATCGCGTTTGAGTTTCGGGTTAGGTTCTATCAAATTTGCGCTTTTCCTCCTCTTTTCTGATTAGGATAATTACGTTTTTCATGATATTGATTTTTTGTTTGTATTCTAAACAGAGAATGAGAATTTCATATTTGAAATAAATGAATTCACCTAATTCAATAAATCAATTTTTTTGAATTTCCTTAGAACATTGGATTTGCGATTGCAGTTCTTATTTTGATGAAATTCATAATCTAGATTTAGATTTTGGGTTATTAATGTCATATTGAATTAGTGTTGATTGGAAATTCGTTGGAATTATATTCGTGTAACAATGAGAATTGCGTTGTAGTGATTGAGATCTTGATTTGGTTGAATTTCATATTTTGTTTTGTTATAATTATTCCTTGTTCTTTTCTTTTCTGTTGTTTACAATTTAATTCAAAACAATCCTTCTCTATGCTAATCTGAAATCACATGATGGAACCAAAAATAGAATGTATCTTATGTCCTTGTGAGATGACCTAGGTTTACTCCTTGTATTGCAAAATTTTTAAGAAAATCTAGTTTGTTTGATACCATTGCGACGTGGTTATCAAAATAGCGCCGTTGCCGGGGACATAAGTCAATTTGTTTTTATTTCATCATGTGCACCAACTGATTCGGTGTTTCTGTGTTTGTGCTACATTTCATCTGTGTTTTTATTTCATATGCATTTTGTTCGTCTATTCCGTTCTGCGTATTGTGTTTATGTTCGTTTGCAAACTCTGAAACTAAGTATTCTGTGTTTCTGTTCGTTTGCAGATTTAGTTTTGCATTTCAATTCGTATGTGTGTGTTGATCAATTCGTGTTTTAATGTTTATTCATGATCCTTTGATTGTCTATTCCATTATTCCATTGCAATTGAGTGTGTGATTGTGATTGGTTCAATTGTTGTGGCTGCATGCGAAAAACATAGTTGCTGCATATTTTGATATCAGATTTTACTGTTCATGCACTATTCATCAGATTTTAAAAAATTCCAAAAAAATACCGAGAGATTGAAATTTAATCTGAATTTTGTGTCCACATTTCTTTTAGTGTCTATTAGTGTTTAGAGTTGGTAGATTGCAAAAATCATTAATAGAAAAAGAGATACATTGTGGTGGCCAAGAGAATTTTTGTGAAACTTAAAAGTGCCATAACTTTTGCTAGGAATGTCAGAAATTAACCCACCACACATGACGTTGGGGTAGAAAAAAATTTCCTATCTACTACAACCCGCTCTGCTGGTTGAGGCTGCCCCAATTTTCAAAAATCGCATGTTTTCTAAAAGTTTTTTATTTTTCAGCATTTATTGACCTATTTTTCTTGATTTTAGCCTTTTAGTTTCCATGGTAAATCAATTCAAAAAAATCTGAAATTTTTTGTGGTGTTTTTCTATACCAAAAAGAGATTTACCATGGTCCCACTTCATTCATATCTTGCATTTTGATGATACTTGCTTTGTAAACCTACTTTGTGCATTCATTAATTGCTTGTTGTTCTTGTTGGTTCTAACCTTACATGACCAGGGCCAACCCTAGTATAGTGAATCAACCTAATCCTAAGATAGAAAGAACACTTCGTAGGATAAGAGCTAGCAAAAATAGTGGTAGTGTATTTGGTGCTTCTTTTGAAACTGTTAATCCTATTGTTAGTGAATCTGAACTTCAAATTGAGAATATGACTGATAACCCTGAGCTAACTTTGAAGGAATTGGCCAATGTTGTGTATCAGTCATGGTGTGTCCAATATCCTGAAGGAAAGAGATTTGTGGTATAAGGCAGCTGAATGGGGAGACTTTGTATGACTACTGGGAGAGATTCAACAAGCTGTGTGCTACCTGTCCCCACCATCAAATAAGTGAGTAATTACTAATTCAATATTTTTATGAGGGACTAACTTTGATGGACAAGAGTATGATAGATGCGGCAAGTAGAGGAGCATTGATGGATAAGACACCACACGCTGCAAGGCAACTTATTACAAACATGGCAGCCAACACTCAACAATTCAGATTCAAAGGAGCTGCTAAGGGAGTGAATGAGATAGCACTTGGTCATGGTACTAGTGTTGTTTATGGTGTGGAAAATCAGAAGCTGGAAAACAAAATCAACGAGTTAACCACCATGATGAGGCATTTGGCAATTGGTCAACATGCAAGAGACAGATGCGAATGTTTCTAGAATCTACACAAACCAACAGCAGCAACATAGAGCTCCAAATCAGCAACATCAGAATTATAACCCATACTCCTAGACATATAATCCAGGTTGGAGAGATCATCTAAACCTGAAATGGGGGGGGGCAACAGCAGCAGCAGCAGCAACAAAGCCAACAACCTTCATTTCAACCTGCTATAGGCAAATATCAGCCTCCATTTAGGCAACAGCCACCTCTACCACCCCCTCCTGCACAAAGAAGTGAGCCATCATTTCAGGAGATGATGCAACAGATGGCTACAAACAACCTGCAGTTTCAACAGAACATGCAAGCAACTGTCCAGGATTTGAAGATTCAGGTTGGACAGCTAGCAACTCAATTGAGTCAGATTCAGTCTCAAGGTTCCAGTAATCTGCCTTCTCAAATAGTCATGAATCCAAAGGGAAATGTGAGCGCTATTACACTACGAAGTGGAAAAGAGTTACCAGTAGTTGCAGCTGCAGCACCAAATTCTAAAAACAATAGTGATGCAGTCACTGAGAAACATGTTCCACTGCCCTTCCCGAATAGACTAGTAGCATCAAGAAAAAAATCAGAGTCAGATAATGAGTTGCTGGACATGTTCAGCAAAATAGAAGTAAATATTCCTCTCCTTGATGCCATTCGACAAGTTCCAAAATATGCAAAGTTTCTAAAGGAATTGTGTACTAACAAGAGGAAGTTGAAGGGTAATGAGCGAGTGACTATGGGGAGAAATGGTTCTGCATTTCCCCAAAATAAGAATGTGTCGGCAATCATTCCACCTGAGTTACCACAGAAGTGCAAAGATCTAGGAACTTTCACCATTCCTTGTACTATTGGAGAGGAAGTTTTTACAAATGCTATGCTGGATTTAGGCTTCAATTAATGTTATGCCTGCATCCGTTTTTAGATCATTGCAGATTGGAGATTTGATTCCTACAGGAATTGTAGTCCAGCTAGCCAACAAAAGCACTGTGTAGCCACTTGGTTTCGTGGAAGATGTTCTTATCAAGGTTGAGGACCTTCTTTTTCCTGCTGATTTTTACATTCTAGAGATGGAGGATGACCTACCCAGCAATGCTACATTAATCCTTGGGAGACCATTTTTGAGGACTGCGCGAACAAAGATAGACGTGCATGCAGGGACCCTTTCTATGGAGTTTGGTGACAATTTGGTGCATTTCAACATTTTTGAAGCAATGAGACACCCAACAGAGAACCATTCTGTTATCAATTTAGATGTCATTGATTTAACTGTTGATGATTGCAAAAATTTAGATGATTTATTTGTTGATTTTGCAGATTTCAGTAACCCATCTTGTACTTGTGATGATTCATCTATGTGTGCTGTTTGTAGTGTTGATGTTACAGGTGCAGCAGATATAGTTACACCAGTAGATGTTTCAACACTAGCAGTTGACTTATCTCCACCTCCATCAGTAGAGCTTAAGCCTTTGCCTGCACATTTGAAGTATGCTTACTTAGAGGACAACCAACGACTTCCTGTCATTATTTCTCATGATCTCAACTCTGATCAAGAGAAGAGATTATTGCAGGTTTTGAGAGAGCATAAGAAGGCCATTGGTTGAACTCTTGCTGACCTTCCTTGAATTAGTCCTGCTATTTGTATGCACTGAATTTTATTGGAGGATGAGTTTTGACCTGTGAGACAGCCACAGAGACGACTCAATCCTACTATTCTAGATGTTGTGAAGAAGGAGGTCACAAAGTTACTGGCAGCAGGTATTATTTATCCCATTTCTGACAGTAAGTGGGTTAGTCCTATGCAAGTGGTCCCAAAGAAGACTGGGATGACTGTGGTGAAAAATCAGAATGATGAGTTGGTTCCAACCAGAGTTCAAAACAATTGGCGAGTTTGTGTAGATTACAGAAGACTTAACCAGGCTACTCACAAGGATCATTTCCCTCTTCCATTTATCGATCAGGTTTTAGAGAGGCTGGCAGGTAAATCCCATTACTACTTTTTAGATAGATTTTCTGGATACATTCAGGTTCATATTGCACCAGAGGACCAACACAAGACCACATTTACCTGCCCATTGGGCACATTTGCTTACACCAGGATGCCATTTGGTTTGTGCAACGCTCCGGGCACCTTTCAGAGGTGTATGGTGAGTATATTTTTTGACCTTTTGGAGAGTTGCATGGAGGTGTTTATGGATGATTTTACTGTCTATGGTTCTTCATTTGATGCATGCCTAGAGAATTTATCTAAGGTGTTACATAGGTGCATCCAAACTAACCTTGTGTTAAATTTTGAGAAGTGTCATTTTTTGGTCACAGAGGGTATAGTCTTGGTTTGGATCACTTAGTTTCCAGTTAGGGTATTTAGGTTGATAAGGCTAAAATTGATATCATTGCTTCTCTACCTTACCCCACTTCTGTGTGAGAAGTGCATTCCTTCCTTGGACATGCAGGTTTTTACAAGAGATTTATACAGGACTTTAGCAAGATTGCACTGCCATTGTCCAAGCTTCTGCAGAAAGAGGTAGAGTTTGTTTTCGATCAGCCTTCTCAGCTAGCGTTTCAGGAGCTGAAGCGACGGCTTACCACCACACCTATTGTTCAGCCACCTGATTGGGAGCTTCCTTTCGAGCTCATGTGCAACGCATCTAACTATGCACTTGGAGCTATTCTAGCTCAGCGGGTTGGGACGCTTTCTCATGTAATAGCTTATGCTTCTCGCATATTGGATGCAGCTCAAGTTAATTACACCACTACTGAAAAAGAGCTTCTAGCTATTGTATTTGCTTTAGATAAATTTTGTTCATATTTGCTAGGCTCTAGGATTATTGTATATTCTGACCATATAGCTTTGAAATTCTTGTTAAAGAAGCCCGATGCTAAACCCAGATTGATTAGATGGATGCTTCTCCTTCAGGAGTTTGATATTGAGATCAGAGATAGGATTGGTGCAGAGAATTTGGTAGTAGATCACTTGAGTAGGATTGAAGGGGGGAATGTTGATCCCTTTCCGATTAAAGATGATTTTCCTGAGGAGCAGTTGATGCAGTTACATGATATTACTCCTTGGTTTGCTGATATTATGAATTACCTGGTTGTAGGTGTCTTTCCTATAGATGCGTCTAAAGCACAGATAGCCAAACTAAAAAGTGAGGCTAAATATTATGTTTGGGATGACCCTTATCTTTGGAGATTTTGTAGCAACCAAGTGATTCGAAGGTGCATTCCAGATCAGGAGATCCATTCTGTGCTTCAATTTTGTCATGGTTCACCTGTTGGAGGACATTATAGATCATATAGAACAGCTAGGAAGGTGTTGGAGAGTGCGTTTTACTGGCCTACCATTTTCAGAGATGCACATCAATTCTCCAGCACCTGTGAGCAGTGTGAGAGAGCAGGGATGGCCATTACACAGAGACATGAGATGCCCAGCAGTCGATCATTTTCTGTGAGGTTTTTGATGTTTGGGGTATTGATTTTATGGGTCCATTTCCTATATCTTTTGGTTACACATTTATTTTACTAGCTGTAGATTATGTTTCCAAATGGGTGGAGGCTAAGGCCACCAAAACTAATGATTCTAAAGTTGTTATGGATTTTGTTAGATCTAACATTTTTTGCATGTTTGGTGTGCCTAAAGCCATTATCAGTGATAGGGGAAGCCATTTCTGCAATAGAAGCATGCAGGCTTTGCTTCATAAGTATGGGGTTGTGCATCGAGTGTCTATAGCTTATCATCCCCAAACTAATGGGCAAGCCGAGGTTTTTAACAGGGAAATCAAGCAGATTTTGCAGAAGATAGTACACCCCAATAGAAAAGATTGGAGCAAATTTTTGGAGGATGCTCCTTGGGCTCATAGGACAGCTTACCGGACACCCATTGGGATGTCTCCTTACAGGATTGTGTTTGGTAAAGCATGTCATCTGCCTGTTGAGATTGAGCATAGAGCATATTGGGCTGTAAGACATTGTAACTTGGGAGTTTGAACAAGCAGGTATGGAAAGGAAGCTTCAATTACAACAACTTGAGGAGCTTTGTTTGGAAGCCTCTGAGAACTCAAAAATATACAAGGAAAAAGTCAAACGCTTTCATGATAGACATATTTTGAGAAAGAAGTTCAAAGTGGGCCAACAAGTGCTTTTGTTCAATTCCCACCTAAAAATTATAGCCGGTAAACTTATATCTAGATGGGATGGTCCTTTTGTTGTTACTAATGTGTTTTCCCATGGTGCATTTGAAATTAAGAATGAAGTCACTGATAGCATTTTCAAGGTCAATGGACATCAACTCAAGGAATTTCATCAAAGTCCAAAGTTGGAGGAGGAAATTGTAGAAAGCATGTCCTTGGAAGCACCAACTCTTGAACCTTGAGGGAGTTCTTTCCCCATTCTGTATTCTTTGAAATTATCTTTGTTGTTTGGCTGCATTGAGGACAATGTAACTTTTAAGTGTGGGGGGAGTTGCATGAAAACTTGTGTTGCAGTTTTCATTTTCTGTTTTTCATTTTCTGTAGTTTTCATTTTCTGCAGTTTTCTATTTTCCATTTTTTTCGTTTTCTACTATTTTTCAAATTCTGCAGTTTGTGCTTCTATTTTTCTGTTTTGATGATGTTTTGTTAGAGTTTTCATCCTTTCTTTTTAATTTCTAGATGTAGGAATTGTGAAAGTTGTTACACCATTTTTAGTTGATAGGTTGCAATACTTGATATGAGTCATTTTTACATTTTTAGTTGAGCAAGTTGCTTGAAAATTTTGAGTTTGATTCATTAATTATAGAATATAAACCTTGTGAGAATTTTGAGCATATTTTACTTCTTTCTTGTGTGATTTCACTCATGTTGTTAAATTACCTTTGGTTTTGCCTTGTATCTTTTTGAAGCTTCTTGTCACATGCATTATTGATATGATTTAGGCCTTTCTTCAAATTGTAGCTACTTTGCCAAATTGACTTACCTTACATTGATTCCTCTTGTTTACCCCCTTTGAGCCTTTATAACCCTTCCTTGATTTTAACTCATTATAAGCCATATAGTGAAAAACCATGATGTTCCATAACCTTAGGGATTATAGGGGCTTTGGAATTGTTTTGGGAATGAGTCTTTAATATGTGTAGGGGTGCCTCTAGGAAATACTTCTATATTGTGGATATTGAGTTGTTTGGTATTTAAAAAAAAAAAAAAGAAGAAGAAAGAAAGAAAGAAAAGCAAGCAAAAGAAAAAAAAAGTATATATATAAAAAAAAAATGTGGAAAACCATTGGGGTTAGGAGATTTTTCTAGGGGTAATCTTTTTGCTTATTTAAACTTATTCCCCATTGCTCCTCTTTTCTCTTTGGTTGTTTAAGCCTAAATGTCTTTTCCATCTAACCTTTACCTTGGCCACATTACAAGCTAAATAAAAGTCCTTTTGATCTTTAATAGCATGTGTTTCAAGTTGTGGAAATTAGAAGCTTGTCAAAGCTTGATTGTGCTAGTTTTCATGTTGTGTTGAGCGTAAATAGTAGCTGAAAATATTTGAGAGTTGAGAGCTATACACTATTTGTGAGGTTCTATCATTTTTGAATCTTTCTTTATTTTAACTTGCCTTCTTGCTTACTTTTAATGTCATTTGTGTCTCATTGATTGTTTGTTGCCTTGATTCTAGAAATATTTGTTCTCTTTCTTTATTCTTTGCATTGGAAATTCATTAGAGAGTTTTGCCCCAGAGTGCAAAGGATTAAGTGTAGAGGTATTTGATAGTCATATTTTAGTACATCTTTCTCTCCATGTTTTTGGTTTAATTGAGCTTCATTAGTGCATTATTTTGATGTGTTAGTTTAGATTTGTGTTAGTAAGTAATTTAGGATTTAAATATAAATCTTTCTTAATTCCTACCATAATTTCTTATTTTGACACAGTTTCTTACAAAGACCATATCTGGAGCTACACTACTCGGAATTGGACAAAAGTGGTGTCCCTGGAAAGATAAGACAGAGATCTACAACTTCTTTTTTGGGAGAAAAGCCCAGTTCGAGCATCTTCAAGTCCAAAATTGCGTCACAATGTTGCAGCCCTACACTGAAATTTTTAGAATTTGATTGTATTGTTGATTTTACTTAGTTTAGGAGTTGGGTCTTAATTAAGCCCAATTATTATGTCTTTTACTTAGTTAGGTGTTTAGGAAACTCATTAGGGATTTGGGCCT